>NC_071618.1:29263212-29586545 GCF_014839835.1 Dryobates pubescens
AGCTTGTTGAAACAAGATGCTTATCCTTCTTCCAAATGAAGGTCTTCAATTACAATAGATCTCATAATTTTTACTTTTGAGCACAACATTGGTTCTGTAGATAGTTCAGTCTATTAGTGTCCTTTGGTTACATTTCTTATGTTACTTAAACTTAATTTTTCACAAACAGAAAATATTTTAAAATTTTCATCACCCTAGCATTAAAATATTCTGTAAAAGCAAGACAAGCCAACAAAAGCCGTTTTCTTACACTGTCACAGGAGAATAAAACTCAGTTGGAATGACTTCAGAAAAGCAATTTCTTGCAATTTCTGTAGTATTGTTTCTTCTGCTTTCGTTGTAACCTAGATACCTTTTGCTGAGTTTCAGCATACAGGGACTGATAATATATATATAATGCAAATGCTGTAATTAAATTCACATGGACATGTATTTACCTGCGCATAACTCTGTGAATAGAAATGTAAGTGAACTCCAAAAGTATTTGAAAAATAAATGTTAATATCGATTTTGATAGGAAAAATTTTGGAGAAAGAAAATCCCATCAAATAACTTTTTTTGTCCCTTTTAGCAATAACTGTGAGTCCTAGGTAATCAATCCTTTAATGTTATTTGAGCAAATTGGGTGAAAAGGGGCCGTTCATTATTTTCCAGATGCAGAACCTGACAGTGTCTACTTTCAAAACTAACAAAGCATTTGGCATAATTTTCTTTGGTATATTGGATTAAAAATTACAATAAATACATTCAGATGAGTACATCTAATGGATTCATACCTATTGCATTTTTATAAGAAAACCAGTGTCACGGATTGAATTGAATCTGCTGCCGTTGCTCCTAACATGCTGTAGTCATGCCAGCTTCAACAATGAAAGTGCTAACTGGAGCAAAGTATTATGGAGATTGAAGTTTTCTGGTTTATTCTGGTTTATGCTGTTGTTTTTTTCCTTGTGTATTTCACTGTGCTTCTTCTACAAATAAGCTAAGGTAAGGTAATCATACATTGAATTATTAGACTAATTAGATTATTGCCTAAGGTAAGCACATTGTGCTTATGGTATCTCATGTTATATTAAACTCTTACCTCTTTATCTCAACTCCGAGTTGTGTATGTTACTCTTATAATAGTAATAGAATTAACCACGTTGGAAAACTTCGAGATCATCGTGTCCAACTTATCATCCAACACTAGCTAATCAACTAAACCATAGCACCAAGCACCCCATCCAGTCTCTTCTTAAACATGGCCAGGGATGGTGACTCCACCACCTCCCTGGGCAGCACATTCCAATGGCCAATCACTCTTTCTGTGAAGAACTTCTTCCTAACATCCATCCCAAACTTCCCCTCGTGCAGCTTGAGACTGTGTCCTCTTGTTCTGTTGCTGGTTGCCTGGGAGAAGAGACCAACCCCCACCTGGCTACAACCTCCCTCCAGGTAGTTATAGACAGCAACACCTCATGACTAACTAAACCATGGCTTCAAGTGCCATGTCCAATCCCTTTTTGAACACCTCCAGGGACAGTGACTCCACCTCCCTGGGCAGCACATTCCAAAGGCTAGCAACTCTCTCTGTGAAGAGCTTTTCCTCACCTTGAGCCTAAACTTGCCCTGGCACAGTTTGAGGCTGTGTCCTCTTGTTCTGGTGCTGGTTGTAGAATTGTCATAAGACAGTAGTATCTGGGAAGGAAAAAAAAAAGGAGCAATGCAGATTCAGTAGTGTTTATTAAAATTGTATCTTCACAGGTTCTGCATTTTAATAGTTACTGATGACCCCAGTTATTTAACCTTTAATTTTATTTATATACTCCCTCAACTATTACATGAGGAGCATCATTCATATAAACAAGACAGGGTTATTAGTGTAAGCACATCATGCACTTTTAGATAAAAGCAATCCTTCCTTGTGAGTTAAATGTATCTGATCTAGATAATCATTCATAAAATGTTTGGTTTAAATAAAGCATTTCATCTGGCTTTAAGGAAGGTCATTGGACATTTTTCTGTGGTAAAGTATAAAGTTAGTGACAACTTTTGGATTGTTTTACCCGTTGGATATACATAATTACTTTGACAAAGAATATAAAGTTATAATAGACTTCTGGCCAACTAGACTAATCTTCTGCCTGTTTCAGACAATGGTGGTGTTCAAGAGGGGACTGGACATGGCACTCGGTGCCATGGTTTAGTCATGAGGTCTGTGGTGACAGGTTGGACCTGATGATCTTTGAGGCCTCTTCCAACCTTGGTGATACTGTGATTCTGTGTGATTCCACAGATGGCTCAATCTCATAAGCCTGTTGCTGAGCTAGAACATGTTGTTTTAAAGAACAAACACACACATACCCTTCCCCAAATACACACCTCTGTTTTAAAGAATGTAAGTGATGAAGAATATCCTACTCCCTATTTCAAAGTGTTCTAGTGGTTCACCTTTTGAAACATTTATTTTCAAAACCCAGAGTGCACCGATCTCTTCTTTCACCAATGTAGTCTGCATGTGAGAATGGTGATGAAGTGACCTCTTAGTATTTAGCATATTCAGTATAAATGGTGAAGTGCAAATATAGCATTTCCTGTCCACTCAGGAGAATCAAATAAGATCTTGAAGGGAGGAGACTAAAGGGACATGAAGAGAGCCAAGGTTAACTCATTTTTTAACTCAGTCAAACATTCACAAGAAGTATTCTTCATTTCTTGCTTGACTGAGTTCAGTACTTTTGAAGGAAAGCGTGCCCTCTGCTGAAAATGCACCTTTGTACTTCCACGTCATCTTTGTTTTACTTATTTTTTATCTGATGGGAAGGGGTCTAATGTACAGAACTGTTAAAAATTTGCTTCCTACTAAAGTTAGAATGCAATGCTCTGTGTAACTCCAGCTCCAAGGTTCAGTGCAGGTAATTTGTAACACCTCAAATTATTTCAGTCCCAAATTAAATATGACTAGAAAAATGCCATAGTAATGGAAAGGATCTGCATGTGAGTGAACAAGCAGCAAATATATTGGTACTTATGAAATTAATGTGGGAAGCGTTGATTTGCAGAATGAATTAGTTGCAGAATGAAAATAAACAAATTTAAAAAATAAACTAAATAAAACAAGATAAAAATTATCTTACCTCAAAACCAGTATTACATCCAGTAGCTTGTCATCATCTCCTATTTTAATGAAGCTAGTTTTCATTTAAAAACACTGAAGAAACTTGCTGGTCCTTTGTCTGCTTTCCTGGAAGTAGAATGAAGTTTTTCTTGCATGAAGGAATACAGTCTTTAAAATTAAAATATTTGAAAGAAATGCCATACACTGAGAGAATCCTCTTTTGAACATGTAAGTCACCTGGTGAGGTGATGATTACATTGAGAACTAAGATATGTCTCAACAAAGATAAGATCATGATGCATGTCCTTCCTGAGATGTCAGCTCTGCCTGTTGAGATAGCATACCTGGCAGTCACATTGTCAAGTGACTAGGGTGTGGGCTAGGTGGAGCTATGGTGAATGAACCAGGAACAGCATAAATGTCCTGAGCTTACTGGGGGGAACATCACTGGGGACATCTCTGGCTGGAAGCAGCAGCCCAGGAATGTCTCCCCCCACCCTCCACCAAAGAAAGACCATGGTGTGGTAACTATTTCTCCTGCTCTCTATTTCTCCATTCACTCTCTCCATTTTCTTTCTTTCTCTGTTTTGTTTGCTCCATTTTCTGTCTCTCTTTAATAAATAGTCTTGTCATGATATATGACCTCATTTTTGTCTTAATTTCACTCATGGGTATGTTCAAAAAAGAACTGAGTCTCCTTCCTGACTTTTGGACCAAGACATACATCCATTATTGCTCAGCAAATCATTCTGTAGTGACACTGAGTAATGTGTCCTTACTTCTGCCCAAATCAAACACAAAAATTTAATATTTTTTTCTAATACAATCCATTGAAAATTGTAAAGCTAGTGTAAAGTTTTGGGGAATCAGATCACAGCATGACTGTTGTAATTTAGTTTATATTCAGTCCCTCAGGACTTCATTGTGCCTCTAGTCATGGCCCTGAGCAAGTAATAGTCTATAGGCTGTGTTATCCCAAGAGATAGAGTGCCTTAGAGGTACACCTCTGAAGTACAGTTGGTTCCTTGTTCATACATGAATTCAGGTTGTCAAGGGACTTATTCTCAGTGACAAAAGTGGACATGTGGGTCTGAATTCCCTCCACCTAAATTAGGAGTCTAACACAGGAAAAAAGCTCCATTAGACTATTTATTTTACTAAAAGGAGAAATGGAAACTGGAAAAGTAACCTCCAGAAAGAGCACTCAGTTTACGTAAGATCTGATCTGTTTTCTGGAGGTGCCTTTCATGAGGGAATAATGAAGTTAACAATGGGAAGGAAGACCTGATGCTTCTTGAAGCACCAGGATACTCTCAGAAGAGCTTTTTGAACAGAAAGCTGCAAGGACCTGCAATATTGTCTGTTCTGATCCACACTAACTTGTATCATTTATAATGACTCACCCCTTTACCAAAGCTTATGAGATCCCACTATCTATTCAGCTTCAAACAGCCCTAGAGCCCCCATGGTTTCACCATGTTGTAATTGCTTCTGATAAAACTTCCTTCAAGGCTTCCTTTGTTATACTTGACAACTGAGCTACTGTGATCTCAGAAATTCATCTTATAGAAGTTGTACCTTGCTTCTCTTTTAATTATTGCTCTAGAAGTGAAATTTGAGTATGTCTTATCAGCTGGTACATGTGAAAGACTTAATACATTTACAGTATCTGACTGGGATGAGGGTAACTTTCTTCGTAGTGGCCAGGATTGTGATGTACTTTGCATTTGTGACTAAAACAATGTTGCTAACGCATACATGTTTTCATTCTGCTGAACAGTGCTTGCAGAGTAGGCTGCGTGCAGTCAAGAAAGTAGCAGACATAGCTGGGACAGGTGACCCAAACTGACCAAAGAAGATAGAGACAACCTTGCAGATGTGCTGTGTTATGCTCAGCAATGAAATCTCAAGGAAGGAAACTATTTGTGGTTATGGTATTTGTTTTCTCAAGCAATGGTTCCATACATGGAGCCCCTGCTTCCCAAGAAGTGACTGAACGTCTGCCTGCCTATAAGATGTAGGGAATGACTTAATTTTTTTCTTTTTCTTGTGATTCAGCTTTTGCTTTTCTTATTAAATAGCTATTATCTTGATCCCACAAGACTTTTGGTCTTCTCTCTCCTTCCTATCACAGTATAAGGGAGTGAGTGTCAGTGTATGTGCTTGGCTGCAGGTTGTTACGAGCGTGCCACTTTGCAGAACAATGATGACCTCAACTACTTAAAATAGAAAGTTAAAGCTAATGAATTTAATAGAGAACATTCATAACTCCTCCCTTATATGGAGTTGCCACTTAATGTTGAAAAACAAAGAAAGAAAAATGCAAAATATTTTGAGTTAATTTGAGTTATTTTGAGTTAATTTTTTCCCCAATATAATTTTAAGTTGAAATTGCATTTTGAATAATAATGTCAAATTACAGTGCCCAAAAATTTCATTATAATTGCTACTGTATACTGTAATTCTGTTTTCTTTCAATGTGATAATTATAACTATGTGATCCAGGAAAAAAACCATTAAACACTAGTTCTGAGTACAGTTTTAAGTTTACATTGCCACCCACCCAATAATCCAGTGACCAACACTAATTTCACATGAAAGCACAAGAAGCTTGCTCTGCAGACTCGTCATATGTGTCTTTTCTTCCTGCTAACTAATGAATACAATTCTGATACAGAAAGTAATTTCCATGTGATTATTCAAATGAAATAAGCAAATGAGAGATGTGTTGCACATTTTGAGAAGGGAAAGTATCAAATAGGACCTTTGGCTATACCTCATTTTCAGATACAAAAAAAGCACTACAAAAACAAGGGTCCAGAATTCTCTCTGAATAGGTGGGCTAGAGACTACTACATTTATATCATAGTTTTGAGTTTACATAGCTGGCAGAAAGGAACCACTCGCTCACTTCTATCCTGCTCTGGTAGGACAGGGAGGATAAAACACAAGAAAAGGCTCAAGTGACAAGGAGGGCAGTCACTCTTTATGGTCATTGGAGAAAGACAGACTCACTTTAAGGAAATAAAATCAATTTAATTTAAACAATATCACCAACTCAAAGTAGGACAATAATTAATAAAAATAGATCTTAAGTACAATCCCTTCCCTCCATCCCTCCTTTCCCATTCTCTGCTTTTCTACCTCCTCCCCTGTCAGCAGTGCAGGGAGGCAGGGAAGGTGGGTTGCAGTGAATCCCAGTCTATTCTACATTGGTTTTTCCTCTCCTTCCTCTTCAGGTGGGAGAACTTTTCATAGTCCTCCCCTGCAGCAATGTCATGTCCCTCCCATGGAAGACACTCCTCCACAAACTTCTATCAGCATGGGTTCTTTCCACAGGCTTCAATCCTGATAGATTGCTCAGCATGGGTCTTCCTTAGAGTCATGGATTTCTACAGGATCAGTTCCCTGCTTGAACATGGGGTCCTTCATGGGCCACAGTCAGGATTCTTCTCCAGCACTGATCTCTAAGAGGTGCAAAAGTTCAGCCTGGATTTCCCCATAGGCCAAAGAGGCATGGCTGGTCCAAAGTGCTTTTTCTGTTTCTTCCTCCTTAGTATGTGCATCTGCAGGGTTCTCTCTGTCATGTCTCACAACTCTGCAACACAAAAGAGCTTCCAAAACATAGGGTTTGCCCTCTTAAATATGTTATTGCAGAGGTGTTGATCGACTTCCCCTTTGCCAGAAGTGGGTCTGACTTGAAATCAGAGGAGCTTCTCAAAGCTTCTTTAAGGAGACACACCAATACCCTCCTCTACCACTACCAACAACCCCACCAAGAACAAAACCAACACAATCTGGTACCCTGGGGAGAAATAAAAGTATTGTGATGAAAAATATGCAGTAGCATCCAGTCCTGCTCTAAGATCTACACAGGAACAACCTAGAGCATGTACAGAATCCATCTAAATCAATGCCATTCTGTCAGTACATGAGAGAAGTCCCACATGGATTACACTTGAAGGTCTGGATCTGGTCAAAAGATCATGAAATAAACAGCTGAAAATGAACAAGAGAAGGCATGAATGAACTGTATAATGAGCCTCCACAGGAAGAAAGAAAAGTCTATATTGACTGTATTGTCAAAGAAAGGAGTAAAAGCTGCTAGGAAGGTGCCCTATCATTTCACTAATAAGGTTAGTGATGAAGGTGATAAAAGTGTGTAGTTCACCGTGCCATGCTAAAATGTGGAGGTGGCAAAGGAAATTTTTCTTTTGTTCCTCTAGGATGCATTTTATGAGGTGGCTTTTATTTATTATTGGGTATCAAGACTTAGAAAGTATTTTTCATATGTTTAGCAATTTTATTTTCAACCACAGATAGCTAAATAAATATAAAACTACTTTTGTAATATGAAGAATACCAAACTGCTATGTGTTTTTGCCTTTGTTGTGTTTTTCACAGTTTAAAAATTCAAAATAAATGACAGAGTTGTTAATAGTCGGTAGAGGATTTTTTCCTGTCCTCCCTTGATTTATTGCTGCTGAGTGTAAACAGATCTGGAAACAAGTGAGAATTCCCCTGCGAAATGTTCTAAAATCCAAATTCCTCATGGAGAAGGAAAAAATACTTGAGCAGAAACAATCATCCCCATGTGTATAAGCTCTGAATAATAACTGCCTGGTTTGTACATTTCTTTTGTTCATGATGTATCAATCCAGTGTGAAAGGAAACATAAACCCAGCACATATATAAACCAAATGTGCAACAGAAAAAGCTTTAACAAACTCTAATTATTCAGGTGGTTAAGGAAGAAGCTAAATAGCAGCACTAGTACACTGTAAATTCTTGTGGCTGACACAGAAGTGGTTATGACAGCTTTCACATTATCTCATTGCAGTATCGAGGCAGTAGTCGCAGCTGGCTCATATGTCAAAATGTGTCAGGACTTAAATGGTAAAACAGGAGTGCAACAGCAATTGGCTTTTCAATCAATAATGCAATCAATATATTTCACAGATATTTTCCCATATCTAAATTACTCTGCAGAGATGAGGTAGCCTGACTGAGTGTTTATAAATCAATAAAACACACAGCTAAAGGACATCTGCTCCTGTTCTTTCACTTCAAGGTGCAGTTTGCCTTTTATTTCCAACTCCCTCTTATTTAAGAATGTACTTTTGAGGAAAAACAGCTCTCTTTTTGCACACGAATCAGTTTTGAGTTGTATTATGACTATAGACTATTTTTGTTAATAATTGTATTCTTTGGTTTTAAATAGGTATAAGGGACAGTTTCTACAGGCAACGGAGCTGAGAATTAATAGCATTCATTTTAGATATGTAATACACATAAAACCAGGTATTTTATACTGCATTACATTTTTTCCTGAGCACAGTGTAATGCACACAATTTTAAAATCCCCCAGCCTTGGGCAATGCAATTTTTCCCCACGCAACAGAATTCCAGAAGATTCTTAGCAATATTTGGTAGAACAGTTTCATCCCAAAGCTTTGCTATTTTAATGATCTTTCACTACTCTATTCCATTTTCAGCAGCAGATACATACACGTGGTAGCTCACTATGGTGGTGTTATATGACATTACAGAAGTTGCTTTCTACATTTCTGACTACAGGTAAGAATATGAATTTCAATGTCTAGCATCAGAATAATTCCTTAAGAAAATACAATTTGATGACTTTCCAGTATATAATTACACTACATACATATACACAGGCACATATATAGCTATATACAACTTGCAGAGATACATACAAATACATGTGAAGCATTGCAGTACTGGAGTTAATTACGTGAGTTAATGCATATAAGTGTTCATTGTTACGTTCACTACATGTTTTACTTATGCAGTGTTAAGAATTGAAAAATGTTTCTCTAATTGTGCACTTTTAAACCAAAAAGACTTAAAATGTTTTAGCCCTATTCCTCTTCTGCTTGGAAATTATATCAGGCGTGAAAACGGGAAGAACAAAACCAATTACATATTTCAGGTAAGACAGCCATATTCTGTAAAGACTTACATAAACCAAAGCAAATTGCATTTCCTAATCTAGGTGTTCCATTAAAAATAGATTGTCACATGGGTGAACACCAACTAATCTTATCACGTTGTATCTTTAGCTCGCGTGCTGCGTTATTCTCTCAATGTACGCAATCTTTCTAACAAATAGTGAGATCCATCTCTGAACAATAGCTTCTACACAGTGAAAGCACAATCTAGGGGCACAGTGGTTTCCTGATCCAGTTACTTCATGTATTTTATTAGGGTATTTACTGGACATACTACTACACTTTAGAGGATTTTAATTTGTTTTTGTAGTATAATTTGAATATGGGTTTAGCTGGAAAATCTCCATTTAACTTAAAAGGATGAGATATGTCACATATCTCATTCCCAAATTAGGAAAAAGATTCTGTCTTTAACAGAAATGGGAAGTCTGTTTGGGCCTCAATAGGTGACTAGATATCACAATGCTGAAAGAAAATATCAAAAATATTAATATGTGGAGAAACAAACAAAAAATCCACCAAAAATTATGGAATTTTAAAGGGTAGTTTACACCAAATTGGAGGTGTTTCCTTTGTTTGTTTGTTTGTTTTTGACATCACTCTATATAAACAGTCCGTATTTTATTTATTTTTTAAATTCCATTTTAAAAATTAGTTTTTTGAAGATGCATCTAAATAATTTTGGTGAACTATGAGATATTTCCACTGTCTTGATAGAAGTGTGTAGCAGCCTCATTAAAGTATTCCTCTCATGAAAACTGAAGTAAGAAACCCTCTTTTCTATCTTAGTAGAAATATTGCATGAACATAAGAAGTGACATCACTACTGAATATTGTCCATTAATATTATTTTGATAAAGCTCTCAAATGATGGAAACTGCTGCAGGTTTTTGCAGCTTTTCAAAACACTTTATTGTTTTAGTGACTGAGCTCTGTGGAATCCTAAGTTACAAATTCCTGTAAGGGTTGTTAAAGCCATTCGCATCCATTGTGTAGAAGTGTCAGAAATATTTTTAGAGACCTGAACATCTATTAAACTTCCAGCTGAAAATGTATCTTAAGCTGCAAGCCAAACTCACAGCAACCGTAAAGTGGTTAATACATTTATATTTGAGAAGCTGTAAAATGAGAGAACACTGTTGGGAACTTGAAATTGAAATGTGTTGCAGAATGCCCTTGGTGACGTGAAATTTATTTTTAGTAAGAACTGGTCAAAATGCAGGAGTTGAGCTTTCCAAAATATGGCATCAATGTTACTGAAGGTGTTCTGTTTTATGACAGTTGCACAGCATTTTATTCTGGGAAGAATGATGACAGAAGATTAAAGAAAGAAAAAAAATCTACCTGTAGTCCTGGGAAAATTGTTTGAGAAATCTTACTAATTGTTTTTGTGTGTGTTCTGAGGTGGCATCTCTCCATTATGCAAGGCCAACCTTTCTATCTTGAGGGTCATCTGCTTTGGCTTAGTTACACTATCTCATGTTTTCTCTCAAAATCATCCTCTGCAAATGTGGTATTGCCTAAGGAAATCCAGAAGTTTGAAACCTGCATAAATGATCCACTAGTGTTCTTGAACTAAAAAAATTGACATTAGTTTGGATGACATGGAAAAAAGAAGTGACAATAATCCTTGGATGAAGGAAAGCAAAAGAGAGATGGAAGAGAAGTGAAGGGAAAGGGAAAGGAAAAAGTAGTACAAATTATTTCACTAAGTAAAACAATATTACCACACAGAGTTGTTACAAATATGAAGTCCAAGAGGTACACATGACAATCAACTGCAGACATAGATTTGCTAATTCAAATAAGTTTAGACTGGTATTTAATTCAGATGGATGTGAGAACAGCCAAGACTTTTGTGTGTGTGTGTGAGTAGCCATAAAAACAAGAAGCTAAAATTGTTTTACATATTCAAATGTAGAAATAATTACATGTAATATACATACAAAAATACATTTACAAATTATACTTTCACTGAGAGTGTCATCAGGTCAAGTAATAACCAGGATCATATACAGTCAGGCCAGTTTCTAATTCTGTTCATGCAGACTATATAAAGAGTAAAGGTTAACCTGTGGCCTGTAAACTATATTCTAATTATATGACTACATAAATCAATAAGCCCTCAAGGGTATAAATGATGGTATAGAAACACAGCAGATGACATAGCCAGAACCAAGAGCAGCTTAACGATTAAAAGGCCTAGCAGCATCTTAGAGTGAACAAGGGGAGGCATAATATTGACCTGATCAAGCTTATTTTGTTGGCCAAAACAGAAGGTTTGAGTATACAAAAGTGTGAGCAGATAAGTAGTCTTAGAAATTACCTAACATTACTTTTATGCAATCTGAAGACCCTATAAATCAGGTTATACACCATTTCTATGATATATGTCAACAACTTGATATATGGAAGTTTTTAAGGCATGGTGGGATGGGACTCTGAGCAACTTGATCTAGTTTGAGGTGTCCCTGCCCATGGCAGCGGGGTTGGAACTGGATGATCTTTGAGGTCCCTTCCAACCCTGACGGTTCTGTGATTCTGTGGTTCTGTGAAAATGCATGAGAAGAAATAGGAAAAACAAAGTCTATGTTTGGGTTAGATAGATTTGGCCCCTTATTAGTCTCTAAATAAAACCAGTTTGCATTTTGGTTAACAGAGAGGGGAACCAATCTCTCTCTCATACCTCTGTACTATCACATGAAAGTAAATGCTGAAAACGTAAAATAGTTTTCAACTGAAATACTTAGTCTATTTCTCCTGGGTTTCAGTCACTGTTCCGAAGGGCACAGATCTCCTATATATCTTGTAGCTGTGGAATAGATTGTCCTCTTCCTATATAAAGCTTCAGTTAAAGGAATAACTTTTTAAGACAATGAGGAAGCTTTTAAGTTGGAAATTCTATTCTTGCAGCCCTGAGGGAGTACATTGACAAGAGGGGTGAGTTAACTGAAATCACTGGAAGAGAAATCGTTGTGTAAGACAATAGAAGATGAGCTTGCTGCATGTAGGGACAATATATCATGAGCTAAAACAGCTTCCCACAACAAGGAAAATTAATAAAATTATTCTTACTTGCAAGATCACAGAAAAAAATATTATTGGGAGTAAAAAAAGATTTCACAGGTAAAGTAGGTAAGTTGTTCACCAAATATCAGATAAATAATATAAAAATTGGAAATGCATAATGAGGGGATCAGCTACTTTTTCTGAAGTGTTAGAAAATCTATATGGCTGTGCACTCAAGGAGGCATTCCTCCCTCTCTTTGGTGCACAAGGGGTTCAGCAGATTCACCTGCCAGGACTTACAGACTGTGAAGCATTTGGTTCCCTAAACAGTAGGAAGTGTCATTTTAAAGGCTGAGTAGGTATGTCATCTGGGCCATAACTTCTACATTAGGATGGTGCAGCAGATGTTCTTAATGTCATATACCATGTCTTTGGCCTTGGACAGATTGAATAGGTGGCATCACAACATACTTTAGGTACCTCACTTTGGGTGGCTGAATCAAGGCTAAATAGTCATACAATCTATTTTCTCCAAGACTGAATAGAGAAACAGTCTTCCCAAATCAGAAGGCTGAAGTTAGGAAGTGGAAACATCACTACATATTCCTTAACTTCCATTCAGAAGACAATGCTGGAAACCACTTGCATGTCCAAATAACAGAATGTTGTAAAGATCACAGAAGTTACCAAGATTAGCATTTATAATGCTATTTATCCATGACTTGCTTTAGAGTAGATCATCATAGAACTGTACATTTATGATCAGGTCACATAACAATATGGAATATACATGGAATCATGGGAATGTGGCAATAGCCTCTCTAGACAAAATCTATGGAATTTTTAAAATATCTTTGGGTACTAACTTGTAGGGAATAGGGATATCATTTTATAGGGATTTTTAAAAGCATAGAATAATTATATGTTGTGACTTCCTTTTTTGTTTGTGAGTTTGGTGAGGGGGGTTTGTTTGTGTTTTGTTGTTATTGTTGTTTGTCTGTTTTTTCTTTCTGAAGTAGCCCAAAGTTTCACTTTGGAGATTCCCTTTCCTTTAATTATTATTAATTTAACATTTATGATGAAAATAATTGTCAGTCAGGATCAGGTACCTGTTGCTCGAAGGGTCAAAAGTGCTGAGAGAAAAGCTTTATACAGTCTAGCTCCAAGCAATTGTCCTAACACATTTCTGCTCAGCCACCATAACTGTCAGTAAAATGAGAGATTCAGCTGTAAATGGTAGCCTCAGGTATATTGTTAGAAACTTTGCTATTGCATTAAAGATTTGGGATCCATTAGGTAATGAATGGATTACACTGAGTAACTAGAGAAGATTAATTGGTTATTGCTTGTAAATTGCTTTGGAGATAGTAAGTCTCTCATAACTACTCTGTATTACTGTTATTAATGGACTATTTTTATCTGAGGTGGATATCTTGCTTCACCATTGTTCACAAACATAAAGGGAAACTATAATACTTTCCTTTAGACCAGCATTCAGAACTTGAAAAGAAATTACTTTTGGAATAGGCAGACTAATGTTTATCAAGAATGAAGTGGTACATGACTGTAAAGAGAAGAAAGAATATCTACAAAAATGTATTTGAAGTAATTAAATAGAGATTTCAGCAAATGCTGTGCTAACAGGACATTTGCTGGTATGACCTGGCAATTGCAAAAAAAAACCACACAAAAACCAAACAAAACAAAAAAAAAAAAAAAAGAAAAGAAGTCCTTAAAAATCCAACCATAAGCTTTCATAATATCTTCTCTATCTCCTTCATTCTTCTAGAAATATACTCTTTCCTGACTAATATTTTACAGGCCACTATTAGAATGTTTAAGAAATTATTTGCAAAGAATATGGAAAGGATTGACAATAATAAAATGATCAGGAATAGAATAGAATAGAATAGAATAGAATAGAATAGAATAGAATAGAATAGAATAGAATAGAACTGAACGGAATGGAACAGAACAAAATAGAATTAACCAGGTTGGAAAAGACCTTTGAAATCATTGAGTCCAACCTATCATCCAACACCATGTAATCAACTAAACCATGGCACCAAGCGCCCCATCCAGTCTCTTCCTAAACATCTCCAGTGATGGTGACTCCTCCACCTCCCTGGGCAGCACATTCCAATGGCCAATCACTCTTTTCTATGAAGAACTTCTTTACATCCAGCCTAAACCTCCCCTGGCACAGCTTGAGACTGTGTCCTCTTGTTCTGGTGCTGGTTGCTTGAAGAAAAGACCAACCCCCACCTGAATACAATCTCCCTTCAAGTAGTTGTAGACAGCAAGAAGGTCTCCTCTGAGCCTCCTCTTCTCCAGGCTAAGCAACCCCAGTTCCCTCAGCCTCTCATAGGGCTTGTGCTCCAAACCCTTCACCAACTTTGTTGCCCTTCTCTGGATATGTTCCAGCAAGTCAACATCTTTCCTAAACTGAGGGGCCCAGAACTGGACACAGTCCTCAAGGTGTGGCCTAACCAGTGCTGAGTACAGGGGCACAATGACATCCCTGCTCCTGCTGGCCACACTGTTCCTGATACAGGCCAGGATGCTGTTGGCTTTCTTGGCCACCTGGGCACACTGCTGATTCATGTTCAGCCTCTTATTGACCAGCGCCCAAACTGCCACATACCCCCAGGTCCCTTTCTGCCTGGCTACTCTCCACTCTCCACTCTCAGTTTCAAGAAAAACAATCTTTTTGTATGGCTACGATTTTTCATCTGCCATGACCAATATAATAGCATCTCTTTTACTGAATTTAAATTTCTGAAGATCTTGGATGAGTCATTTAAGAGTCTTCAGCTATTTGTAGGTGAAAAATCAAGTTTACAGAAGAAACTAATGAACAAGACTATTAGCAAACCTATGTCTAAGTATCTTTTCACTCTTAGACACAGGTTTGCTAATAGTCTTTTTTCATTAGTCTAGTGTGTTACGTTAGACACACGACTAAGTAGCTTTTCTCCCTTAGCCTTGTGTCTAACCTAACACACTAGACTAATTTCACTCTTGTAAGATTACACAAATTCATGTTTTCTCTGATAAGCTATTCCTAAAAAAGGCACCAAAGTGTGACTCCTGCAGCACAGAATATTGTTATTATGGATACATTCTTCTGTAAACAACTGCATAATTTAGAATTGGAAAAAAAAAAATCACCCATCTCTAGAAAGGAACTGAGTATAAAGGATATGAAGGATACATACTACTGCTGTCAAAAGTACCTATAGCTAACATATGGATGAAGTCCACTGCATCTTTGCTTTGCTTCCCTTACCATTTTAGCAATGTATGTAATCTTAAGCCCTTTGTTACTATTCCTGTAAGTCTTTGAGACTACAGCAGGCTCATACCTGGCTAGCTAAGTACATAGAATGGAGATCTACTTACATCCCCTTGTGCAGAATATTTCAGAGATAAGACATGAATCCCTATTTAAGATATAATACACAAATTCTTTCTCTTAGCTAGCAGAAAGAGTAAGAAATTAATCTAGTTGCTATCAGTGTTATCTGAGCATCATTTGTGGACATTCATTATATATTTTTCAACCTCTTTCCAATTTAGGTAAGCTACACTTACCTAAATCTGAAGCATCTTTAAAGACTTAGTAGATTCTTGCCATTAGAATAGAATAGGATTGACCAGGTTGGAAAAGACCTTCAAGATCATCAAGACCAGCCTATCAACCAACACCATCTAATCAACTAAACTATGGCACCAAGTCCCTCATCCAGTCCCCTCTTAAACACCTCCAGAGATGGTGGCTCCACCACCTCCCTGGGCAGCCTATTCCAATGGCCAATCACTCTTTCTATGAAGAACTTCTTCCTAACATCCAGCCTAAACCACCCCTGGTGCAGCTTGAGGCTGTGTCCCCTTGTTCTGGTGCTGGCAGTGGAATGTACCAAATGTATTTGTTCACTCTGTATGCAATTGTTTCACTGACTAAACTGAGGCTCCCATCATTCAGATATGCTTAAGTGTAGGACCATAACTTAGTGTCAATGCTTCATGCTTGGAAACTATTTATTCCCAATGATGAATGTTACAACCAGACCTGGTATGTATAACAGAACAGTGTACTTAATTATTTAAATTATTTAAAACAGTCAGAAACCAAGCGTATATTATGCCTTTCCCTTTGGTGATGCTGTATTTCAAGTGCTACAAACTGCTGTCATTTCATCTGTATAATCTGGCAACACATTTAACTCGGATTCTCTGTATTGGATTTTTCAGTTATACAATTCAATGTTTGGAAGAATCCCAATTATCTGATGTTGAAAATATTGATGACATGCTGATCTGCTTTGGTGGCAAATTCTGCTCAAGCCTTTTACAATGTTAGGTACATATAATGACACCTAATATTGTAGTATCATAGGTAACCCCCCATTACATAGCATTTTCCCATTATAAATCTGATTTGTGACACTTGCTAATGACTCTCAGAAATAATCCATCACTGAACACCTTTCAGATTATCCTTTGGTATTTCTTTGAGATTTTGGTAATTGAGCACATATGTAAATGTGTATCATATACTATTTTTTAAAAGGAAGTTATTCCAGGGTATTATTGGTAGAATTAAATGTATAAATAACCAAGTACACTAGTATTGGAAATTCTTTACATGTTTAATGGAATATACAAAATTTCCTACATGAATAAAATTCATTGCTTAGTAGAAAATCATTGACTTTGTGATATACAGCAGCAATTTCCCTACATCTACAACTGAACAAACAAACAATAAGCAACAAGAAAAAATTTCCTATCTCTTAAAAGTGCAAAATACAGTAAAACATATTCAGATTACAGTATTTTGCTCCTTTTCCACAGGAAGAATGAAAACACTTCTCTGCTGTGAACACTGGCATAAACAGAACATAAAAGCTTGCTTTAAAAGAGTTTAAGAACAGTCTGTCCATTGCACCTTTCATATCAATTTAAGTCTTAATTTTGCTTTTCACTTTGTGATTGGGATCAAGTTATTCTGAGGAAAGAGAGGAATGGGTACTTGAAATGGATGTGAAAAACTATACTTAGTGCTAATAAATGAAGAAAGATGCTTATAATGTCTGAGAACAGCATTACAAAACATAGTGTTCTTAGCTCTGTATTTCTATACCTTGCACAGTCATTGCTGGCTGTGCAGGCTTTCCTTCAGAGGATTGGTATAGTATCGGTTGTTTTAAATAGCAAGGAAGGTGCAGACTTGATATTTGCAAGGACCAATATAAAGACTGTGAGACAGGTGATTTTTAATGAAATGCTACACAGAAGTGCTTTTGAAGAAAAAAAAAAAAAGAAATTTAAGTAAAACTCTCTAAAATGATAGTATTACTCATCTAGTCAATTGGTAATGCTTTTGGATCAGTAGGAGATAAACAAGTATATAATTTAACTGTGTTTCTCAGGTGTTATTTTCCCTTGCGGATTAACTAGGCAGAGAAGAAATCTCAACATAAAACAGATACCAAATGTGTATTGAAGTATTGAAGAATTCAAAAAAGGAAACAGAAAATAAAATTCCAGCTTCAATTCTCTTGAATAAAGGCATTTAGGGTAATGGGAAATTCATGTGACGTGGTGGAGAGCAAAACTAAACCCATTCTCCTTGAATTTTTGAAAGTAAGTAACATGATCTCACTGATTTTGCATTAGAGTTTGAGCTCAATTTCAAGTAGTCATGCCATTGAGTACTTATGTTTATTATCCATCCATTCATTAAGAATTACTTTTAATCGTCCAGACAAAGTCTGTACAATTTTTAACACTGGGGGCCACGAGGATGATCAGAGGGCTGGAGCACCTCTCCCATGAGGACAGACTGAAAGAGCTGGGGCTGTTCAGTCTGGAGAAGAGAAGGCTCCAAGGTGACCTCATTGTGACCTTCCAGTATCTGAAGGGGGCCTACAAGAAGGCTGGCGAGGGACTTCTCAGGATATCAGGTAGTGATAGGACTAGGGGGAATGGAATGAAGCTGGAGGTGGGGAGATTCAGGCTGGACGTGAGGAAGAAGTTCTTCACCATGAGAGTGGTGAAGCCCTGGAATGGGTTGTCCAGGGAGGTGGTTGAGGCCCCATCCCTGGAGGTGTTTAAGACCAGGCTGGATGAGGCTCTGGCCAGCCTGATCTAGTGTGGGGTGGCCCTGCTCATGGCAGGGTGGTTGGAACTAGATGATCCTTGTGGTCCCTTCCAACCCTGACTGATTCTATGATTCTATGATATTTGTACAGAAGGAAGGTGAATGTACTTGCTAAAAGTTGGAAAATAACTGCTAAATTCAAGAAAACAAAGGAAACCCTCCAAAGATAAGGGCTCTTTTATAAGATTTTTTTTTTTACTATCATTTTACAGGATTTTGTCTGCAATATCCAGAAAATGTTAAAACTTGTGGTATCACAGACACCAATGATTCATCAGAAGCAGGGCACGACCTAGTAACAGAATTTCTAAAGAAGACGCATGTGCTAGGAATTAAACAAAATGTTTTGTGGAAAGCAACTTACCACACATACAGGAACTCCTAATTACCTTCATCTGTGGACCTCTTGGCACTACAGTTCCAGGAATTAATTATTTTTCATAAATTCCAGAAGTGAAAGAGCCTTTATATGTTTATATCTTCTCAAAGGTTGTGGCAATGCTACAAAATCAAGTTGTGCTTGAGAGTGGCTCCTGAGAAAGTGCTTAAATATTTATTTCAGTGGCAGGTTGCTGGTAAATTTATATTCCTTTATAATCTCAGTCACTAAATTACTGCACACTGAAAAGGTGAATTTAAGTAAGCAAGATTGTCATCTTCCTAATAAGGATGATGAGGAACTGTTATTTTCTAAGAAAGAAAATCAGAGTTCTGGCAGCTATTAGGAGGAAGAAAGTATATGACTTTGATTACACACTGAATTAAATATTTACTTATTCTTTAAAAGCATTTTATTCACTGTTTCACAAGATCAGGAATTTTGATTCTGGAGAAGAAATTGTTTAACATATGCACTTTTCATCATTAGGAGTCTGAACACAGCTCTGACAAATTCAGCACAGGATTCTAGATGGAGTAATAGTGATGAGAGAACTTTCTGCTGTTCTTATAGGGGTGCATTAGAATAGAATGCAGAAATCGGTCAAGGCCAGACAACCACAAAGATTGATAAGCTGCTGTATTAAACTCAGGCATTCCACTCTATTTTGGAGTGCTAGATAAAGTGCTCGGGTGCTATATTAACTACCTTGCAAGCCAAGGTGATAAGGGTCTTTTTGATGAAACAAGCCACTTTCAGAGACACATTAGAAAACATTTACTCTCTCTTAAGTCTACTACTTATTCAAACCTCAATTAAGCTTTGCATAGGACATTTCCATTAATAATTCCTAAATAATAGCTCAATTTTACTTCCCCCCCACACACTTCCTGTCTATATAACTTTTTCTCAGGAGTGCTATTATCTTATTTTTCTGGTGTGAAAATATTTGCTAAATGGAGTTCTTAAAGCTCTTGATAGGGGATAGCTATACATAATACTCAAGTTAGGAAATTGGACATGTCAACCACAAGAAATTTCCTTCTTCTTAGCAAGTATTTGTGAATGTCTGCTGTATTTAAAACACAGAACTGAACAAAATAAAATACTTTGGAAAGCTTGCCAATTATATTAGAAATATTTCAAACAGAAGAAATGTAAGAAGGGGATAAGAGATAGTATGTTAGCTAATCAGTTTAGTGAGTCTTATGTCTGAATACCTTTCATGTATCAGTCAAGATATAGAAATAAAAATAAATAAATAAATAAAACCAATGTATTTTTAGGGTAAGGAGCAGAATCACGTTCTTTTAATAGACTGATATGGACTGAAGACCACAATCTTTATTGCCATCATTTTAAAGTATGGATTTTGGAGATTTCAATGCAGGACATCAACTCACATTACTGTAATCAGGCTAACACACAGAACATTGAAAATGAACCTTATTTGATTTGATGGCTCATTACTTGCGTCCACAAAAGTGCTCTGAGAACACAGCATATCAAATTAAAACACACGTACAATGCAGACCTCCAAAAAGATCCTGAAATGATCCTGAGAAAGGACAGTATAGTCCATCTACAGCTAGCTGTTGAGTGCAAATATGGCATCAATGTCTCATCTGTCAAACTAAAGAGAAATACAGTGAGGAATGTTTCTTAGATTATAACAAAAGATGTGGGTGGGAGGAGGGGCTTTTCTCAACTGAACATGAAAGAAATGTCTCAGTTTCGTAGGGTACTTATCAACATGTATATCTGACAATGTTTCCCACTCTCTTGAAAGATTTGTGTACCACAGAGTGCATCCCAAGCATGTGCATCAAACATTGTTATTCCATGCTCTCCATCTTTTTGCTGCATGCCGTTTCCCTCACGCAGTGTCGCCATAAGCACCATACTCCCACAATCACCATCTTTGTGTCACAGTATTATATCATAGTCCCTACTTTCAGAAAGCTTAAGTCAACCCCATGATCCTCTTACCTGGCAGCACTCCCTTACAGATGGAGCATTTTTTGAGAACAGTGAATATATCTTCTAGGGTCCACCACAGTATCTATTTGAAGAATTTTCTTGCAAAAATGTCAGGGTGACTCACATGCTATATAGGCATCACTCTTTGATTTCAAATTCAACATTAGAGATTGAGGCTTTAAAAAGTAGGGTTTAATCATCTGAATTTTTAACACATACCTTTTATTAGCTGCAGTCCACATTGATATTTTGTTACAAAAATATAGCATCAGTTATAAACTGATGGACTCTTTGAGATGGAGACCAAGCCTGTCATTGTGTTTGCCATTTTCTGAGACCATCCCCCAGACTAAACTAATTTAGAGAACAGAAACAGTAGGATGTTAATTTCTGTCAGTATTAAAATTCTGTTTGAGGTGAGTAGGTTCTGACAAGAGCAGAGCAATTCCAGAACATAATGAAGCACAGCTCTGACAAATTTAGAAAATTTCAAAGAAAGGCTGAACTTTTAGTCATAAATATATATATATATATATTTAATAATTGTGTTGATAATGGATACCTAAATTTTGCAGTGTAGACCCCCTAAAATCATTTCTTTCTACACACAGATATGAAGAATACTGGAAAGAGCATATTAGAAAGGTATGTGATCCATTAATGTGTATCTCCAATTTCTGTCTGGGCTTGATAAAATAAAGCAAGTGGTAATGGGAAGAGTGATATAGAGCATTAATCTTGAGACTGAAGGTGAGTACTTAGGAGCTCGATGGCTGTGGATTTCAGTCTTTTATATAATGACAAATAGGGTCCAATACAGTTGCTCCAAAATTGGCTACTGCCAATTGAGATTATTCAAGACATCCAAGTTAACTCCATGGAACTATGAGATGACAGAGAATTGAACTCCTCTACAGAAGTGGCTGAAGGCCAAGTGAGTTACCTAAATGCATGGTGTTGGTGGGGGAGCTGAACTGACACCTGAATTTATGTTAAGTCTGTGTGAGCACGTGCTGAACAGTTTATAGGTTATAGGCAAATGAAGACCTCAGCAAATCAGACAATAGAGCCTAGAAAACATTTCAGTTGACCATCTTCTAGAGTCCACTTGAGGGGAAATGTTAGTCTCCATTTACAGTATTGGCTGTATCTTGACTGCATAGGAAACATGCAGCTGACATCTAGATACTGACATAGACATCTATAGTTAGGTATTTTAATCTGAAGCTCTACACAGAATGACAGAATTTTTAAGGAGGGAGAGAAAGGAACTCCAGAGAAATGAAAAACAATCCACAAAGAAAATTAGAAATAGTAAGAGAGCTGTATTATATGACTGTTAAGGGAAGGAACCAATCTGTATATTTTAAAAACATAATACATATATTGACACAGGGTACTTTAGTAGAATACTTCAAAAAGATCCACTGACTAAATGGCAGGTAACTGATATCACAGTGAGCAGAAATCTATTATTGATGGATTAATTCATGACAGACTGGAATATGTAAGAAGATAAGAGGAAATCAAGGAACATGAATAAGAATTAGTATTTATAAGTGAAGAAAAACTTTAGAAAAAATAATATGAAGGGGGGGAAAGTGAGTTTTAAAAACTACAGGCACCTTACACTATAACATAAAGAAACAGACAAATGGACATTATCTGCTGGTAGCATTCGACCATACCAAGGAAAATGCAACCAAACATCCCTATCATAAGTGTCTCAAATGTACATTAAAGCTTAAAAAAAATAGAATACATGTGTTTGAAAAACCAAACCTCAGTAATTGAGTATTTCTGAATAGATTGGAGAAAACAGAATGACAGTGAGCCAGTTTGTCGAGATAGACAAACAATAAATTTAGTATAAAGATATTATTAGAAAGAATAAATTTGCTTGGACTAGACTATACAGAAACAAGCAAAGTTTGCACACTTGCATAAAGTATGAAACATTCCTTGTTTGTGAACAGTTTTAGGATTGCAGTAGGAGTCAAGAGGAACCAACATACCAAACACCTTATAGAATTGGATAGATTGCATATATTGTGTGCAGTTCATATTTTATTTAATTCTATGGCAGAGGCAAAATATTAGAGGTCAATCTTTGTCAGGAAGTGCTGCAACACATGAGAAAATAAAGGAGAGTAATGCGTTTGAGCTTTTTACTTTCTTTTCATTTGCAAGGCTAGTGACTCTGTTAATTAAACAAATGCAATATATCCAAATGAGAGGTTTAGGCAGGTCAGTACCCTGGCATGTATTTCTATCATGTTTATCAATTTCAGTGGTGATCTCACTGCAGTTCAATTTCTAAGTTTTAGTAAAAAGACTGTTAATATTGCCTCTTTATTAATTGATACTTTTATTCACAACAGAAAGGGCAAATAATAAAAGAGCCACTTGTGTATATTCTTACCCTCAAAAACAAGACAGTGCCATATTATCGCAAGAACCCACAGGCTACTGTGAATGAGTCATAGACTGGTTTGTGTCTGCTCCTTATTTCAAGCAATGCAATTGTTTATGTGTTGATAGCTTTCCAGTATGGCAATTCCCAACCACAAAAACATTTTATGTTCTGCTCCTTATGGCAAAGTGTTTGAAGTCAAAGCTGAAGTAAATATGATATCCTTATCCTGGATTCCTATTTCAACAAAAGTTTGAGCCAAGATTCAATCTGCTTCAGTAAGCTGCCTAACGACTCCAAAATTTTTGAGCCCCTAGGAAGCAGTTCCAGTAAAATAAACACCAAGAATCTACTGGTAGTCATAGGAGGGAAACCAAGGCCTGTAGGCCTTTTTTTCTTGATCTGCTTCTTAAGTTAATTTAAAAATATTTCCTTGTTTGCCAGCTACCTTTCTGCATTGGCCTCTAGTACAGGTCATTGCTTAGATAGTATTTCATTGTTAGGCTGTAGAAAGAGCAAGCACACAATCAAAGAAAACTCCAATTAGATTCTTTAGCTGCAACTGATATACTTTAATTAGACATTTAAACTAAGGTTTAGAGGATCTCATTCTGTTAGGAAACCTTGAGTACATCTACATTAACAATTTGATATATAACACAGCTGCAGCCGTGAATCAGTGAATGCCTAGAGCATCTCAAGTTGCTGCACATTGGTTTGGTTCAAGGTATGATTCTGGCTTTAACAAACACACATACTCTTTCTGAAAGAAGTCAGAGTGAAAACTTGTCTTGTGTATTTCAGAGACAGACTCTTCTCAGTGCCTGTTTTCTTCTGAATTCCTTCCTTCCAAATTCCTTCCTTTTGAATTCCATCTTTCCTTCCCTCTTCAATAAAACCAGACAATGCCAAAATTGCTGAGATTTGAATCAAGGCTCAGAATAATTAGGACAACAAAATATCTAGCATATTAAATACTTCTGGTTTTAAAACAAGGAAACAGGAAACTGGCCCAAATCATGAATAAAGAATAATACAGCAGTTAAGGGTCTACTACAATGTCATGGAAATATCCAAAAAATATTCACGGAACAGGATGATGATGAAAATACTTTCTCATATACCCCAAAGTTATTTTAAGTGACTCTACTATCATGAAATGTTTTGGTAAGTTCAGGAGTATATGAAATTATAATGAAGTATAATCCGTATCTTAACTGTTCAACATTTGTTTTTCACTCTCATTTATTTTCCCTACCTTTTCTTGACTTTCTCTCTTTGTAAACCCAGGAATTTCATGTAGGATGTCTAGTAAATGATGAAAACATCACCTTCACCCATCATCTCTCTGCATGAATTAATTTGTATTTCCACAAGAATTACACATTAAACAATCACATTATGGTAGAATATACTGAGGAATTAATTGTTTATCCTGGTCCCTATTGATTCAACACTTACAGACTAATTCATAACTGTACAGCATGTTATGAAGGATAATGTCTCTCACAGCACATCACTCCTTTATTTCAACCTCAATCCTGAGTCAATTGATTAATCAGTAATAACTGCTGATAATCAGGATGAAGGTAAATACATGATCTCTCATATTCAATGTCAATTTCTATCATATCAGTTTTCCTTATCTTGTGTTCTGTGTCCCATTACTGAATCAGCCAGCCTGTTCTAGATGTGTGACTTCAGACAGCTATCATTGTATTTTGGTGTGATTTAGAGTGAATATCAAAGCGATCTTAAATTCATCATTACCACCTTTTAACTTTACAAATCACAACAATTTATTTCCTTCCTTCCTTCCTTCCTTCCTTCCTTCCTTCCTTCCTTCCTTCCTTCCTTCCTTCCTTCCTTCCTTCCTTCCTTCCTTCCTTCCTTCCTTCCTTCCTTCCTTCCTTCCTTCCTTCCTTCCTTCCTTCCTTCCTTCCTTCCTTCCTTCCTTCCTTCCTTCCTTCCTTCCTTCCTTCCTTCCTTTCCTGCATTTTTTCCTGCATTTATTTATTGCTTGCTTGCTGTATTTTCTTTCTTTTTCTCTTTTGTCTTTTCCCCTTTCTTTTTCTTCTTTTTCTTCCCTAAAAAAAGGCCATTCTTAATTTATGTCTATGTTTCTGGTCCCTAAACAAGAATAGACACAATCTTCTCTTCTGGAGTCATTGGAATGGAAAGACCCTGCCAGAATGTTGTATAAGGAAAAGGTGGGTTGTGGTGTTAGTGTTGTGGTTTTGTTTTTTTTTTTCCCCATTTTTTTTTCAATTTATTTGTTTGTTTGTGTGTTTTAAATTATGGGCAGAATTAAGGTTTCTTGCATGTAGACACAGATTTTAACATCAAGATTATTGCCTAAATACAGGATTCTCTGTCATGTACACATTTTCTTTAGAAGCTTGTAAAACTTCTAGACAATGAATAGGATTTGGGGCTTCCATTTCAGTCAATGGAAATCTAATTTGTGTGATGTGAGCTGATATGAACTGATCAGCTGATCATACAGTTTAGTACCTTTTGAGATATCCTGGGATATTCTGGACTGCCAGTTCAGATGGACAAAGATCTGCATCACATCTGCCAGCAGAAAATATGTCTCATATACCACAGAGTGTCTTAAATAGCAATAGCAGGCAAGAGTCTTGCTCTTGGAATATACTGAAATAATTTATAAGGAAGTACAAAACCCATAGCTGTTCTAACACTGCTCTAGAAATCAAAGTCTACATGTTGAGAAAGTTGCATCACATTCCAGAATAACCAAAGACTTCAGTATTGCTGCTGAATTTTAATGAAAAATGTGGGTGTTGTGCAGGCTGGTGTCTATAAAATCCCCAAGATAGTGAAATAGGCCATGTGCTTTTAAATTATTATTCCTCGTGCCTCTCAAACTTTTCCCTTAAGCAAAACTTAACCCATTTTTAAATTACAAATGTGATTTATCTTCTTTTTAGGCTTTTTTACACACCAGACTAGCACCTACTGATTCATGCACAGCTGTTTCTTGCTGGAAGGAGAACAAGACAAACAATTTAAACTAAAAGGCAGCTACTGTAGTTTGGCTGTCTGTGTCCATATTTCTGAGTTGCAGAATTTTGCAAGGGAGGGTTTATGATAGAATAATTCTAAAAGAGGTAAATATTATTGGTTGAATTTAGCTGCTCGATGACACAAAATTTCTATTGTGCAATACTTTCTTTGAAAAGCTGTAATACTGACAAGGTTAAAAGAAGCCATCTTTGATCACACAAACTGGCAATTGGGCAAGCCAATGAGTTCATTTGATGGCCATTTTTAAGAGTCCATTGTTAAAGAAACGAAGGGAAGTATGCAGTTACATAACTTTAGTGAAATGTAAGTGTGGATGTTTTACTTTAACAACTTTAACAAAAATAAAAAAGAGAAGAGGGAAAAGGAAGGAAAAGAGAAGAAAAAGGTGGCCTCAAAATAAATAAAACTCAATTTCACGGCACATTATCTCTCTCAATTCTTTCCTCTCAGCTTTCATTTTCATTAAAATCACAGACAACCATAAATTAATAATTACTTCAGGTTGACTAAATGCAGGCCACACTATTTAGCTCTCGTTTTCCTACAGTGGCCCTTCTTGTTCATGCTGGAAAAATGTTAATTTAGATAATGTGGCTTGCCCCTTGTCATATAATTCTGTTTTGCAATTTCACTGATCTATAATGGTCTGTTCTTATTAGGTAGTATTAACTTTATCTTTTGTTCAATCAAGCTTCACAATTTCCTCCAACAAGATAAGTGTTGTGAAATATCAGATGTAATGTTCTATTATTCATATTTCTGTTATATTTTGATTTATCTCTATATTGCAACAGTGTTCATCAACATTTGTATTTTCTTCCAGTAACAAATTTATTTGCTCATTAGCCCAAGCTGTATGTGAGACTTCTTTTGGCAGGAACTATGGAATATATACCTCAATCTTACTACTTAACAGTTTGTGCACATTTCAAATTAGATGTTTTATCAACCTACTTTTCAATTACGAATGGGTGAATAGATTCAAATAAAACAAAACCTGAATTTTCACCTAGGGCTTGAACCCAATTGGTTTCTGAGGTTTGAAACAATTTAGTTCAGTTATCTGCAATTTCTTTTGGCAGAGTATTCTAGCAGTGAATTAAGGAAACTGAGACATGTAACAGCATTTATTTCTAATGGGTCATTGACTTGTTACTACTGTAATTTTAATTAAACCATTTAACTTACCCATGCCTCAGTTTACCCATTCTTAGAATGTATTCAGCTGAAAGGTTATCTAGAAGTTGTCAAAGGAAAACTATGGATATAGCCTCTTCTACAACTCCATACAGAACACAGAATACAGAATTAACCAGGTTGGAAAAGACTTTTGAGATCATAGAGTCCAACCTATCATCCAACACCATGTAATCAACTAACCATGGCACCAAGTGCCTCATCCAGTCTCTTCTTAAACACATCCAGTGATGGTGACTCCACCACCCCCCTAGGCAACCCATTCCAATGGCAAATCACTCTTTCTGTGAAGAACTTCTTCCTAACATCCAGCCTAAACATCCCCTGGCACAGCTTGAGACTGTGTCCTCTTGTTCTGGTGCTGGTTGTCTGCAAGAAGAGACCAGAACCCACCTGGCTATAACCTCCTTTCAGGTAGTTGTAGACAGCAATAAGGTCTCCCCTGAGCCTCCTCTTCTCCAGGCAAAGCAACCCCAGCTCCCTCAGCCTCTACTCATAATGCTTGTGCTCCAAACACCTCACCAGCTTTGTCTCTGGACACGGTTGAGCAACTCAACATCTTTCTTAAACTGAGGGGCCCAGAACTGGACACAGTACTCAAAGTGTGGCCTAAGCAGTGCTGAGTACAGGGGCACAATGAGTTCCCTGCTCCTTCTGGCCACACTGTTCTTGATGCATGCCAGGATACCATTGATAACTGTTGAGCACTGAAGAAAACTTGTTCCAAAATCATGCTAACTTGCATTTGAAGGCCAAAACAAAAACCCAACCCAAAAATCCCAAAACCCACAATAAGAGTTTGAAGAAGTAAACAATATTTATATTTTTTAAGGCCAGGATTCCATTGGCCTTCTTGGCCATCTGGGCACACTGCTGGCTCATGTTCAGCCTACTATCAACCCACACTCCTAGGTCCTTTCCAGACCTCTCTCCAGCCACCCTAACTCCAGCCTGTAGCACTGCATGGGGTGGTTGTAGCCAATGTGTAGAACCTGGTATATGTGTTAAATCTCATGCCGTTGGACTCTGCCCAGCCTGTCAAGATCCCTCTGCAGAGCTCTCCTACCCTCTAGCAGATCAACTCCTGCCCCCAGCTTGGTGTCATCTGCAAATTTACTGAGGATGGACTCAATACCTTTATCCAGATCATCAATAAACATATTGAACAGGATGGGGCCCAACGCTGATCCCTTGTGGACACCACTAGTGACTGGCTGCCAGCTGGATGTGGCACCATTCACCACCACTCTCTGGGCTTGGCCCTCCAGCCAGTTCCTAACCCAGCACAGAGTGTACTTGTCCAAGCCATGGGCTGACAGCTTGGCCAGGAGTTTGCTGTGGGGGACAGTGTCAAAGGCCTTGCTGAAGTCCAGGTAGACTACATCCACAGCCTGGCCCGCATCCACCATGCAGGTCACCTGATCATAGAAGGAGATCAGGTTGGTCAGGCAGGACCTGCCCTTCCTAAATCCATGCTGGCTGGGCCTGATCCCTTGGCCATCCTTTAAGTGCTGTGTGATTGAACTCAAGATGACCTGTTCCATAATCTTGCCTGGCACTGAGGTCAGGCTGACAGGTCTGTAATTCCCTGGTTCCTCTTTCTGGCCCTTCTTATGGATGGGCATCATGTTGGCCAGCTTCTAGTCATCTGGGACCTCTCCAGTGAATCAGGACTGTTAAAAAATGATGGAGAAAGGCTTGGCCAGCTCACCTGCCATTAATATATTTGTAAAAGGATTTTTTGTTGTCCTTCACACCAGAGGCCAATCTAAGCTCTAAATGGGCTTTTGCCTCTCTAATTGTTTTCCTACATGACCTAGCAACATTCTTAAACATTTCATGGCTAACCTCTCCTTCCTTCCAAAGATGATACACCTTCTTTTTTTCCCTTAATTCACCCAGAAGTCCATTGCCCATCCAGGCTGGCCGTCTGCCCCAGCAGCTCATCTCCCAGCATATTGGCACAGCCTGTTCCTGTGCCTTCAAGATTTCTTTCTTGAAGTAGGTCCCGCCCTCCTGGGCCTTTTGTTTTTAAGGGCTGTTCCCCAAGGTACATTCTGAGTTAGTTCCTTAAGTAACCTGAAGTCTGCCCTCCAGAAGTCCAGAGTAGAAGTTTTGTTGCTCTCCCTCTTATCTTGACTGCATATTGAAAACTCAATTATTTTATGGTCACTGGACCCCAGACAGCCTCCAACCACCACATTTGCCACCAGCCCATTTCTATTGGTAAAAAGGACACAGTCTCAAGCTGCACCAGGGGAGGTTAAGACTGGATGTTAGGAAGAAATTCTTATAGAGAGAGTGATTGGCCAGTGGAATGGGCTGCCTGGGGAGGTGATGGAGTCACCATCACTGGAGGTGTTCAGGAGGAGACTTGATAGGGTGCTTGGTGCCATGGTTTAGTTGATTAGGTGGTGTTGGATGATAGGTTGGACACGATGATCTCAAAGTTCTCTTCCAGCCTGGTCTATTCTATTCTATTCTATTCTATTCTATTCTATTCTATTCTATTCTATTCTATTCTATTCTATTCTATTCTATTCTATTCTATTCTATTCTACTCTGAAAGAAGGTCAAGCAAAGCCTTACCCCTGGTAGGCTCATACTGCAGCTGTGATCAGAAGCTATCCTGCATACACTCTAAGAACCTTCTAGACTGCCTCCTCTCTGCTGTGTAAGGTCCCAGCAGATCGCTGGCAGGTTAAAATTGCCCATAAGAACCAGGTCTGGTGATCTTGAGACAGCCTCTACCTCTACCATCAACCTCTTCATCCTGGTTGGGTAGTCTATAACAGACTCCAACCAGGATGTCAGTCTTGTTGGCCTTCCCTCTAATTCTTATCCACAGGCACTCAACCTGATCATCCTTAATCTCTAGTTCCATGGCATCTAGAATCTCCCTGATGTACAGGGCCACCCCTCCACCCTTTCTCCCTCGCCTGTCTCTCCTGAAGAGCCTTTGCTGTTTTCAGGAACACTTTAGCAATTAAAATGTGCTCCTTGTAGAGTAAGGTTGATTACTTTATTTTTTTCTGTGCAATACCTGGTGCAACATGATTAGATGAGCATCAAGAGTGTTCTTCTATGGGCAGGAAGTTCCTAGATACGTGGGTACATTTTGCACCCACACCTATCTAAACTAGGCAAAATGTTGCAGTGATTACACCTGCAAATATAAGTGGGCAAATATGATTGTAAATTTATCATGGATTATGGACCTCCCTTTTGATGAAGGATGTAATATAATGAGTAAACTTTATTTTAGTTAAGTTCTCATTTATTTTTTCCCAAATAAATTTTCTTAACACATGACATGGGAAATTACCTAATTTGACAATGAGCATCATTGGTAACTGTTTGAAAGTGGAATGTAGCTTTTTTCCCAAGTGTCAGGGTTTTAATTCCCATGACATATGCTCTATAATAAGATATAGGTCCTCACAGTTTGAAATAAATGCATTTTTCCAAGTGAATGGCGTATTTTCTTCCGCCCTTGAAAATGACTTGTATAAACATTCTTGAAACAGTCTATTGACATGTGGCCTAAGATTTTGGATTTTTTTGTTTGATTTTTTGTTTGTTTTTTTCCTTCCAGGGAAATAACAAAAGGTTATCAGTGGAGATTAGAAGAGAAATAAAAGGAACTGGCTTTGTGGTACATTAAATGTTTTATACCTTTGTGGACATTACTAATATATCTGAATCTGTTGTGATCTGTAGAAGGACATTGAGACTCCTGAACATGTCCAGAGAAGGGCAACGAAGCTGGTGAGAGGCCTTGAGCACAAGCCCCATGAGGAGAGGCTGAGGGAGCTGGGATTGTTTAGCCTGGAGAAGAGGAGACCTTATTGCTGTCTGCAACTGCCTGAAGGGAGGTTGTAGTCAGGAAGGGTTGGTCTCTTCTCCCAGGCAGTCAGCACCAGAACAAGAGGACACAGTCTCAGGCTGTGCCAGGGGAGGTTTAAGCTCAAGGTGAGGAGAAAGTTCTTCACAGAGAGAGTTGTTAACCATTGGAATGTGCTACCCAGGGAGCTGGTGCAGTCACCAACCCTGGAGGTGTTCAAGAGGGGATTGGACATGGCACTTGGTGCCATGGTTTAGTAGTCATGAGATCTTGGGTGACAGGTTGGACTTGATGATCTTTGAGGTTTTTTCCAACCTTATTGATTTTATGATTCTATGATTCTATGATAATTATCAGTCAATTTATGAAAATACTTAAAAGTTTTAAATAGTTTCTGTTTGGCCAATTATATGACTACTTCTTCTCTAAGCTAATAAACATTTATCAGATATCACACCAATATAGTTACACTGACCAAAGCAGCTTCTATCGTCCAAGTGAGTGGATACCACAATAATACACCTCTTTCATAGTTTTAGTTTTTGTCAATCTCTAGGGATGCACCCTGAAGAGATGTGTTGTAGTTTACAGACTAATGCATGAGAAAACAAGATGTAGCTGTTTTTATCTACTGTATTAGTAGCCATAGCATTGATTTCATTGGCAATCAGTTAATTTCTGAAGTGCTTTATGTCTTCTTTGAAACAGAAAGATGAACTGACTTGGCCAATGACAAGTGGCTCTCCTTTCTGCAGCCTGTGATAAAGTATATCAACATAGGAGGTAGGATTAATTTTTGGAAGATATAGATGTCTACAGCATAAATGTCTTCCTTTCAGCTTGTCATTTAAAATCCTCATACAGCAAATGGAGAGGAGAAAACACTTCATATCATTCATCTTACCCTAATGCAAACATTAAATATAGGTCAGATGAACTGTAGTTTAATAATACCTGCTTCTAAACACTGCCTCCCAACAAAATTTAGAGAAGTAGCTCATATGTAGAAATAAACATTGTAGACAGCTGAAGCTGGGTGAACAGCTCCCTAGAATCCTTGCCTCACATATACTCAAATCTTGGTGATTTCCAGACCCTAATGAAAATGCTTTTATTCATTTTACTGATATCGACAAGAGGAGAGGAAAAGGTAGGACTGTAGAACATCTGAGAGGCCTCTTGCCCATGCATTATACATGCATTAAATTTTTCTGAACAAGGAAGGGAAACAAGCAAAGCAAAAGTTGTCTGAGTGACATCACACATCAATTTTAGGGAAGAAAAGACAAATTAAATTGTCACAAAATTAAGGTTTTCTAAAATACTTCCAGGGAAATTATTTTAATTAGTGTTTCTTTAAATAAAAACCAGGGGAACATTTTCCTTTTCAATAATAATTCTTTTGTTCCTCCCAATCCAAACATTGCAGTGCTGTATTAATGCAAGACAATTTGAAAAATGGAACTGACTAGTTTCCATTTGACTGAAATGAGAACAAGATCTAGCCTTAGGCAACAGCAGCATAACTAGCCCAAAACAAATGCCACTTTTAAATTTCATGAAGTGATTATTTGCTGTTAAAAACTCAGTGTTTCCCAACACATATAAGACAATAATAGAATGTGAGCTCTCAAATGACCTTATGCTTACAAAGGAAATATTTGTGATATATCAGCCATTCCTGTGATCACTGGAAATAAGGCTCTATCAGATCTTATATGAATTAAAATAGTATAAATTAGTATAGCAGTACTTCAAATTGGAGTAGTAACATAAACTTCAACAAGCCTATACTGATTCAGATCAACAGATACACGATTTACTAATTGTACAATGATGGATCTGAACTACCAGATTTTCAACTTGACTGATGAGTTGCTTTACAGGTACTACTTTTCACATCACTCTAGTCTAACAGACCTTTATACAACTGCCAAGAAAATGGGAAAGGGAAATGAAAAAATGAAGATTTCAGATGCCAACAATCACTAGCCACTGAATATCCAATAGTTAAAACTGGCTCTATCATACAATGTTGTTCTCTCCTATAACAGTTGTGACTGCATCTCTACAGAAAATCTGAATGTTATGGCCACTGAGCAGCTTGTCATTCAGAGAGAGAGAGAGAGAATATATGTTTCCTTTTCAGACTTAACTAGTGACTGGTGTTACTATAGTTCCACTGCAACAACTGAAGACAAGGAGGATTCACACAGAAAACTAGAACCCATTGAAGACAAATTATCCATATAAAGTAAACAACCACTGAAGTCTTGTTTGTTCTTGCAGAGGGTGACCCAGAAAATGTGATTTCAATTAAACCATTCTTAAAAACATAACACTATAAATCTTTAGAATCCCTTATTTTTGCATCAGGAGAAAAATTGGTTTTATGTTGTGACACTCACATGAACTCGTGGCCTACAGTTAAACTACTGAATTACAGGAACCATAGTAAAATTTCTTCCAGTGTGGGGAAGTGAGTATCTGTCTTAGAGTAAATGTCCCAGATTTTTTTTTTCCTTTTCTATATCCTTCTGTGACAATGTCAAGTCTCTATAATGTCTTCTCAAGACTGATTCAACACGGACTGAGTCTAAACTTAACACCAGCAGTTTCTTCAGTGATTTTCTAAATTTGACTTCCAATTCTCAGCTCCAGAAAGTCCAAGTAAAGGACTGGTCCACAGACAGGTGTTCTTGAAATTTATCATATGTGTAGCATCTCTGGGCAAAAAGCCTCCATCTTTAGTGTAGGTACTGCAAGGCCAGAATAAAGTCTATTCTCCAGGCTGAACAACCCCAACACTCTCAACCTGTCTTCACAGGAGAGGTCTGGTCATCTTTGTGGCCCAGCTCTGGACTCAGTCCAACAGGTCCATGTCCTTATATCGGGGACCCAAAAGCTGGACACAGAACTCCAACTAGAGTCTCACAAGAGTGGTATAAAAGGGGACAATTGCCTCCCTTGACCTGTTCATCACCCTTCTTTTCAAGCAACCCAGGACATAGTTTGCTTTCTGAGCTGCAAGCATACATTGATGGTTCATGTTAAGCTTCTCATCAAACTCCCCCAGTTCCTTCTCCTCAGGCCTGCTCTCAATGCATCAATACATAAAGCAAGCAGACTAATCATATCTTGACTTTAAGCAACAACAAAAAAAGTCATGTTGTGAAAAAAATAACAGAACAAAACCAAAACCCCCAATGTGTTTTTATGGATTTCCAGTTGTTGTGTTGCACTGTGACATGATAGTGCTTTGATGAGTTTCCTGGTAAATGCTGTGTACATCTCCAGAGTTACCTGCAGAGAAATACCCCTGGGATTGAGATACAGTATCAGGGAATTCACAAATTGTGCAGAATGTGTGTCATTTATGTATTTCATGCCATACTCTTGTCACGTTGAAAGAGCTGGTTCTGAAAAAAACAAATAGCAAGTGCTCTAACATTTTAGCATGTGCTGTTAAACTGTAATTATGCACTTCAATTCTTTACATCTCTGTGGATCTACATGAGAAAGCATTCATTCTTTGAAGGTTTCTGATTCTCAGGAACACTTCCATGGATTGTAATGCATTCTTTTTATTATTTTTTTTTTGTAAAGACATGTCTGAAAATGAAATGTTTCCATTACCTGAAAATTTCCAGGTAATATGACTAGGGATGTAGCATATATTTTCTTCAGACTCTCTGCTTCAGCTCACTGCAATCTAGCTTTGAGGAATAATTTGCTAGGACTTGACTTTGTATTTTCTTATCTCTGAAAAGAATAAATGTGATTGCATAATCCACTTTTTGCTGGGTTTTTCAGGTCTCTGCCCAATTCTATTGTGAAGGCCTGGGAGAAAATGTTTAGCCTTTCAATGAAACAATGATGAGATTGTACTTCAGAAGTTCTTGGCCAAGAAAATTTCTTTTGATTTCAGTTCTTGAGGGGAATAGTGGCACATTTATTCCAATGACCTGTGCTTTAAAGCAATGGAAGGTTTCTTCTATCAAAATGTCGCATCCCCACCTATACTGTTATGATCTGATTTTCTGGTCACAGATATGTTTAAATCAAACATGTGTGGAAATAAAGTAAGGCATAAAGTAAGGCACTTATTTAGCTAACTGCATGAGGCAGAATGTACTCATACAGAACGAACTGTGACCAGGAGAATGAACAGTATTATTTCAATATTCCTAACACTGACAAAACAATTAAAAATGATAATTAAATAACTTAGTTGTACTGCAGGAAGATAGATACATTTTGATGTACATATATACACTTAGATATAAATCTACAGAGTTTGCAAGGAAATGATGTTTTATTTTTCACCCACTTCTCTGATTCTAGTTTTCAAATACAGAAGGGAAAATAAAGTATGCAAGGAAGAGAAAAAAACCCTGAGTTCTCACAGAAAGCATCTTTGACTGTTCTCACCTTCTGCCAGTCTCACAGGCAGGAACAAACATTTTCAAAGCATTTAGACCCACAAATATACATTGCACTCCAGCTATGCTTCTGAGTTGTTCATACATGCACTATTTTTACATCAATACCCATTTTTTTGCATAGATTAGAGACTTTGAGATGATCAGATCTAAGAGTCCCCTTTAACACTTCAAGTTTAAAGTAAAGAGTCTAGACTTTTCTGCAGCTGGTAAAAAAAAAAAAGAAAATCCTCTTATGTCTTCTATTGCATCAATCACTGCTCTTCTTTACAAGCTATTCCCTTCAGAATACTTTGAAATGAGATCTGTCTTTGGATTGTCCTACCTGCCACAGTTCAAACACCTTTCTAAAGAGTGGCAATAGAAAGCTCTAAGTGCAAACCTGGCAGAACAAGGAGTCGTTAGGCCCCTTAGATACTGTGAAGGTGGTGATTACATAAGAATCTATACAGATAGATGAAAGGTTTGGGAAAACATAGTATGTTAGCAGAACTGTAGTAATTTATCCCCTGCATACAAGTAACTTTAAATGTAGAAATCTTGTGTATGCAAAGGATTCAAAGTGTCACTGCAGCCATAAAGCCATTGTCAAGGTACAGGAAATTGCATTTTTATATGTAAAGCTAACATACAGCTGCATATGTTTTGTACATGTAGTTACTTAAAATGCATACAGAACTGTTATTTCTCTCTATTCAGTGAGAGTCCTCCATGCACTAGGTAATAAACCATCTAATTTATTCCAAATTTCAGGTAGGTGATGACATACTGTCATGACAAAATGAAAGAAGAGCAGTGGATGTCGTATATCCTGATTTCAGTAAGACTTTTGATACTGTCTCCCATAACATCCTCATAGAAAAGCTCAAGAAATGTGGCAGAGATGGTTGGTCTGTGAGGTGGATTGCAAACTGGCAGAGGGTTGTCACCAGTGGCACAGAGTCAACTTGGAGGCCTGTGGGTAGTGGTGTTCTCCAGGGGTCAGTACTAAAGAGTACAGTTTTGTTCAATATGTTTATCAACAACCTGGATGCTCACTTATGATACAAAATTGCGGGGTGGGGTAGTGTGTGTGTGCTGTCTGACACCCCGTCAGGCTGTACAGCCATCCAACAAGATCTGGACAGACTGGAGAGCTGGGTGAAGGCAAACCTCATGAAGTCCAATGAAGACAAGTGCAGGTTCCTACACCTGGGGAGGGATAACAACAGGAACCAGTACAGGTTAGGGGCTGCCCTGATGGAAAGCAGCTCCATGGAGAAAGATATTGGAGTCCTAGTGGACAGCAAGTTCTCCATGGGACAACAATGTGCCCTTGTGGCCAAGAGAGCCAATGATATCCTGGGGTGCATCAAGAAAAGTGTGTCCAGCAAATCCAAGGATGTTCTTCTCCCTCTCTACTCTGCTCTGGTGAGACTGCACATAGATTACTGTGCCCAGTTTTGGGCTCCCCAGTTCAAGAGAGACAGATATCTACTGGAGAGAATCCAAAAGAGAGCCATGAGGATGATTAGGGGACTTGAGCATCTCCCCTGTGAAGAGAGACTGAGATCCCTGGGACTGTTTAGTCCTGAGCAGAGAAGACTCAGAGGGGATCTCATCAATGTGCATAAATATCTGAGGGGTGGGTGCCAAGTGGAGGAGGGTAATGTCCTTTTAGTGGTGCACAATAATAAGACAAGAAACAACATGTTCACTCTTGAACATAGAAGATTTCACCTCAATATGAGGAGAAACTTCTTTACAGTGAGGGTGCTGGAGCACTGGAATAGGCTGCCCAGAGAGGTTGTGGAGTCTCCTTCTCTGTATACATTCAAAATCCATTTGAATACATAGAATACATAGAATAAACCAGGTTGGAAGAGACCTTCAAGATCATCGCGTCCAACCCATCACCAATCAAACACCACCCAAACAACTAACCCACGGCACTAAGCACCCCATCAAGTCTCCTCCTGAAAACCTCCAGTGATGGTGACTCCACCACCTCCCCAGGCAGCCCATTCCAATGTGCAATCACTCTTTCTGTATAGAACTTTTTCCTAACATCTAGCCTGAACCTCCCCTGGCGCAGCCTGAGACTGTGTCCTCTTGTTCTGGTACTGGCTGCCTGGGAGAAGAGACCAACATCAGTCTGTCTACAATCTCCCTTCAGGTAGTTGCAGAGAGTAATAAGGTCACCCCTCAGTCTCCTCTTCTCCAGGCTAAGCAACCCCAGCTCCCGCAGCGTCTCCTCGTAGGGCTTACGGATGCATTCCTGTGCAGACTACCCTAAGTGGTCCTGCTTTGGCAGGGCAGTTGGACCCAATGACCTCTGGTGGTCCCTTCCAACCTCTAATATACTGTGACACCATGATACTGTGGATTAGTAGATAGCTATTTATAGCATTTTGTTCTTAAGGCATATGAGTACTGAAGGTTTTTCAAAACCTCCTATGATTTTTAATTGAGCTTCACTGAAAGAATTTCTAGAAAATCAGACAAGTCCTGATATTCTTAGACAGTGGAAGTATTTGCTTTTTCCTGAGCTATTGACAGCATCAGACTGTCTTCTTGGATTCAGCCCAAATTTAGCAAAGATATGCAGCCTGAATAGGGACTTGTATCTGTGATTCCATGGGCTTCTAGTGGAGAGAAGAAAGTTCATGACTCAACATGGTTCTGCTTTGTCTTGGCAAGTTTGCATTTCAGGGCACTGGATCTGTTCACCAGAGTGTTACATGAGTTAAATACTGAACGGTGATCATTTTGGAAGCATTGTCCCTTCATTGCCTCACTGCTTAGTTAAATTTATTTCTTACCTTCATTTCATTAGACAGATCAACACCTGTGACCTAGAAATACATTTTCAAGCCAACAGTTCAAAAGCCTAAAAGACACTCTTTGGAAAAATTTCCTTCAGAATCATATTTGTGATACACTTTTTCAGAAACACATATATTTACCCCCTGTATTTGTTGCTTTTTCAACATCCTCTTTTTCCCCAGTTTTATACCCAAGTAATCTGAGATCCCACATTCACCAACCTGCTTCTCCTCTCAAATTTAGGAATGTTCTCAGGTGAAACTTAAATAGCAAAACCTGTTGAATCTATAAACATAGTATTAATTTCCTTACTCATTATACGCTAAAATGAGTTGTCCTTACAACTTCATTTTATGTTTATGTATCAGCTGCTGTTGAGGCCTTTTATTACCCTAAATCCATCAACTTGAAGGTCACACTTTTATAGACCATTGATGTCACTGCATTTTACATTTGATGTAATATGTGCTTGAAGATATAGTGAAGGGAAAAGGGCTTCTGGTTTCCTTGGGAGTTCAATATTATGAGACTATGACCAGTCAAATGAAGATTCACAATTTTCTTATTAAGAACTTTATTTGCAAGGTATAGATGTGAGCTGAGTTGCATTCTGATATAATGTGCATCTTATTTTCAGGTATATGCATTTGTTTGAGCAAATAAAATGCTGCTTAATTTAAATGGAAGTTAGTGTGTGTTGGTGGACCTCAGAAGCAGTATTTTCTTCACAACCAGAATAGAATAGAATAGAATAGAATAGAATAGAATAGACCAGGTTGGAACAGACCTTCAAGATCATCATGTCCAACCTATCATCCAACACCACCTAATCAACTAAACCATGCAACCAAGCATCCTGTCAAGTCTCCTCCTGAACACCTCCAGCGATGGCGACTCCACCACCTCCTCGGGCAGCCCATTCCAATGGGCAATCACTCTCGGTGTAGAACTTCCTCCTAACCTCCAGCCTAAATTTTCCCTGGTGCTTTATTTTATTTTTTCAAAACAATACTGTGATGTGCTCTGCATTTTGACATAGTTTAAAATAGTGTATTTTTTCTGGGTCTATGTGTTGCTTCAGTGTTTAATTCTGAAAAGAAAAAAACCAAAAGGATAACCTGAAACAATTCTATAAGTTTATGATTACAGAGTACAAATATAAAGAAAAATATCCAAAATCTGTTTATATATTGTTCTTGGTTTGTTGCTGATCATCGCTGCTAAGGTAACCAGAGAAATCTGTGCTTTCTACAAGATATTAGTGGATCTTCTCAGATACAAAACTATACAAAATGGAACACTGACAAAGAAATATTTAAAATTAAAATAACCTCATCTCATGCTAAGATGTATCTAGAGAGAAACATGGATCTGAGAACAATATTCTAGGTATATAATATTTTATATGGTAAGATAAATATGAAAAATTAAAACAACTCACATTGATGATGAGATTTGATGGAGAGACCTTATATATTTGGATTATATGAATTTCTTAAAACTTAGGTAACTACTAATCAGGCAATAATCTTATCAGGCCTTTTTCCCACCTAAAAGTTCATTTTTTCCCCTTGCCAAAATGTCAACACTTGAATGACTGAAAGTCATTGAAAACTATATTAGATATTTTTAGATCTTCCTAAGTTTAGCCTCTGTTTCAGACTGATCATTTTGTTTACTGCTAAATATAACTACATTTCTGTCAGGTCTGCATTATTATTCATAGTTGCTAGCAAGAATCATACCTCCTATATTTGAGAATTACTTTGGTACATACTTGTTCTTTGGGACACAACTAAAACTTGGTAACTATAAGTAAAGGACTGTGGAGCATATATTAATGGGATGCACTCATGAGTGTTGAGGGAGCTTGGTTTAGTTGATTAGATAGTGTTGGGGGATAGGCTGGACAGTTAAAACAAATAATAATGTCCAGTAACATGCTTTGCACTATGGTTATAATAGAACAATATCACTTTTCTTTCAAGAAAAGCTGGAAAGCAGCCCTGAGGAGAGAGACTTGGGGGTGCTGGTGGACAAGAAGCTCAACATGAGCTCTCAAGGTGCACTTGCAGCCCAGAAGGCCAATCAGATCCTGGGCTGCATCAAGAGAAGCATAGCCATTAGGTCAAGGGAGGTGATTCTCCCCCTCTACTCAGCTCTGGTGAGACCCCACCTGGAGTACCATGCCCAGTTCTGGAGCCCCTATTACAAGAGGGGTCTGGAGGTGCTGGAACATGTCCAGAGAAGGGCCACAAGAATGATCAGTGGGCTGGAGCACCTCTCCTATGAGGACAGACTGAAAGAGTTGGCGCTGTTCAGTCTGGAGAAGAGAAAGCTCCAAGGTGACCTAATTGTGGCCTTCCAATATCTGAAGGGGGCCTTCAAGAAGGCTGGGGAGGGACTTCTCAGGATATCAGGTAGTGATAGGACTAGGGGAATGGAATGAAGCTGGAGGTGGGGAGATTCAGGATGGATGTGAGGAGGAAGTTCTTCACCATGAGAGTGGTGAAGCCCTGGAATGGCTTGTCCAGGGAGGTGGTTGGGGCCCCATCCCTGGAGGTGTTTTAAGACCAGGCTGGTTGAGGCTCTGGCCAGCCTGATCTAGTGTGGGGTATCCCTACCGATGGCAGGGGGATTGGAATTAAGATGATCCTTGTGGTCCCTTCCAACCCTGACTGATACTTTGATACTATACTGTTGAATTACCTTGGCAGCATTTTTTTATTTTCTAGAAAACATGAAGTCATTATTCAATTCTCTAAAGAGTTTTGTTGTTGCTGTTCTTTATTTTACATTATTATAATGAATAATAATATCACATAATAAACAAAGGTTTGTATTATCAGCCTGAAAATAGGCAATGCTAGTGTAAAAACTGGTTCTGACATACTATCACTAAGGCACAGAAAGCTTTTTCTCATAAACTATCTTCAGTCATAAAATATGGTGTTACATTTCTACTTCCATGAAAAATCCCTCTGGTGCTTCCTGAATCAATTGTATCCTCCCCTGAACATGAAGCAGCAGGAAAAAATGCTATTATAAGTGGATATACATCCCAAATGACAAATGCATATAAACAGTAGTCTGATAGCAATTTTATTGAGTGATTAATGAAGATTTAGATAGATAAAAGTAATCTCTGATGTTTTGCATGGAAAACCATTTCAGATTATTAATGTTACATTATTTTACAATTATTTTGTCAAATTTAAAAATAAAATTTAAATTCCTGTGACCAATATTGAAAAGCACTGTTTTTAACAGTGGCAAGTTTCAGTGAATATTGCCTATGAAATACATAAACTTTTGCCAGTAAGTAAAGAAGCTGATAACAAGATTTTAACTTAACGGAATCAACATCATGAAGGGAAACAACTGGAAAAATATCAACTCAAATTTTAACTGTGTACACATGAAAAAAATGTAGTGCCATACTGGTTCAGGACAGCTTCACTTGTGGTTCTGCATGAATCTTCTATAAAGTCAGCCACTGCTACTTTTGAGGACACTGAACCAAACTTTATAAAATGTTATTAAAAAAGCCTATCAAAGAGGAAGTTGGTTTTGATCCTCTCATTAGAGCTGATAATTCATAAGTTACAAAATGCTTTTTAGTTCTTAATTATGTTTTTTTTGGGTTGTTTTTGTTTTTGTCATAACAAGATACAGCAGATAAAGTGGGACATGCAGAGAAGGTTCTGGTAAACACTGCATAAATCTCTAAAATAATTGCCACAACTAATCAGTGTTGCCAAGATTTTCATCTCCATCAAGGAGGTGTCTACTTAATTTATTGTAGGTCATTTGTAAACCATAGTGATCTATGAAGACGAAGCTAAGCCTAAATGCAGTTATTTTCATAGAAAGTGAATTTTTTCCCTTGTTCCATTAATGTCAGAAGTCATTTCTTGTGACCATTTCCCCACCCTGAAAAGAGAAATGCATTCTTCTCTCATGACAGGCGACAATGAACAGTAGCTGTTGTAGATATTACTTCCAAATTCCAAGCCTGTGACCATGACCCAAACAAATGATTCAAACCAAGAGAGACTCCAGTCACCCCATCACCTAGAGTAGCTCAATGATTGCCAGAATGAACTGGAAATCCTAGACTGGCTTGGAAGTCCTAATTGTCAATACTGAAGTCAAAATAACCTGTGATATTCAAGACTTTGGATTATTTCCTAGGTGTAAGTTACATTCAAATTAAACTTATCTAATTAATAATAGTATATAATTTAATTAATAATAGTGAAGATAAAATAGTTAGAATGGTAGAATGTGAATATGTTGGTGCACATATTGGTAATGTTTGGCTGAAAAAAAAATTGGAGGACGAATCTCTTCCTACCCTGAAAGTACAGTTCCCTCCTGCAGCAGCAGGCGATGGAGATTAGAACAAGAAGGTTAATAATTTGGATCCTGTGCAGTAACAAATAGTGATTTGCACAGACATTAGCTGCCACCTTACATAATTGCAAGGCTATTAGAAAAAACCCCATCACTACCACCACCACCAAAACTACCAACCATGAAGCAAACCACAACAAAAAAAAACCAAGAGAAGTGTGAGAATGAAAATAAATATCTTTCTACTTTATAGCATGAAAGTTTTTTTCTTCTTTTTCCTCAACATATGAACAAAATTCTTTAGAAAGATGACTATATGCAATAATTTATCACAGGAATATATTTCATGAAGCCAATTTCCCAATAAAAATATTTAAGCCTGAAGAATACCCTGCTGATGCTGTGTATGAGAGAATTCTTACATATAGAGTTAACTTTTTTTTTTTAAGCAGAAAAATGCTGAAACATTGAATCCATTCAATGTCCCAGATAGAGACCTTTCAAGATGTGTATCTATTTTCAGAAGATGATAGAAAGAGATGGAATTCAGCAAATGTTTAAATCCTGAAAAGACATCATGAATGGTACTTTTTCTTCAGCAATGCTCCAGTGGTATATATCAGTTTGACAGTGAAAGGCCACTCTAATTCCCTCTGTAATAACCTAGGGAATGACACTTGCTCAGAATGTCAAGTTCTGGAAACTTGCTGTTAATTACAATGCTTGCCACGATATTTTCAATTTTATCAGCTTTGTTAGGAGTTTTTGTGTTTCTGTCATACAGCACCTGCTGAAAACTGACTATTTTATGCTCTGCCCCAGCAAAAACAACTCACACCTTTAAAGTGACCTTTATGTTCAGTAGCAGGTGTAAGATTATATAAATTATGACTCCCAGTGTATTATCAATCAAAAAGCTACTTGTCAAGCTGCTTTTTTGCTAACAACAAAAAAATCAAATCTATCCTCAGAGGCTATAATCCTGTACAGGCGAATAAAATACCATGGGGTCTGTTCTCCTCTCAGTGCACATACGTAAATCTCACTCCTACTAGCATTAATGGGGAGTTGCATGCATGCATCAAGAGAAGAATAAATCTGCAATGGAGCACACAGGAAACCATTCAGTGTGAAATGGCTTAAGGAGAGACAGACAGGGGGAAACACTGCGTGGAAAGAGCCTATAATGTATTCATTCGGTGTTACTTACAACTCTTGATGAACTTTTTCAGACCAAATGCCATACAGTATCATATGGATCTAAAATGCTTGATAAATTGTATTAGCAAGTGCATATTAACTGTGGCATGATTCCGGTGGGATTACTGTCTCTAAGTCTTGCATTGCAGATTGATGGTGATACAATCCAAAAAGCTTTTAAAGAATTAATGTTAAATATTTTCTGGTTTCGGTTTTAACATGTTCAATAGTATTGTAAAGCAATTAAGGTCTCAGTCTCTCTTAAATGTTTCTAAGTTTCAATTTAAAATGTAAACAAGAAAGTAAATACATTTGCTTTCTCAAATGCCTATTATTCTAAACAGGGCAGTCAACATGGAATGTAGTTATTAGATGTTGCACTTAGTAACCTCAAGCACATAAATTGTTTGCCTCCCTAAGTTAAATACAGTGTGCAAGGGCTTTGTACAGTCATATCTCATTAAGAATATTGTGAGAAGAAGATTTGGTATGGACTCTTGTTAAACGTTAATCAGTTCTGATAGGGAAGAAATAAAAGTATCTATACAACTTCCTTACATGCAGCCAGAATGAAAAGCTGCCTTTTTATAGCCAGAGTGGCTGAACAGCCACTGAATTTTCTAATGATCCATGTTCTAAAAAAAAAGAACTTATTGGACACAAGCAGGAATAATGTATCTGTATTCATGTGTGTGAAAATCTTGCTAGAAAAAAATCTTAGGTACCATTTTGTTGCAAAGGTAAGTGATCAAAATAAGTGATCAAAATGGTTCACAATTACAAAGACAACAGAAAAATACACAAAGAATACAAGTACTTTTAGAAGTAAGCTCAGTTCTTTTCCTTCTGCATCCAGAAGATAGTGAGTATTAATTGGTTGGGGTTTTTTTACCCTTTAAATTCTACAGTTTTTAAGAAGTTATGAAGTAAAGAAAGAATGCTGTTGGAAACTTTTTTTCTTTTAAATTAAAAAATCAGTCTGTATCTTCTATCTTTGTTCTGTTTTTGTGTTATGTTTGGGGGTCATGGTGTGGCTTTTTACATGTGTGTTTTTTGGTTTGTTTCCATTTTGGTGTTGTGTGTTGTTTTGATTTGTGTTGTTTTGTTTTCCATCTGAAAGAATTAAATCCTCCAAGGAAAGGATGAGGGGGAATTTCGATTTAAAGGAGTCATTTTCACACACTGGCAGATGTAGCGACCTACAATTTAAACCCTACTTACTCCACATTAGAAATATAGATCTAAAATATTTACTAAAGAAGTTAGGACAGTGATATAATGGAAGAGGTGTGGTAGCACTCAAGTAAACTGCAGTAGCATCTGCTTTAGACCCTGAAGACTTGATGAGAGCAAGTATGAAAAATTCCTGGACCTGCTATCATGGAGCTTGAAATCTCAAGGCACTGTACCCACAGGGAACTTTAACTATGCAGCCATCTGGTAGGTGACAAGTACATCCAGCCATGAATCACCAAAGACATTCCTTGAGCTAGGTATGTAGAGGACAGTGTCACAATTCAGACAGAAGGGTTATCTAGAAAACAACCTTTGTTTTTAAGGAAGTATTGATAGAAAAGATTATGAAAATAGTATTCATTCACATACTTCAGTGTAAAGTAAGTGGACTATGAAGTGGTTTGTAAAAACAGTAGTATAAGTACATTCAATTTCAGTAATGGAGAATTAAGAATAGTAGAGAATTAAGGAACGGACAAAATTCTTTGCCTCCCCAAATCTATTTGAGTTTTGCTGATGGTTTCAGTAAGATCAGGTTTTTATTTATACTGAGATAAAGGCAATGAGAAGTAGCAGCTGAATATGTAGTAGGGGATAAAAGGACATGTAAAAAGCACTAAAATTAAATTTACAAGAAGATATTATTCTGATAACAAGGGAAAATCAAAGAAATTCTAAAAGGCCAGAGTGGCTTGCAATAAAATTCTTAAAGGTTAAAATAAGGATATAGGAAGCAATAAATATAATAATAATTAAAAATTACTGTGACATTTTTGCAACTGTTTACAATTTCTAAGATTTAGAGGCCCCACAGATATCTTTCCTTAGTCTGATTTTGACATCTTTGCTCATTATGTGGAAGGACATAATAAAATATACAGAGATTTTCAGAAACTGCAGAAAAAATTTTCTGCCTTTTTTTTTTTTTTTTTTTTAAACAGGGGTGTGGTGGGTTGAAATTTCCCCCCAGCATTAACTTTGCCAGACCAACTCAGTTAGAAGCACATGAAGCTGTGTTTACAGGCAAAATCTATACTCTAAAATGAAATGCAATGAATATGTACAAAATATACAGTATCGACAATATTATACAGATATTTACAATTAGCAGACAATATGAAAACCCCCCCTGGTCAAGAGACTAGGGAAGCCATTTCACTGCACCCCCATCCCCACTCCCTTGTCCCAAGGGAAAAAAGGAGCAGAGAGAGAAGTGGGTTAGACTTAGCCAAAGCCAGCTGATAAGCAGGTTATCTCTCCCAAGCGCAGCAAAACCAGCTGAGATCAGAAGAGAAGAGGGAAGAAAGGGAAGAATTGTTATGGTACTGCTCCTCTTATTCCAGATATTTACCTGATGAATTTGTTTAGAATATTCTTTTGTTTTCCTTTTCACACCCAATAGTGATTTATTTATATTTTTCTATCTTTCTGCTTGAAATCTGCAGCTAAATTTTAAAAGTATAGCCTAAAACCACCACAAGATTATTACAGAATCACAGAACGTTCAGGGCTGGAAGGGACCTTGAAAGATCATCCAGACCACCCCCGCTGCCAGAGCAGGATGACCTATACCAGATCCAGGCAGGTATACGCATGACCAGAATGTATCCAGGAAGGTCTTGAATATCTCCACAACTTCCCCAGGCAGCCTCTTCCATCATTCTGTCACAGTCACAGTGAAGTAATTCTTCGTCCTGTTTCCAAGGAACTTCCTATGCCTCAGCTTCCACTTATTGCCCCTTGTCCTGCCATCCTCTTGGCACTCACCCTTCACGTATTTATAAACATTAATGAGGTCACCCCTTAGTCACCTCTTCTCCAAGCTAATGAGCTCCAGCTCTCTCAGTCTCTCCTTGTAAGGAAGATGTTCCATTCCTTTAATCATTTTTGTGGCTCTGTGCTGGACTCTCTCAAGCAGTTCCCTGTCCTTCTTGAACTGAGGGGCCCAGAACTGGGCACAATATTCCAGATGTGGCCTCACCAAGGCAGAGCATAGAGTGAGGAGAACCTCCCTCAATCTACTGACCACATCCCTTCTAATACAACCCAGGATACCATTGGCCTTCTTGGCCACAAAAGCACATTGCTGGCTGATGGTCAACCTTCCCTCCTCTGATCTTTCCATTCTATATGTCCTTTTCCCCTTCACTGCTCTCCAGCAGGTCAGTCTCCAGCCTATACTGGTACATGGGGCTGATCTTTCCAAGGTGCAAGACTCTACACTTGCCCTTGTTGAACTTCAAATTTCTCCCTGCTCAGCTCTCCAGCCTGTCCAAGTCCCTCTGAATGGCAACACAACCCTTTGATGTGGCAGCCACTCCATCCAGCTTGGTGTCATCAGCAAACTTGCTGACAGTGCACTTGATGCCCTCATCCAGGTTGTTGATGAATATATTGAACAGCACTGGTCCCAGTACTGACCACTGAGGGACGCCACTAGGTACAGGCCTCATTATCCACGAGTGTAATTAAATAGTCATTTCACAGATGAAGAACGCAATGCTTAGACCTGAAGTGAGTTTCCTGACAGTCTTAATGCTGCTACCATTATACTTGTTGTTAGATCATGGCTATTGCACTAGATCCTGTGTAGATTTCAGCTGGGGCATCCCAGTCTTATGTGCTAGACAGTTTACTAGATGGCTTTTCCCGCATGATAAAGCTCTGCATACATCCATGTCTAGAGAAGGACTTGTAGGATTTTCAAGTCATGAAAGAGGTCACATGTTGAGTTTAGGACAATGTCTGAACTCCTCTTAGTCATGCTTTAGGTACCTCAGCCTTTTAGTCAAATACAGTCTCAGGAGATCACACCAACTTCTCTTGCATATGAGTTCCCTTTTGCTTTTGTAGATTGGCTTTCCTCTCAGAAAGAAGTCTTAGAAGTTTTTGTCATTGGAATACAAGCTACTTCATAGGGCCAGTATTATGTAGCTTAAATGATCAGAATAAGATACAGTGGATGCAGAGCAGTGCAGCTCCCATTTAAGTAAAAGCTAGACATTCCAAAATATTCTATATCAAAATCCCCATATTTTTTTCCTGAGGTGAGGTATTTTATAGCAGTTATCTCATATAGGGAGTCTTTGACTCTCCTATTGCTTATCTCCTTCATACCAATGAACTAGTGGAATGCTAGTCCCAGATGGGATGATAAAACTTTTAGGGATCTTCCAAAATCATGTTTCTGTTCTTGCAAACTTTTTCTTATTTATTACTTTATTCAGGGAATATCTCCAGAAAAGGTCTCCACTTTCACTTTTTTTGGGGATTATCCACATAAACAATATTCCCTCTGCGTGAAAATATTTAATCTCCTTATATTCTGTATATGTTTCAGGTTTAATACCCCAAGCTCACCCAGTTCCTTCATGAAGGTAAACCCTGATAGTCCTAGAGACTATATTTTTTAATTGAGTGGAGGCCACTTAAAATAGAACTTTTAATTTAGATTTAATAACTCTATAAAAGATAAATCTAGTTGCCATGTAATAAACAGTAATTAATTAGTTAATATCAATTAAATACTAAAAATATTAATTTATATTTAACATCTACTGTAATTTGCTATAGCTATCTTATTAAATGCTAATTAAATTCCTAAACATTCTTATAAGTTTAATGCATTAATAATAGGAACGTAAGTACACATTTACTGTATCTGCAGTTCTCAGTTCATTACATGGCAACTAGATTTATCTCTTTTACACTAATTAAATATACTAAGCAAACCTCAGTAACTTTTCTTAACACATACCATAATTGTTTTATTAATTTCAAATTAAATGCCCATTTAAGGCTTCTAATCTACAGCTGCCCTAAACAGTTTCCTGCTAACAGAGCAAAGGTTACAGTGATGTTGTAACTAAACCATGACATTTCTAGGTGTTGGTTGTGAAACATATGAGAAGCAAGGCTTTTCTTTCTGCTCTGCTTCAGTTTAAACATAATGACTGATTATTAACCCACTTTTTTCCTCCCCAGTAATGTCTTGTCTTTCCTTTCTCACTCTGCCCTGTGTCAACATAATTGTTTCCTCCCTGTAATTGCAGTTTCTCTTCAGTTTTCCTAGCTGTCGTGCTGATTATCCACCTAGCTTATTGTTTCAGTAGTCTTGAAATAAAAGGAAAATGCTTTCCACATGTAGGACAGTGTTTTATTTAAAATATCCCTGATATTTATGAAATGATATTAATTTTCAGCAAACCCACCTCACATCATGGAAGATTTAAGCAAATGGCCATTTACACAATCTGTAAGCAAAGGATTTCTGGTCAGAATGCCAGTTGGAATGCTATGAATACGTCAGAATAACATCCATAATATGATTTCCTTGAGAGACTGAGGGAGACACTACAGTTGCATGTATCAAATTATTTAGAATCATGGCTCTTTTCACATATGATGGAGGCTGTCATAAAGACAGGAGGCTGCTGTGCAGTGAGAAAAGCACATTAGCTATTAACCTTCCCCCAGCCGATCAACTTTGTTGTGCAATCTTTCCTCAGAACCATTAGAATACCCTGAAGAAATAACTTTCCAATTAAAAAGGATCTCAGAGAACAAAGCCATTTTATCTCTGACTCCTGGTGTTCTTTATTCCAATAATTTAAATTGGAATTGATTTTTCAATTTAGCCGTTGACTTGCTATGGACACACAGCTGAAAAGGCCGAATGGAATTGCATGGCTGAAATATTTGTCTTTGTGATGCACTCCTCATAAATTCACAGGAGCCTGCTTTCTTGCTTTCTTTTTTTTTTTTCTTTTTCTTTTAATACATTTTGTTTCTACTGCTATTGCTTTAGACAACAGCTTTTTAGCTCAGCATGAGCAAACTGAGAAAACATGTCCAGTATGACCTCGAGGGCCTCACACTCAGTTCTTTGTAAATCCATTTAATTGTTACATCTCAGAAAAATGAAAAGATCCAGTGTAGCCAAAGTGATAGCTGTTTTTCAAAGCACTGAAAATGTGTTCTACATTTTTTGTGTGTATTTCTGATTTTGTTTCATCTAAAATATTAATTAAAAGACTCCAACAAACCCCCAGACACTGTCGGCTAATTTTACTGTGTTCAGTGCAAATATGATACTACAATAAATAGATAAGGTATATTTTCTCATTGTTCTAATGGTAGACTTACTTAACACAGTAATTGATTAACCTGGGGAACAGTTTTGGATTAAGCACTCCAGTTATTAAGGAGCCTTTTAAAAGATCATGGTCTGGTTCTGCCTGCAGTTCAGCTCATTGCTAGTGCATTCCAGCACTTCACTTAACTGGCAAGGGAGTTGTATCTCTTTGTTTCAGGAGACAATTGGGTCCAAACACTCAAAATCTGATAACAAAAACATATAACTTCCTATGTTTCATGAGTAACTTTGTGGACAGTGTTCAACATCTGATGCTGAGTGTAGAAAGCAGATCTTCATGATTTTTCATTCTTGTCCTTTTTCTTCTCTCTGTCATTGTAGCTGGTGGATATGGAAAGATAGAAATTTCTGTTGCTTGACTGGTTGAAAATGGCACTCTGTGATTTCCCAGTAGGACAGGGAAATGGTATGTTATTTGCACTCTGATCTTCCAGGGTAGAGAACAGCCAACCCAAAATCTACCCAAAAATATAGAACTTCCATATGGAAATATGGGAACATTTTAATCTCTTTAATCTCTTTCTTTATCAAGACATAGTCTATTATTACCACAACTATGCGAAACTGATCATGTATGCTAGCAGATTTCAGAAGCAAATGAAAGAACAAGTCTTTTAATAAAGCATTTACTTAAAAAAACCCCAACAACCAAATTTGTTTGTTCATATATTGAAATAGGCTTAAACACGCACAGAATAAACTGAAAAGGGATCCAGCTGAATGAACACATATAATATTTTGATGACCATGGACATAAGCTGCTCTTTACATCTTTGCCTGAAAGCCAAGGATCACTTCTTAGAGTCCCTTCCTTAAGCAGAAAAGCTGTAGCCATAACTGAAATTGCCAATTTATTTTCTGCTTTACTCCAAGGCACTGAGCCCTACTTCCTATATGTTAATTTGCTCACCAGTTGCATTCTGGAGCAAACAACAAATTCTGTTAGTGAGGGAAACCAGAATTTAACAGATGATGGTGTGTTTTGTAGCCCATACCCTACAGGAAGTGCAAGTACCTCTTTGGGGAAATAAATTTCAGTTAAATTCAAGGTGTTTCTTAAAGTGGTCCTAAATTAAATGCCTGCATTTTCTTCATGAAAAGTTATTCTGTCTGCCTAAGATTAGGCACACGAGGTAGACATTTTTATGCACTGTGTAACAAATCCATAGACTTAAGAGTGTTCTAACTACATTTGAATGTGTGGATATAGAATTGCAGCTAATGAAATTGTTAGAAATGATAATTGAGGACAGGAATGTATTGGAAGAGCTAGTGGTTGTGGACACTAACAGAATGTAGGGTGTATATCATCTGGCATAAAGAAGGATAGCTCTATTCATGCCTATGGTGTTATGTCATTTTATGCCATTTTGTTCATAATGATTTTTAGCTAATTTAACTAATGTCAAGGAAAACATAATTAACCTGGGACTTCCTCACAGAATAGCTGCTTCCACCACAGTACTAATTTTGCAAAATGAATATTCTCTCAAAAGTGAGTGTTGCAAAAGAAAGCATCAATCATATCAGGTTTCCAAAACAGCTGGTCAAAACGTTATTCTTGAGCACTTCTCTGCTGCAGTAATTTTAGTGCTTTAGAAGGGAAATTACCACAGGGAATTTTCTACTGGTAAAGTATACAGAGGCAAACACTGAAGGAGGAAAAGTATTATTTTCATTTGGCATGGGAAAAAAAGTGATGTTTTGATGACGCTAAACTTTTGGAGTTGATCTGTCTAAAACTTTGTGCAAGCAGTTAAAAAATTTTAAAAATCAGCTGCTAATTTTAGAAAAAATCTCAATGAGGTGTGTTTCCACATTATGAGTTTTATTGTCTTTGGTACTTCTATGATAATGAGTGAAAGAAGACTGCAATATTACATCATTCCCTCCAACTGCCTTAGAGTGCTCCCATCAGGTGTCTTTCAGGTATAACTACTCTAGATAGAATTAGATAACCCAGTGTGTATGTGAGTGGGTGTTTCTGGGATCTGGGTCACGGATAATTTGCTGACCCTTTTTTTGTTTGGCAGTTTGACAATAACTTCTCCCAGGCAGCCAGTACCAGAACAAGAGGACACAGTCTCAGGCTGCGCCAGGGGAGGTTCAGGCTGGATGTTAGGAAAAAGTTCTATACAGAAAAGTTCTATACAGAGAGAGTGATTGCCCATTGGAATGGGCTGCCTGGGGAGGTGGTGGAGTGGCCATCACTGGAGGTTTTCAGGAGAAGACTTGATGGGGTGCTTGGTGCCGTGGGTTAGTTGTTTGGGTGGTATTTGATTGGTTGATGGGTTGGACGCGATGATCTTGAAGGTCTCTTCCAACCTGGTTTATTCTATGTATTCTATGTATTCTTCTATGCATTCTATTCTATGTATACTTGTACACAAGATGTCTTTATTTGCTGTTCCAACTGGGGTAGCCACTGGAACACAAACAAACCCTTGAAGGAAATTTTGCGTAAAGTGAAATGACTATGTTATCCATTAGAGTGAAGTTTAAATGGCATTAGATTACTGCCCCACAAATATATAAAGCTGTGAAGATGTCAATTGGCAATGCTGGGACAAGGGCCTGTAATTATTAAATTATTAACAAATAGAAAAGTAACAAAATTAAGCCAAGGTTTTAGTGACTTTTTTAATCATCAGAGGTAAAAGACCTGTTGCTTTTCTTCTGACATAAAGGATGGATAAGTATTGTAACTATTTAAAAAACAGGTTTTGAAAAGATTATAAATTAATTTGTGTATCATAGTCTTTTGCAATACTACCTTAGACCCAGAAGTATATTCTAGTCCTGTGTTGTGTCTTTCTGCTTATTTTATATCATGGGTGATGGGAATATATACCAGTTTTCTGGTTCCTTGACCCAGGTGTATTCCAAATAGATTTGTCTTGAGATTCAGACACACAATAGATTCTTCCCATAGAGCTCAAGTCTTGCTTTCCATGAAAAAGGACACCAGACCCACACAACAGACCGAAATAAAAAAAGTCAGTCTCATTGACCAACAGGATGGCTGGAACTAGAATATAGCATCCTACAGCAACTGGCTGGGCAGTATTAAGTCAAGATGTCAATATCACCCCAAAATGACAGGTAAACGAGCCATAAAGTTCTTAAAGAATGTTGGAAGAAAAAAGACTTAAGGAATTTTTCATGCTATCTCTTCATATTGCCAGGACTACTTGAGGACTATGTGCATTCAAGTGATGATAGTTGATAAAAAGTTTAGTCATGGACAAGAATTTCACTGCAAAAAAATTCACATTAAAACCACAACAACAATATTAATAATAATTCAAGACACAGTCTTCCTGTCAGGTAATTTATAGCTTAAAAGCCAGAGCCAAGTTCAGGCTGTTGAACTATAAGCAAAGATCCACTTTAAATACTTAATCTCAGCAAGGTGATTGATAATACCACATTTCCTGTGTAGTCAATGGATAGAGCTAAAGCATCACTGGAGAAGAAATTCAGAGCACACAAGTTTTCTCTTGTACAGGAACCTTAGTGCTTACAGAAGTCTCGTGTACTAGAGAAAAGTAGAATCAGCTTATAATAAATCAGAGCACAGCCACATCTGATCTGCCTCTTGTCTTAGAAGTGTCTGAGGAAATTATATGTATTTTTTTGTTTGCTTGGTTTTGTTTTGTTCTTTAAATCTTTCAAGGTGGGATAAGAAGTGGGGGGTAACTACTTTGTGAAAGTGCTTCAATTGAGTAGTTTAGAGACAATCAAGGAGAGTGAGACTCAGATAAATGAATTTAAGTATCTAGGGCTATACTTGATGCTTTAGGAGTCCTGCCTTTCAAAAATGTACAGATCTCAATAGGTATTACAGATCTCAGCTGGCATTGTGTCATTCCACACAAATATCTTGGATACACTTACATACCTGAAACATCTTTAGCTGACTGAATTAAAGCCATTCAACATGAAATATAGTCAGAACAATTATGCATCCCTGTATCTGCCTTGATAATTCTTTATTAGGTGTAGCCCTTAGTAGAAGGTCAGAGACATAAATAGCTATGAGCAAGTGATTGAATGTCAGGAGACATACTGGACAAATCTGACTGGAACGATACACTAGCACTGAACACACTAGGTTTTTAACCCCAATCAAGACTTTAAAAGTATTTTATCTTACAGGAGCTTTTGACTTCTATTTAGACTGTTCCAGTTTTCCTGGAGCTTCATCTATTCAAATGTCAAAAGTCTCTTGTGTAATTCTCACCTGATGTGTGAATTCACTGAATGTCAAATTGAAATGTATTCTTATATTTTTGTTATATATGTAGAACAGTGTAGCCAGTGAAGGAAAGCATGTGTGCATAATATTCACTGTGGTATGAACAGAATGAAAATGTTACTGTGCTTATTACGTTAGTTAAGATTAAGAAAACACTTTTCTATGCTGAGAATGACCAAGCATTGATATAGGTTGTATAACTTTGTTGTAGATTCTCCATCCTTGAAGATATAAAAAAACCCACCTGTCTGCAAATGGTTGTGGGCAGCTGGTTCTAGGTGGCCCTACTTAAGCAGAAGGATTGAACCAGCTGATCTCCGGAGGTCCCATTCAGCCTCAACCATTCTGTGATTCCTTCTTTACACACAGACCCATAATATGTGTATACTTACTTAAATGTGCTCCAGAAAATGCTATCTGTTGTGTAGTTCAAATTCTTAATAAGACACTGAAGTAGGGAATAATATCAATAACTGAGTTGAGCAGGAAGTTCCTGAATTATGTATACAGTGAACGAGCTATTATTTTTTGCCCTTCAAGTTTTTGTAGTTACTACTCTATAGGCTAGTACATGTATTAATTAATTTAAAATGCTTTATGTAATGCTCAGATATATTTATTAATAAAATATGTCTGAATGTGGAAGTTGATTACCTAATCTAACATATTTGTTATGTCAAATCACTTGGTAGTCTAAGTAATTTTTATTTTCTAAAATGATTACTTTTTCATAATTCTTTTGCAGTGCCTAATTGGATCACAGTAAGGGTGTTTGACTAAAATTTTCACTGCAGAACATTTTTAATGGATCAAAAAATTCGTGTATGTGGGGGAGGCAGGGTGTAGGCAGAAGGGCTTCAAAACTGTGTTATCTGAAATTAATTACTAACCGCCTGCAGAAAGTATATAAAGGTTTTCAGTTCAGTGTTTTTAATATACATTCATTACTCAAAATGTATTTATTTGGAGACTGCTTTTTAACAGAAAATTAATGGATTCATTAAGCCAGGTTGCGTCAAGGCAAAAAAAAAGAGAAGAAGATAAAGGGAAAATTAAAAGTGAAAAAAGGAGATTTTCACAAACAGGTTTAAAAATTACAATGTTTTCTTGTATAGGAATGTCAGGAGTGACCTAGTCTTAGAGTGTATTTAATCTCCTGAAAGAAAAGAGGTCTGGGGAAGGAAAACTTACATGCCAAGTATTTGCCAAGGAACACAGAATCTGATTCCATACGATGGCTATATTTCTAGAGTAACTATTAAACCATATCTAAACCAAATATAGAATTTTTATGCTGAAACTTTTATTTGGCAGAAGAGCAACAATACAACAGTATCAATAAAGTACAGCAGAAAACTAGAGATACTTTATTTCTCCTATTTTACTTGTTAACATACACATAACTAGAGTAATTATGAAGATCAAAGACTTTTCTCCTGCCACACCAATTATTTCTTTTTCAGACTATAAACTAGTGAGAAGGTAAAGAATGCAGGAGGACTGAGTGAAGGTGTCATGAGGATGTATTTTCTGAGATGAAAACCCTCTCAGAAATGGAATATCTCCAAAAGGCAATTACTGAAGAAACTGCTAACAGGTTGTCCAGTTTGGTGGATCAGAATGAATAAAAGCAATAATGGACTGAAAACAAACAAACAAGCCCAAAAGAAACCACCCCACCCCCCCACCCCCCCACCCCCAACCACACAACAAGTTGCACAATGGCTCTAAAATAGTTTTAGGATACACTATCATAGACAAGATGATTTTATTTTATTTTATTTTTTCACATAATGTGTTCAAAGCATGTGGGTTATTGATAGTAAAATAGTATGATTTGAATATACTATATGTTAACTAGAGGTGAGCTTTTAGAGTTGTAAAAGAAATAATCCAGGGATAACAGTCACATAATATTGTTAAACTGTGGTTAACATTATGTGTTTTAACTGAGGTAGAGATATCTAGAGGAATTGGTTCTATCCAGGTCAGTACAGCCCTTTTTAAAGAACATATTCCTGCCCAGATTCTGTCTGATGTGCTTGTTTATTTGATTGCACGAGGCATGATAGTGCTATGCCATTCCCTTGTTCAACAAAACGCATTATAAAGTACAAATTAGAACACTGTACCATAATGTCTGTGTGGAAGAGAAAAACTACTTTCCTGTGTAGTTTGTGGCAGAAAATGATGAGTTTTCTGATGCTGATAGCCAGAAAATGTAGGAAATACTGTACTTCTGTCTGGCACATCTAAACTCATAACATCTATTTGCTTTGCTTTGTCAAAACATATGAAAAATCATTAAAGTGTTTTAATAAATGTCTGGTTTTCTTGCTCATTCATCTTATAAATATTAATTAGCCATGGATCAGGCAATTAAAGTTTAATCAATTTGCACTAATTAGCACCACATACTTGCATAAAAAGATAAAACCAGCTCCTGCATCTGGCTGTTATTTGCAGTTTTTGTCAAGTGCTGATGAGTTTCATCTTGAAGAGAAGATTAAGAAGAAAAGAGGAAAATAAGAAAGTAGTGTTAATTTTATCAAATCTTCAATCAAACCCTCTGTTCATAAGCTTTATGAGACAATACCAGGTAACATTTCACTTTACATAGATGTAGAGATGATTGGGCAAAAATTTAACACTTTTCTGAGGCCACACCCTTCTTAAAATATTTTTTTTAATAAACATATACCTAGAGTTTGGTGTCCCAAACATTCATAAAGGAAGTAAAAGCAAATTTTCATCTAAAAACATTTTCTTTTTTTTGGATGTGTGTGGGGGGAAAAAATTCCTCAAAATTTAATCTGAAATTTACCTAGAATTTTTTAAAACTGATTTTCAACACCAGAATTATTCCCTTTAACAATGGAATGACAAAAATGTGCAAGTCACCTTCCAGTATTATGCCAGAGGTTGAGCCGCTGAATAGGAGAATTTAGCCTTGCTTTTATAGTACTGAAATTAGTTGATAGATACATTAATGGAAATATCAGGCATCTGTAGGGAGAAAAAGATAGTAAGAACTTCCTACATATGAATAATGATAATTATTTGTCAGTTCTTCTCTCAGTTATTCCTGTTCAGTGTTTATGTTACAGAATATTCAACAAAACTAGCTAAAGAAACAAGCAAACAAATTCAGAACATGTACACATGTAAAAGTTCAGATTTTTCTTTTAATGCAAGAGATTTTGTTTTCAGGTGTTCCACCTTTACTGAGAAACAGTAGGGCGAATCTCATTCTAGAGAGCCTTAATCTACATCAGGGAATTACGCAAAAATTGGTCCTGGTCAAGAAGCTTTATGGTGTCCTTCTTCTTACAAGTTGGTCTATGAACAGAGAATAATTCTGACCTTCCATGCTTCAGTTAGCTTTTACTAGCTTGAAATATAAAGTAGAACTGTTTATCCAAATGAACAGCAGTAGGACAGTGCTGTTCAATAAAATTGCAAACTGCATGTTTTAACTTCACACAGAATTGCCTGAGTCACTGATCTGTGTTCCCATTGGTCTTGATTTAACATCATTAAACTTATGGGTGTCTACTAAGCAAACATCAGAAAGTCAGCATCCTAAGTCTCTATTTTAAAATGCATTTCTGCTTCTGGCTTCTGAATTTGGTAGCATGAACTAGACAACCAATATACCAAAAAGACAGTATTTATTACTTAGCTATGACTGTTTTCAGTTTCAATAACAAGGGGAAATAGAGTGTTTCATCCAGCCTATTTATGTAACCAAAAAAGATTGTAGGGAGTGAAACGTGTGTTTAATCACCAATGGAAATTTACCTTAATCTTGACAGGTAAAGCCAGGCTTTCAAAAGTGATTTAACACTGTGAAAAAAGACCCCAAAACACCAACCAGCTCATGGTATGAGTCATAAAGAAGCTATGCACCATTTACATAGGGATTTTCATGTAGTTTATGCAAGAAGAGATTTGTGAATGGTTATTGATATTTTTCAAATAAAGTATGCATGAACCATTAAACCCCTCATTCCCTAGCGTACAAGCCATTGCTCTGTTAAACACTCCTACACCAGATAGGCTATAAAAGGAGCAAAGGCACTTGAAAAGCTGTCATATTTCAATGTTTGCTTAAAGATCTGATACATTTGGCACACAAAAACACCTGATAGCTGAACCTCCAAATTGCTGATTGGTATTACAGAATCTTTGTAAATAGAATATTACATCAGAGATCCATTGTTTTAGAGAACAGAAATACTGGATTTGACGTAGTCTTTTTCCTGAAGACTTTTACATTGTGTCTGTAACTGAGGAAAACATCCCTTTTCAATAAATAATATTTAAAAATATGCTTAGTGTGAAAGAAAGTAATGCATGTAATTTCTTAATTTGGAGACAGAAGAAAAAAAATATTTCTAGGACAAATTTCTGCAGATGAAGCATTTTATCTAAGAGATTTCACCTATGATGTACCATATATATATATATATATATATATATACACATATACATACACACACACACTCTGAACAATGCTTTCTGCTGAAACTAGAAAGCTAAGCTCAGTGGACTAGGCTACAGTAAACTTTGTTGAGCTATAGAATAGAATAGAATAGAATAGAATAGAATAGAATAGAATAGAATAGAATAGAATAGCATAGAATAGAATAGAATAGCATAAGCCAGGTTGGAAGAGACCTTTGAGATCATCAAGTCCAACCTATCATCCAACTCCATCTAATCAACTAAACCATGGCACCAAGCACCCTATCAAGTCTCCTCCTAAACACCTCCAGTGATGGCAACTCCACCACCTCCCTGGGCAGCCCATTCCACTGGCCAATCACTCTCTCTATGAAGAATTTCTTCCTAACATCCAGCCTAAACCTCCCCTGACACAGCTTGAGACTGTATCCTCTTGTTCTGGTGCTGGTTGCCTGGGAGAAGAGACCAGCCCCTGACTGTCTACAACCTCCCTTCAGGTAGTTGTAGACAGCAATAAGGTCTCCCCTGAGCCTCCTCTTCTCCAGGCTAAGCACCCCCAGCCAAAAGCTACTGTGTATTTGCAAATAACATATAACATAAGCACCTTTGTGCAGCATAGACATTTTCCCTAATATATTAGAGAATTCAGGTGTTTATTAAAGCTCAGTGTCAAAGGAGTAACCTGTAAGCTCATAATTAAGAATAGGGAGATAATCATACATAGGTCCTTGTTGTCTTGACACAAAAAGCATTCAAGGATCTGCGAGTAAATATGCAAAGGCACTGAAGCAAATATTTGAAATCATCCTCGACTTGCTATTGCTAAGCTCCTAAAAGCTCTTTGCACTCTTGCAGGACCAAGATTTCCTTTGTATTATGCTTTTATGGACTGGTTGGATGGGACGTAAAGGAGACATGAGCACACTGACATTCAATTCATCAACAGATATTTCAAACTTGACTCAATAAGCAATTAGGACTTTATATAAAGCTTGCATGAACCACCCCTCAAATTGTTCTTAAAATTGGTATGTGATATGCTTTTTTTTCATAGGTTTTGTATACCTCTCTGGTTTTATATTTTTACTTAGTGAACTGCTGCTGTGCAAGGCAGACTCTTATGTGAATAATATATAAAATAAAACAGTAGATAAATAAAAGCATCACTTTCAGGTAGAGCATTCCTTAAATGCCTGTTGCATTTATACCTTCTGCACCATAAAGGCTTGAAGCTATTTAAGGAAATTTGATCCTGTTGGAGGAGCTGCAGAAAAAAAGCAGCAAATCTTAGAAGTTTGCAGTGTCAGCTTCTCTACTTACATAGCATTGACAGATATCATTATGAGTTCTTAGTTTCAGTTGACCATGAGGGAATAGAAATCTAAGAGAGAAACTAAATTAGACTCTTAAGATGTCTGCAATGAAATGGTATGAGTTGGGAACATAGCATATTGAAGGCAACATTAATCAGGAAGGTGTGGTCATTCATCTACTTCTTATAGCTCTATTCAGCTAGTCCTTATGCCCAGGCACTAATTGGGCAATCTCTCCAAATACCACTGGTGTTCAAGTCCATGGGCAATGTTGGGTTTTTGTTGTAGTTATTGCTGTTGTTGTTTTGTTTGTTTGTTGGTCTTTTTTGATTGGAAACATAATTTTATATAATATGCATTCAGGAAGAATTCAGAAATACTGGTTTGGGTCCTCTGTGCTGCAGGCCTCTTGTCTAAATAGAAGAATACACAGCTAGAGGTGCTTGGATTTTGTCAAACGTGTATTTCTGTAGCTTGAATCTATATGATTTTATAGCATATATTTCTGGTTTCTGGTGAAGAGAGGAACTAGAACAGCATTTGTGGAAGGTGTCTATGGTTGACTAATTGCCAGTGGAGGAATATTTTTTATTTATTTTCATAGAATCAATTTCAGAAGTGTTTTACTGGATAGAGTTATTACACTAAAATGTTATTTAACTGATACAAAGGAGATGAGTGAGAAATTATATGGTGTCCTTTTAGAATTTTGAAAACAAGAAGTGGAGCAAATGATTAACAGTAAGTATGTTTTGCATGAACATGTTCATGTGTTTCATATCTGACAGTTTTAATCAAGTCCTATAGGTTTTTATTGTCATAGTAATTTGAAATCTGTGCCAACATTTTTCTTTCCTCTCTTCTTCACACAGATCCTGAAAAATATATAATTATCAAAACATGTCACAGTCACAGCACTTACCTCCAGCCAGAGACTTCTAATTTTCAGTGGTTTTTTGGTTCTTCCCCCTCCCCCCCCAAGATGGCTGTTTCTTTGCAAATCTCTACATTCTGCCTAAACTATCTTTTCCTTGGGCAACAAAGTACCTTGGCACTTGAATCAGGTAGTCTTGCAGCTTAGACTGGGGACTATGGGACAATGTTAGAAGCTACTCACTAAATGTCAGTTTATGAATCTCTGCCATTGGTGGTGTTACTCACATGAGTAATTTCATTGACTTCATGTGAGTAACTGCTACTCACCATTTTGAATTCAGCAGCTGCTTTCTGATAGTACAGGAGAAACACTATAGATGACGTGAAGATAGGTACCCATCCAGTTTCTCTACCTTTGATCAAGATCAAAGTATGCTTTTTGAGGTTGGTGCTGTGTGAGATTATGCTGCCTTCTTTACTATTCCAATTTGCTATTCTGTTTTTCTTTAGAGTGTACAAAAATTGAGTTGCTTTTGTATTGACAGGCTTTGCACTGAGAATATCAATTTGGAATTTTGTTGTCATTTAAAGTCTGTGTTCATTCTTTGTAAAAGCACATAAAGATACAGTGATTTCCTACTTAATCTTGATATGTGCCTGGAGAAAGTGAAATGAGCACTCAGACAAATGAGTTCACTCTTGGAAGCTTTACTTCACTATCTAGGAGACAACTAAGAATTGTGCTGCCTACTTTGAGTTTATGCACAGTAGGCAGTAAATATCCAAAGTCTCATCTGTTTTGCAACAACAATGGGTACTTGGAATGGAAGGGAAAAGAAAGTGGTATGCAGCATCTTTCTGCCACTTGCAGGAATGTGACTTCCAGAATCAATAAAAACCTTTGTCTGATGACATATTGTGAGGTAAAGTACTTTGTACTGTAGAAATTGAGAGAGTTATAATGATTTATTCAAAATGCATGTGATAGCACAGATAATCATCATCACTTCCATAGGTATCAGATTTACTTATTTATTAAATTCTGCATACCAAATGCAACATCTCCTGTGGTGCTTAAAGTGTAAAATTTGCTTAGAAATCAGTGCTCAATGAGTAATGAATACTTTGCTCTAAAGAACTTGCATTCTAAGGACAACAGATGGCTCAACACAAAACAGAGGATAGTACAGAAAACAGCTAGTGGGTGCTCCTTGTAGTTGGAATGTATTCATCCATTCTGGAATTGTGGGAGGGAAGTTTTTGTGAAGGAAAGATATGAAGGAAGCTGTTAAGAGTGACACTGTATTGAACAGATGGAGAAGAATAAAGTATAGAGAGAGTCTGGATCCAAAGACTTATCATTATGACTGAATGAGAATTATAGTCAACTTTATTCTACATATCACAGAAGATAAAATTGAGTTTTCTCAAGTATTTTATCTGAGCTTGCTTAAGTGTCATAACACTTTCATCTTTTGACTTTCATGTAGTCCCCCCCTAATTGCTTCCTCCTGCCACTTACCCACTGAAAAAGTATTCCACTAGGCACAGAGGTGCTTTCATTGACAAAACCCACAATCCTACTGTGATGAAGCATTCAGTAAAAATATCTTTCTCAAAAATCAGAATATGAAAAGAAAAGAAAAAAAATTTGCTAGTTTAGCTTTGTTGTAGAATTTCAACTTGAATTAGACCACTACCATTTACAGATTGGAACACAAAGTTCTCTTTTTGGACAGAACCCTAATCCTTCAGGTATTCAGAAGGATGTATTGTGTTTGCTAAAGTTAACCCTGTCCTATCCCTGCCTCCCTACAGAAGGTATTGATACAGTGGTTGTATTTACATGTGACAAGATCTGTCTGCGTGATGTTATTGAGAAGCACTATCCGTCATGCCACTGCAATCTTGTGTTCCTATGTATGTGTTTACAAAAATAAGAACTATAGACAAATTAGAAAGAAATGTTTCCTATTTCATCTTGACCAGTGAATAAAATTGTCTCTAGAGTAAAATTCATAATGATAACCTAGGATTCTCTGTACCATACTGAATGTTCTAGGAAGACAGCTCTTTATCTTGTTTCCCCTCTCCCTCACCCTCCTCCATCCCATGATATCTTGAAATCTCTTCTGCATAGCGACACAGCTTCAATAAGAGGGGTGGAATACATTTCCTTTCCTCCCACCTGCCCTCTCTCCCAAATGATTACAGCACTTTCAACAAAGTGGGAGAGGTGGGTGTCCCTCTCTACCTTATATACACTGAGAATACATTAAGTACAAAATGCCTCCCAGGGGAAGTGAGGAAAATGCCACTTGTTCATTTTTAAACTGACTTTGAAAAAAGCTTTTAAAAAAATATCTCATGCATTGAGGGAGAGATTGCATGACCTTCTTGAAAAAGATTTTATTTTCTCATTTCTAATATCTCTGATACCATGGTTTACTCCCTTCAAGTTTGTCTTTTTTTTTTCCCCTCTTCCCCCCCCCTCCCCCCCATAGCATTGTGTTTTAGAAGATTTATTCAAAATGCATGTGAGAAAACTAACTGAAGATCTTCAAAGGAGACAGAATGTGGCTTGGTTTCATCGGCTGTTTGAACCTGAATTACTGTAATGACTGTAGTGGAATTATTTTCTTTTCAATGAGCAAATCTGACATGAACTTCAAAGGGGAAGTAAATACATGTAATAAAGAGGCCATTTTTCTTTTCCTTTTCTTAAATGATTTATTTTATCCCCAGAAACACCAACAAATGTTCAAAGTTCTAGATATTTAAATAAGTACCACAATGTCTGAAACTGTAATCCTTGCTCTGCCAGTTCATTGAAAAATTGCTGACCCTATAAAAGCCTGTGTTCCTTTTCACTTTGATAACAGCTTTTGCTTCATCAATCCAAAATATGTATTACAGCCGTGAATCCATGCAGGATCAACTAATTACTAGTACATTCATTTAAATATAAATACCTCAGAATTCTTATCACACAACCATACACACACATTTTTATTTTAAGCAGGAATTACAAAGTTTTTGTTCTCCTAAATTATTTTGTGTTATGGACCTTGTTCTAACAATTACATTTTACCAGTTAGTGCTTTATGAAGCATGATGGATTCTAACCAGCAACTAATATAAGAGCTCCAGTTTGCCCTCAGTACACAATCTTAGAGCCCATTAATGTTTGTAGAAATTATATGTGCATTGTGCAGGGAGAATATAACCTCAAGCAAGTGAAAACTGAAGATACTGTATGTGCAGTCTAGATATTTTGCAGCAGTATGTTATAGCAACTGAAGTTTGTTAGCAGGAAGAGTAATAAAAAGAGTGAAAACAAAGAAATGAACAAAGACCTGCTTTAACTAGGACATAATCTACAGATGTTTCTCAGTTGTTGGAAAACAGATTTCTACATGGCAGTTGCATACAATGTGAATGTTAGCACTGAATCCAGCTGGAATAATGTATAAAGCCACCTCTTGAGTTTAGAAGCTTTATAAAAGACTCATTGACTGGAAATAAGATGGGTGACTGAGGCTGCTGTCCAAATCTCTTAAGCAATAGATCAGCCTAAATTGTCAGTTTCAGGTGGGAGATGAACAGAAATTCCTTTTAGCTGCATCCTTACTTACTGTCTCTAACTTTCTGTTCAGAAACTTGGAAAAGGTGGCAATCTAATGAAAAATTGAAGGCTGCTGTGAAGCCCAAAGCTTGATGTGTGGACCAAAAAGCTTCATGCATGTGTTAACTTCACCTATGTAGCCTTTATTTTCCTAACTAGGCTTCCAGCTTCAAGCTATCTCAGAACTTGGCCATGTTAATATTAACTTCAGCAAACGTAGGCAACTGGCTAAAACAGAGGTCAGCAAAGTGTCCTCCCTACTCTAGTCATGAGGTCTGTGGTGACAGGTTGGACTCGATGATCTTTGAGGTCTCTTCCAACCTTTGTGATACTGTGATACTGTGAAAGGAAATATGAACGCTAAAATTAAAAGACTGGTTTTGAATGAAAGAATGTTAGTGTAAATGAAAGAATGATTGTTTTTCATTTTGTGCTTTCCTTTGTGATTTTCAGCAAGTTTCTTTATATAAAAAAAATCAACAAGCTCCTTATTTTTTTCTTTTATATTGACTAGTTATATATGCTAATCAATTAGAATAAACAAAATTTAAAATTCTGATATTTTGTTGGATTCTCCTACACAATGGTTCTCATAAAAGACAGCATCTTCGTGAAACCTTTTGAAAGCATATCCAGATGCTTGGAAATGAACTTCTGGATTGATTGGAAGGAGGCTTCCTGCTTTTATATTCTTGTCATTGGTCAGAGATAACAATGAGAGTTTTTCCTGATGCAGACACCATGAAAATCATCTTGCTGAAGTTTGCTTTATAAAATATATGTACCTTGCCTAACTTGGTTGTCTTGGCCTCTGTCTATGCTCCCTAGAGAACCACCTCTTGAAAGTGATGAATTTTGTCTATTTTAGGTACCCATCTTCAGGAAGGGCAATTTACCTTCCAAAAAAAGGCCTGTCCTTTAAATTTTACTATAAAGATAGAAGGATCTCTTGTAGCTTGCTTAGAACTGACACCTAACACTTTGATGGATACAGTCAGAAAAGAAGAATTCACTGTCAGCATTCTGAGCTAAATGCACTAAGAGTTTATCATGGTGTCAAGATGAGGAGTCAATCCACCTTGGAGCACTTGTGAAATCCTACATTTCTTTTGCAACATTTTAAAAACACGCTATAATAATACAGTGGCAAATAGCACCATGCTGAGTTAGCAACATTCAGGGAACTGTTTTTATCTGATGACAGTTACGAAGTTTGAAAGATGAGGTCAGTGATAGATACCTCCTTTCAAAACACGTCCTGACTGCATCTTTCTACCTTCAAATAATAGATGTTCTTATATCATAACCATAACATTTTCAATCTTTATTGTATTCTTATTTTTCATTTGGAAGAATATTTCTAAATGAAGGAAAGGAATCTGATTTTGTCCTTGTAGGAGCTGATTACCTTCAACATCTCTACTCAAACTTTCTAGGTTACTTTATTTTCTGTTTCACTACTGCTGTATCTTGTATAATTACACCCTGGCTTCTGTATACCTCTTCTCCAAATTATATTTATATCTGCTTAAAGGTTTGACACGGCTTGAACAGTTTGTGACTTGCCTGCAGTATTTTCCATTATTGTATACTGTTCAAAAATTCCTTTATGGCAATAATAATAATGATTCAGCCCCTGTGTTGTTTTGCATGAGTTTCTTTGTCTCTCTTCTAAGATTTTCTTCCTCTTCTAATAATTAAGCTGACTTTACATCTATTTGTTTACAATTAGCTTTTTGTTTGTGTATGTTTATCAGCTAAGAAAATATCACTGGTTTTTGGTGATTTGAGCAATTAATTTTTGACATCCCATAAACCCCTTTTTCTATGATTTCCATCTTATTTTTTGTTTGTTTTGTTGTTTTTTTGTTGTTCTTGGTGGGTTTTGTTTCTTTGTTTTCATCTTCCTTTTCAAAGGACAGAAAACAGTAATTCACTGCCTGTAAGAATTCAGCTTGTAAAATCATTTATCTTCCTTGAAATTCTTTATTTTTATGTGTTACTTCCAAGCATTTTTAAAAAGATCTGCTCATAAGCTACCTTGAGGCCAGTGTTTTAATGCTTATTGAACTGCAGGTAGTAGCATGTGATTGCCTTTTTTGTGTGTGAATGTCTCAAATGTTTATCCATCTGAGTGTCTGGTAGCAAGAATGTTTGTACCAATGAACAGCATCTGCTATTACTATAGCAGATGTTGCACTATATTTTTTCCACTACAGAGTTATAATTTTCATACTGCCAAGTGACTATATATGCTGGTTAATGCTTCTAATTGGGAATGCCTGATGTTGCTGTCCTGTACCCTCATCATACCTTGAATATCTAGCTAATCAGAAGTTACTCCATAACTCAAGTGTCTTAAGGGGGGTGGCTTAATTTATGCAGATGTCAAACCGTCAAAAATTTGTACACTACCAACATGTATAATGGTAAATAATATATATGATATTTTAATTGGTTTATATTTGCACACATTTACACAGTTTAAAATGTGTCCAAGGTCTCTGCAGTGGATGTCAGAGAGTAATAAATAGTGTAGTGCCTGAACTGATAGGACCAGATACAGCTACTTCTTTAAATTCAACTGCTTCTAGGAATTGCTATTTTAGATAACTGTTACAGGAAGCTGACTGTATATGAAGACACAGGGAATGAAGGCAACTGATTTACAGGTTTGTCTGTGAGTACTTGTAATGGTTTAGTGCAAGGGCTAACCTGCCTGATACCCCAACACAAAAGTGAGGGGAAGAGTAACAGAAAACTCAGGGTTGACATAAAGAGATAAGAGTTTAATATAACATGAGATATCATGAGAAAAATGTGTAATTACCTTAGCTAATAACCTAATTAATCTAATAATACAACCCATGATTACCTAAGCTTAGCCTGTTTGCAGAAGCAGCACAGTGAAATACACGGGGGGCGGGGGGGCGGGAAGCACAAAACAGAAAGCCAAAATTCTTCTACTGCCATGACTGCAGAAAAGAGAGACTACACCCGAGAAGCCAGAACCCAGAATCAGCAACCAGAACAGGAAGTCTCTCATGTTGCAATCTGAACTTCAAGCCCCATAATACTTTGCTTCAGTTAGCATTTTCATTTTTGATGCTGGCATGACTGCAGCAGCAGGTTCAACTCAATCTATGACAGTAGCTCATAGTTCTTCAACTTTGTTTGTTTGCTGAATACAAGCTTTATCTTTGCTGTTGCAAGCAATATCTTTGTTGTTTCTTTGCTGCATACAAGACATAGCACATGTCCACAGGCCTGGAATGGCACCACAATGCTCCATCATAAAAATGCTCCTTTGTTGCTTCAGAAGGTTATAATGCTCAAAGCAACCCAACTCTCCCATTCTCACCAATGGTAATCATGTCACTGTTGTCACTGCTGCTGTAGGACAGGCACTGGGGGAGTCTCATATTGGACTCATTGTCAGAATAATGGAAAGAAATTAAGGATTGTAGCAGAAGTTTGTGGTGGGTTGAAGTTTCCCCCCAGCATTAACTTCCAGCCTGACCAACTCAGTTAGAAGCAGATGAAGCGGTATTTACAAGTAAAAACTACACTCTACAATGGAATGCAATGAATATGTACAAAATGTACACTATTTACAATATTCTACAGATATTTACAGTTAGCAAACAACATGAAAATCCCCTTGGTCAGAAGACCAGAGAAGCCTGTTCCACTGCCCTCCCAAGAACCGCTGTCCCAAGAGAGAAAAAGAAGTTGAGAGAAAGCAGCGGGTTAGACTTATCCTGAGGTCAGCCAGAAGCACGTTATCTTCTCCTGAGCAAAGCAAAACAGCCAAGATCAGAAGAGAAGAGAAAAGGAATGAGAATGTGAAATGGGAATGTGAAGAATTGTTATGATACAGCTTCTCTTATCCCAGACATTTATCTAATGAATTTGTTTAGAATAATCTTTTGTTTTCCTTTTTACACCCAATAGTGATTTATTTAGATTTTTCTACATTTCTGCTCAAAATCTGCAGCTAAATTTTTAAAGACATAGCCTAAAACTGCCACAAGTTGCAAGCTTAAGTTTTGAAATATGAACCATGACATATAAAAACTTTTGCCCAAAGTTTTCATTGAGCTGTTTGGCTTATGTACATTTAAAAGTCCTGGAATGCAAGCATACAAACCAAAACCGGTTTCCAAAGATATTAGGGAAACTCACATCACTTTTGTCACCTTTGCAAGACTGAAATGCCCTACTAAAACCCATGGCCCCCAAAGTACATGCATCATGAGGAGAACAAAGTGCTCTATTTTACATTGGCCCTTAAATACCAGGTTAATAATAAGCTGAGAGTTGATATTACAAATTGCAGAAAAAAAAAGCTTTGTTATAAAACTCATATATTTATCAAACATCTAATGATGCCTAATACTTAAACAACGTGATAAGTAACTTGATTATCAGCAGAGCAAACAATCTGAAATTCATTGCCCACAGTCAGATAACTAAAGCTAACAAAAGCAGATTTCTGTGAATTTACCCTCAGACAATTAGCAGATAAATGGACTATCTTGCTACGATCTTTCTCCAAAACATTTTGTCTTTGATTAACCTTTAATTGTTTAAATTTCAGCTGGAGTTAAAAACAATGGCAAGGAGCTGTGATGAATACATCTCGTTTTAGAACATGCACTATTACAATTACTTTTTGTAAAAGTAATCATGCTCAATATGCAAAAATACTTAGGAGATAAAGTGTTTTTCCTCCTGAAGTTCAGGAAAAAAACCCCTCTACTCTATATGGTTGAAATAATCTCTTTAATATTGGTACCAAAATAGCAAAATGCAGTTAATTACATCATTATTTTGTCAGTCTCTGTCAATCCATTGTAAGAAAATATTCTCTCTCTTACCCTTTATCCAGGTCTTAACACCTTCATAGTGTTGTTATCGCTATTGTCTCAGAGCACATGCTTTTCAAGTTGGGGATATATCGTCTACTTATCTCTAAAGTGCCCAGGCATTTACTGGATTATATTAGTAAATCAATAAAAATAATAATTTGGTATATTTGTATTTTTTTTAATGTATTTTTGTTGCCCATAGCAATGCATTTTCTTTTGGCAAGGCAGGCTACTTGGGTTACATGTAGTTTTCATCATATCTGCTTCATACGGTTGTGGTAGTTTTAGGCTATGCTGTTACAATTTAGATTTTGAACAGAGCAAATTTTGAACAGAGAAGTTATAAAATATAAATAAATCACTTTCGGTTGTAAAAAGGAAAACAAAAGATTGTTCTAAACAAATTAATTGGGTAAATGTCTGGGGTAAAAGGAGCTGTACCATAACAATTCTTTACATTTCACTTCCATTCCCAGTCCTTCTCTCTTCTCTTCTGATCTTGGTTGTTTTGCTTCACCCAGGAGATAACGTGCTGTTTCTGGCTGGCCTTGAGATAAGGCTGACACTGCTTTCTCTCAACTCCTCTGTCTCTCTCTCGGTACAAGGGGGTCTGGGAGGTTTTGGGGGCAGGGGCAGTGGAGCAGCTTCCCTGGTCTTTTTGACCAGGGGAGTTTTCATGCTGTTTTCTAATTGTAAATATCTGTGTAGCATTGTAAGTACTGTATATTTTGTACATATTCATTGCATTCCACTGTAGAGTGTAGTTTTTGCTTGTAAATACAGCTTCATTTGCTTCTAACTGAGTTGTTCTGGCTAAAAGTTAATGCTGGGGGAAACTTCAACCTACCACATTACAAAAAATAATTGGCGCCCAATGTGGGACAATTGCTTGATTAATTCCTGCTCAGATTAAGGAAGCAAAAAGAAGCTGTTTCAGGTTCTGTGGCATTTGATATATTCTACTCTGGTGGTGATTTTGTATAGATGGTGCATGGGAATGATGTTTGATAAGCTGGGAAGATATTTGGCATATAAACAGTTCCTTTGATTCAAGTACAAGCTAAAAATACTTTATGACTGCTGTTTAGGATGTCTTTGGCTTAAAAAGTACAGTAATGTGACCACTACGCTGCCAGCAGAAATATATGAATTCAGCATTCCTGTAAGTGAGAGCTATATGAGTAGCTGGGATTCCAAAGTGATTTATTTGCTATGTGTGATTCTGTTGTTGGTAATAATTAATATGTTTTTGTTAATGGCTTTGCTCTGGGAGAGACATGCAGCAAATAAGTGTCCTATATTTAGATGGAGCAGGCATAGGTGCAGAAGAAGTGGCTCTAACTCGAACATAGAGATTTGTAGTGATTAAGAAGGTACAGGGCAAACAAATGGGAACAGGCAGGGAGGAGTAATTGGTAAGGCAGCTCTCAATGAGACCACTGGCAGTTCTGGTGTTCAGGCAGTGGTGGTGGTGGTGGTGGTGGTGGTGGGGCAGACGCAGCCCACATTGGCAGTGCCAGCAGCTAGGATGGCGGCTGCAGGCTCACCAGGTGCCATTAGAGAGGAAAAATCACTTCCTCCCACAGCAGCAGGACTGGGAGGGTGGGGGGGGGGAGGGGTGTGGTGGAGCTCTGCAGCAGCACCTAGGTCTCAAAGCCTGCTTGCCTATGCTGCTCCCTTGCAAACCTTGTCTGCTTCTGCAAAGCCTCCTGTGAAATCAAACACAGCCACAGTTAAACAAATTGCAGCTTTGGATAAAAAGGGGCAGGCGTAAGGCAGGGGAACAGCAAGAACAGGAGGAACAAGATCCCTCTGCTGGTGAGGGACCTTTTGGTGTTAAAAAGGATCCTGAGAATTAAGAGAAAATCTGCCTTAAAGATATAGCTGAATTACTGAGACCATCAATGGATAGTGGAAATGCAGACAGGATACAGGTTCTGGTAAGTCAGGAGCTAATGGAGGTGCTTCTGAACTTAAGGAGGTCCTATGGAGAGTAGCATTAGGATTATGGGGACAACAGCCTCAAGAGGAGTCTGATGAAGTTTATTAGTAGGGGTTCAGTAGTCATAATGATTGCCAAAGAATGATCTGTTCACAAATACAGACCCAGACACAACCTTAGATGGTGATCAAAATGCCAGATAATTTCTGTGGAAGAAAATCTAAATTTTCATTCAAAAAGCTTTAAAAAGGCCCTGGAGCTGGTAAAGATTCAGTAGTGTAACTTTGAGTTCCCTCCTGCCATTTCTCACAAACTACCTCCTTCTTACGACCAGGAAATATCTATGAGAATAAAATCACAAATAGGAAGTGTTCTGTACAGCCTATTTATCACTTTCCACTATAAAATTATGGTAAGAAACTAATTTATATTAAAAAAAATTATTCTGTGTGGTACTACAAAGATCTTCAGAAACAGTGGTGTGACCATGACCATCTGAAGATACATCTTTCTTCATCTTTATATACAGTGGAAAACTTAAGAGTATATAGCTGGTGTGTTATTAGTTAATCCATGATGCACAGTTAATTCTCAGTTAACAGTTAAAATGGTCTTAGATATTGCAAGTCTTCAGTTCATCCTGATGAACTAACCATATCCTGAATCTTTGAACATGGGTCTGCAAATTTAGAAAGACTGTCTCATGTTCAAAAGTTCTTCACAGGCCGATCATGCACCTATTCTGTGAGAGTATTTTATGATCAACAACTAAGGAATCAGATGTAAGAACTATATGTAGAAATATCAAAAGTCTGGAGAGGACTTTTTACAAACAATTAATTGTTCTGCTATAGATTTTGAATAGCTCTAATTACTGCAAGAATGCTGTTTGTATGCAGTGCTATATAGTACATTGACAAGATGTGAGTAGTTTAACTAACTAGCTTAATTTCTTTATTTTGTATTGATATGAGATTGATATTGAAATACTTGTACAAACTAAACACTACATAGAAACATAGAGGTAGATAGAATAATACTAGCAAAGGTGTTTAAAATTACTCAGTGCGTATAGATAAATTTCAATATGCCCTCTCCTTTAACATTGCAGTTTTGTGTAGCTGTACCTGGAGATATTCTGCAAGAAAAGTATATTAAGGTAAATTAAGAAATTCACATACATAGTATCTAGAGCTCAATGATTCCCACTGCAGAAATCTCCATAATTATAGAGATTATAGAGATTGCACACTAATACTAATTCTCCACTAATACTGATGCAATTAAAAGATAGTAGTAGTTCTAAATTAAAACCTCAAATTTGCATTTGAAAGATAACAATTAGATTAGTCAATAAAACTTTGTGAAGTAAAAATGTAATCTATATTTTTTACCATGAAAAAAAACCCAAAAGAAATAAAGAAGAGAAAGACCGAAGGAATTATTTACAGCATAGCTTTGTTCTCCTAGTCACTGCAACATTTCTATTCTGGATTTTGGGAACATCTGTTCACGCATGTAATATGTATATCTACACTACCATAAAAGATAGATGATAAGTTAGGCTTCCAAACTGCTGCTGTTTATATTGTTGAGTTAGTAATTTTACAGTATCTTCTGGGTATGCATCAGCCTACAGCAATGGAGGAGGGAGAAAGGAGAAATGGCAACACCAACTTGTCAGCTTGTGCAATATTAAGATCAAAGCTCCCTTTAGATTCCATGTAGGGGTGCAAATATTGATTTGTGGAAGTGGCATAAAGGAAAGTTATGAAAACTGTGTTTAAAGGATTTAACATTAAAGAAAGGTTTGAATCGTCACTAGGTTTAAAAATATGTTATAGAAAAACTTGGCAGGAGAAGCTTTGGTACAGTTCAGAGACTGTAAATGCTAGAGCTATGCTTTTTGTAAATGGAGCATGGAAGGTTAGGAATTTGATGCATGTATTTGTTCTCCAAGCAACGGGGATATTTTAACATTTGTGGCCTAATGTCTAATCCAAGAAAATGCGTTGCAATTTTATTTAGTTATCACCTGCTGTGTAGAGACCTGATTACAAATGTAAGGATCATAGAAGGTATTGTGAGTATATGTATTTTTTTCCCTCATCACTTTAGATGTGGAGGAAACAGCTCTCTCCTTAAACCTTAATGAGTCAAGGTGAATTCAAAACAGATGTTTTCTAGTTTTATTTCCACTTACAAATCACAGCTCCGCTTGCTGTGTAGAATGCCCTGGATGTAACGACCAGCTAGAGCTTTCTCTTTTAGGAATGAACATTCGTGGGTCAGGCTCCAAGCTAAATGTTTATTTTTCTAACTGTTTTATAGTAGAATTTGGTTAAAGGACTTGGCACAGTGTACTTCAGTTTAATTTTAAGCTTGCCAGCAGTGTTGGCCTCAGAGTGTGTACGCCTGTACTTTAGTTGCTGTGCTACTGCAAGTCTATGGAAGATTAATGAATAGTAAAGCTCTGTGGCAGTTGTGAAGAGATGCAGGACAGAGTAAACCAGTTACCATCTGTTCAAAATGTCTCTTACAGCTCTTTTAAGGAAAACCATTATCAGCAGGAGATAAAGGCATACAGTATTTTAAAATATTAATAGTTTTCTGATGTCAGTGGGAAATTTCTGTTTCTGTGCTTGCCTGTTTGAGGCAGTGTCTCCTATACACATGCATACATTTATGTTTATATGTTGTCTGTTGAAATTTGCTTTTGATGTGGTATTTTCAAAAACAGGGGAAAAGCCAACACGATACAAACCAAAACACTAGACTCTTAATAGTTACAGCTACCATAGTAAAAGACTTCACAGAAAAATTTCAAGTCAGATATATATCTATTACCAGACCATAAAATGCTTATGATTTGATGAACCAACATTTCTCCATATCTTGATTTTCAGAGAAAGAATGTAATGAAGAGGAATCATAGTTTTGAATCTCAGTTGTCATTGCCCCTCAACAGATAACTCTAAATGCATCTTAAAAACTCTCCAAACATGGAAAGGTTTTATGCAAATATTATTTCTGTAAATATTTGATGTTATGTATCATTTAGGGCTTAATTCTGTTACTGACTTCATCAATATCAGAGAAGATGGAATTTCTGTCACTTAACTTCATGGAAGGGATTCTGCTCATTCTAAATCCTTTGAGTGCAATCAACTTTCAGAATAATGCATTTGAGATTAAGAACTCATATAAATGAATCTACCTTTAAGAAGAGTGTCTAAGCTTCCCTCACAGCCAATACAATTCTTGACAGTATAATCACTGAAATCTGGAGAGCTATTCAGGTGATGAAGATGATAACTGTAGGATGAGACAAATAAATATTGTGTACCTCATGTACTGTGGTGATGAGAGAAGCACTTAATCTGGTGACATAAATATTTGGTGCAATTTCAGATGCTATAAGGTAACTCTACCTGCTTTTAACTGATTCTTCAGAAGGGTACAAGTCTCCTCTAAATTTTGTTGGATTTCACTCAATCTTCATATCATTATCTCAGAGAGCTTAGTGTATCTCCAACAGAACAAGACACCTGTATGTGATTAGTTGAATCCCAATTGCTTTTTCCCTTGAATTCAACAGGAGTTTACATCACCAAGATCACATGTAGCTGTAGATGTCTAAAGGCAGATGAATTGATTCCTGTTCCGGTCAACTAAGGCTTAGTGATCATCTCCGAGTTTGACTTGTGTGAGAATTAAGTGCTACCTAAAATGTCAAAGAATATCTGCCAAGGATAGCAGTTGTTGCTGGACTCTTGGGAGAGATGTCTGGAACTGTGGATGGTGGCCAGAAGTAGATGCCAGAACATAGTAAAAGAAATATGTGGACAGTTGAATTGACCTCTTTGCCTTACTTTACACACTGTAGAAGGATACACACAGTCTGGAAGATGTTAGTTTGCAAATAACTTTAGACAAATGTAAAAGAAATGGAATAGTAAATTGAAAGCTTTTCCAGTGATTTTAACTCAGATAATTCCTGAAACAGGTAAATTAGTTTACAAGTACAGGTTATGCAAACCAATAGTAAAGAAATAGTATCAAAGTTAGCCCTATTCTGCATAACACTACTGAGTCAGGAAGGGATGAACCACCTTTCAGAGACAGTTATTTCTCTTTACTGATTGTAGCAGGAACATAATAAAATCAGCTTAAATGTAAACTCTTTTTCACATACTTCAAAAAGTAGGTAATACTAATCACATGCATATTTTACAAGCATTCCTGATGTTTCCCTTTTATTGTTCAGTTACATTTTTTTTACTCTGGGGAAAAAAACACACAATACAATAAATATATTTACATTTTATTTCCCTAAATATTTGAATATAAGTATTGTATACTTTGATTTGTTTTAAGAATCTCAGAGCAGATAAACTACATCCTTTGTATTTGTCTTTTTTCTTTTACACTGTATAGGCTTGGAAATCTTACATGATTTCACTCAGTCCACCAAACATTTAATATTGCAAAATAAACTAACATTATAATTTCTAATTAAAACAAAACAAACCCCAAAGCTTTATTTTCTGAGATGTAGACATTTTTAGTCCTTCATATAAAGTGCATTAGCACATTTGAGCACAAAGCTATAGTTTTCAATTAGAACACCGCACATAGAAAATGTTAGTAATTTATAAGTCTTGATGAATGATAAAATATTATTTTCATATTAACTAGTCTATTCATTGTTTTCCTTTGGGAATGATTAGAGGCTACCAAAAAGAAGCATCTTTGGTTGCAAAAAAAACCAACTTAGATTGTGTATTTGTTTTTAATGATTTAACGTGTGCACAAAGTCAACACTTTTCTGAAAAGCAAAAATTCCATCTGTAACATAATATTTGCATTTAATTAAATGCTTATGTTATTTTCTGACTAATGTTATTGTCTATAAATCTGAGAGATCTAGTGATCTCTTCCTTGTTCCTTGGACCAAACGCTACATGGGACACTAAAAGCCTGCTTGAAGACACTAATCCCAAATCAAGAGCCAGACTGCTATGTCACAAAACTATAAACTGCAGATATCTGGGAGATATGAATAGAATAGAATAGAATAGAATAGAATAGAATAGAATAGACCATCATGATCATCATGTCCAACCCATCATCCAACTCCATCTAATCAACTAAACCACGGCACCAAGCACCCCATCAAGTCTCCTCCTAAACACCTTCAGTGATGGCAACTCCACCACCTCTCCAGGCAGACCATTTCAATGGGCAATCACTCTCTCTATGAAAAATTTCTGGTGAAGAAGCCATTCATAAACTGACTATAAAATTAGCCTGAATCTTTTAATTTTCCTGGAGACAGGATGTATCTTTACCAAATACTGCAATACAGAGACTTGCAATTCCCTGAAGCTGTATTTTAGGAAACTGAAGATCAAGCATGATCTTTGTTGTGGGACTCTGAATCAGCCAGTCTTCTGAAAATTAATTGACATAAATATCAGATGAGATCAAAAGGGATCTACAAAAGGCATCTACAAAAAGTGAGAGTTTGTTTCACAAAAAGATTTTTGACAATGAGGACACTCATGTAGGAAAAGATCCAGAGTGATTTATTTCAAGAAGCCAATTTAATTATTCTGAAAACAGAAAGTGACAGTTGTAAAATAAGTTTATTCAGAATTTACAAATTGAGGGTATTATATTCTTCATACTCTCACTGAAGAAGTGTTTCTGAGGCTGAATAGGGTGTAGTCAATAAGACTAAACAACATTGAATCATACGTGGAGAAAGACATTTGCCTTTCTGCCCTTTCCTGCAGGTTAGCAATCTCATAGAGATCGTGCTCACATACTGATGTATTTAAATTCTCGGTCCTAAGTTTAAGCAGACCAGGCCTGCTAACACAACAAATTTTTGTCTATGTTCTGGGCACCTCAATTTAAGAAGGATATTGAGACACTTGAACGTGTCCAGAGAAGGGAAACAAGGCTGGGGAGAGGTCTTGAGCATAAGCCCTATGAGGAGAGGTTAAGGGAGCTGAGGTTGTTTAGCCTGGAGAAGAGGAGGCTCAGGGGAGACCTTATTGCTGTCTACAACAACCTGAAGACAGGTTGTAGCCAGCTGGGGGTTGGTCTCTTCTCCCAGGCAACCAGCACCAGAACAAGAGCACACAGTCTCAAGCTGCACCACGGGAAGTTTAGGCTTGAGGTGAGGAGAATGTTCTTCACAGAAAGAATTGGAATGGGCTGCCCAGGGGGGTGGTGGAGTCACCATCCCTGAAGATGTTCAGAAGCGGATTGGATTTGGCACTTGAATCCATGGCTTAGTTAGTCAGGAGGTGTTGGGTGCCAGGCTGGACTTGATAAGCTCTGAGGTCTTTTCCAACCTTATTGATTCTATGATTCTATGATTGATACTCCAAACCTCTGTACACATAGTCACTTACGGAGATGAAGCTGAGAACATCAGAACATTGAGGAACAGATTCTTAAACTGTTTTTAGTTTTGAGAGATGTGAACAATTCTAGTTAGATCAACCCCCCAGAAAAGAAAAAAAAATAGATAAGAGGAAGGAAAGAATTAGGAATTTGGGTGGAATTCTGAAGGAATTAGGAAGGAAGGAAGGAAGGAAGGAAGGAAGGAAGGAAGGAAGGAAGGAAGGAAGGAAGGAAGGAAGGAAGGAAAGTGGTGGTGATTTTATTCACTTTAATTCATCACATGTCTAATATTAAAACAGAAAGAAATATATAAAGTGAGTGCATAGTATTTTATATTAGGTGGAAGGCAATTTTGATCCGAGGAATGGTTTCCCACAGCTGATCTTTCTGACTGAGTATTGATCAGTAAACAATTCACACAATACACCTGTTCATTTTCAGGCCTCACATAGCAAATTTAGCAATGTGAACTTTTAGTCCTTGAATCTATGGCTTCAGCTATCTTACTCTAAATATTTAAATGTTTGTTCCTAAGTGGCCTTGATAACAATAAAAGTACAAAGAAATATACAGACAGGGACAATAGGTCAGTGTGACCCTGGATTTTCTCCCACATTACTAGGGAATGAGCACAGGAGGAAAGAAACTGCTTTCTTGATTTGCTTTCCCAGCTTACATGAATGAATGGCTTTGGGAATTCTCAAACTTAAGTATGAAGTCAAGCATGACATTTTTAATAGTCCCAGTTGCACTTAACTTCCATGAATTTGTCAGATTCCTTTTTGAACTCATTTAGACATCTGGCCTTCAGAACATGTCATGGCATTGTGCTCCCTAATTTAATTGTATGAAAAGAACTTCTGAGAAATTGTATCTCTTACCAAATCTAGAAATCCCTTCTAGAAGGAAGTTTTGTAGGAAGGGATAATATTTTTAATTAGATCAATAACCTAGCTGGAAAAATAAGACTTCTGTGTATCTGAAGGTTTTTTGTTTGTTTTAAATTTACTTCTTGCCAAATCATTGAATCAAAGCATGGCTTGGATTGGAAGGGTCCTCAAAAGATCATCTAGTCCTGTAGGGAGCAGGGACATCCTCCACCAGATCAGGTTGTTCAGAGCTTTGTCGAGCCTGACAGGCTCCAGGGTTGAGGCCTCAACTACCTCCCGGGCAACCTGTTCCAGTGTTCTACCACCCTCATGGTAAAGAACTTGTTCCTAACATCCAATCTAAATCTACTCTTCTCTAATTTAAAACCTTCACCTCTCATTCTCTCTCTACATGCCTTTGTAAATAGTGCCTCTCCAGCCTTCTTGTAGTCCCCCTTCAGGTACTGGAAGGTCGCTATTACACCTCCCCAAAGTCTTCTTTTCTCTGGGCTGAACAATCCCAGCTCCTCCATCCTGTTCCCACGGAAGAGGTGTTCCAGCCCCCCCAGTTATCTTTGTGACTCCCCTCTGGACCCTCTCCATCAGGTCCATGTCCTTCCCATGTTGAGAGCTCCAACACTGGAAGCAATATTCCAGGTGAGATCTCACTGAAGTGGAGTAAAGTGGCAGAATTACCTCTCTCAATCTGCTGGCCACACTTCTTTAGATGCAGCCCAGGTTGCAATCAGCCTTCTGGGCTGCTAATGTACATTGCTGCCTCATGTCCAGCTTCTCATACATGTGAACTCCCAAGTCCTTTTCCACAGGGGTGCTTTGTATCGCCTCATCCCCCAGCCTGTGTTGTTAATGAGGATTGCTCTGACCCAGACACAGGACCCTGCACCTGGTCTTATTCAACCTAATGAGGTTTACCTGGGCCCACATTTCCAGCTTGTCCAGGTTCTTCTGGATGACATCCTGTCCTTCTAGCATAGCAAAAGCACCACTCAGCTTTGTGTCATCTGCAAACCTGATGTCTAGTTTAATTATTTTTTTCCCCATAAATTTTACCTTCTATTTTCACTTAGACAATTGATTACATTTAACAACAATGCAACATGACTCTTAGCAAAAGATTCTTAGAAACACTTTATTGCAGATGTTTGTGTCCTGGGATTTCAATAGATGAATAACATTTGGTCTCCTATTCCCTGGAGAATCCCAGCTTTAAATTGGCTTCATTGGTTGCCATTTGTTATATAAAGTTAAATAAAGTATGTTTCAAATATCACTTTTTTGTTGTTGCTGTTGTTAATAAGGTGCATCTAACTTCCATTCTTCTTTGCAATTTTATAGCTCAGGTTCTATTTTGTTTTTCTTTCTTGGTCCTGGACTTTGTCACAACATTATTGGCAAAGGTAACATGGTGTTTTTTATCCAACCCCACTTCACAGGTATTCATTCTCCTATAAGTAGGCTGGATTTAGCCCTGACCTTTGAAAAGTTATGAGAAGTGTAATCAAATATATTTTGTAAACATCAGATGCATAATCCAATTCTTCATATTCTGGCCAGAAGATTTTGCTAATAAGGAAACCTTACATAAAGACTAAAATTGGAAAGCACAGATCAGAACACCCAACAGCAGCACAGTTCAGCCACAGTCCATTATCTACTAAAGGAAAGGATTTTAATGAGATTCCCTTGACACTGGAGTTCTTCTGTCACAGCTAGGACAGCTAATGTACCAATCAGACTGAAGCAGTATTGCTGCCAGCATTCTTCCTTGAAGAACGGGGTTTTTGTTATGCTCCGTTAAGTATTTAACAGGTTTGCACTGTACACAAATCCTAACAACACAGTTTAGTTTTTCATATGAAATAAATCAACCTTCAGATATAAAATGTGGTTCATTTCAATGAACATGCATTTTTTTCTTCTAAATGTCAATATTAATGGAGATAGAGGTGAATGGGTGTCTCTAATAGTTTTCCTTTGTTGCCCTTTAAGAAAAAGCTCTTAGCTGCAGAGTGATACAACACCTTACTTTCTCCAAGTTATAATCCTCTCAGCCCAGGCAATTAGGGTAGCTAGCACAGATGAATATTGGACATAGAATGCCGCTTATAAAAAAACAATTTTAGTTGTTGTGTGGGCAATTAGGAGTTGTGGCATGTTTAATTTATTTAGTTATCTACAGAATTTAAGCTTTTCTATTGTTACTTGCTAGTTCTGAAATTGAACATAGAGTACATTGTGCTGGGCATGTAACAATGAGAACTCATGCAGAACTGTCTTGAGGAAAAGGAATATTTTAATTTTGTGTACTAATGTTAAGACTAGATGTGGCATAAATTCTATACTGAAGTCAGTTTCAACAGAGTTTATGAAATATTTCCACTTAATTAAGTGAGTTCAATTTAATTTCAGGAATATTATAGAGGCAGCATGGTCTGATAGGTAAAGAATTACAGTAGTAGGAGGTGTTACCAAATCCTGTTCTGCTATCCCTTTATGCTAGCATCTTTGCAAATACTGAGACTCATTAGAGGAGCTATGCAGTGTTTGGATACCTAATTTACATTAAATACATAGCAAACAAAATGTAGTCTTAGGAACAGTAACTGAGACTTTCTTCTTTCCCTGTAAATATCATAGAAAATAAAGACAAACTCACAACAAAACAAAACAAAACAGAACAAAACAAAACAAAACAAAACAACATCAGGGTGGACTTGTTCTCCATCTCTGCTCCTCTTCCAGGAGCTCTTAATCTTTTTGCTGCAGTTTATTTGCCTTACAGAAAGAAGCACAAATGGATCTGTCTGGTATAGCATAGTCATAAATTCATTTTAATAGAAGTGAAAAGATTTAATTTTGTACACTAGGAGGAAAAAAAACATGTCATGGACCCACCTTATCAGGAAGGCTTTTATCTTACGTGGATTCTAGAACTGTGTGTTGTATAACAGTGATCCCTAAGAATACAAGCTCAAGCAGGTAGAAAAGGCCTTGAAAATACAGGTACAAGAGAATACCACAAAGGTATAAACACAGATCATATATAATCATATGAGAATGAAATTTTAACAGCTAAGTAGAACACAGTTTAGAGTATAACAAGGAGAAAAAAAACCAACCCTCACACATCTAACATATGCAATGAGTATCTTATATGGCAAAATGTGAAGGAGGTAATATATAACCCTAATGGAAGTCTGTTACCAATAGAGTTAAAAGGGAATGTATAGATGGAGACAAATTACTGAAGTATTGCTTCTCTCAGCATAGGACATTGTGCCTTATCTGTATTGCTGCTTACCTGCAGTAGGTCCTTGTTCCTCCTTAGCAAAAAGTACTATTTTCAATAACTGTTTATTACAAATAGTTTTTAGGATTTTGAGATGCTTTTTAGACAGCCTTAACTTTCCTTGTATCTTGAGATCCCAAATTAAATGTTTGAGTATGAAGTTGTTTATCCTGGAATTAGATTTGAAGAAAGTATTCTGAATAATTCTAATATTTAACTAAGTTCTCTCTTAGGTGGTTAGATTTCTAACTTTGCCTACTAGACAGCTTTCTTCCATTAGAAGTTTAATTTCTTTTCACTGTCTTTTGAGAACAGACATTGGAGCCCTTTCTTTAAGATTTTGATATCTCATAACACTCTCAAAAATGGAAGGGTAGGTGGCTATGCCCTCCCTTCATTTGTTTATTTTTTTTTTTTTTCCTAGGAACTAGTGGTTAGGCCATTTTATTGGAAAGATTGAATTCTCTACTTCAGTAAGTTTTACCTGATGAACAGAAGAGCAGATTGCATGATCTGGAATGAGAAATGGCTGCCTCAGAAATACTTGTAGTGTGGTTTTTATTGTGTTCATTTGGGACATGTTCTTGCACCCTTGTCTTGTAGAAATGCAGCTTAGACCTAGGTTACTACTCTGGGAATGTGTTCCAAACTTGTATAGGGAGGAAGAGTATTTGGGAATGACCTGCATCTAGTGTTTTGTGCTAGAAAGTCAAACTCCAATCATGTCCATCAGTTCATATTTGGTGCGTGAGTTTTTGAACAATGCTGAAGTGTCCCAAAAAGCTGAGATTCCTGGTCAATGGTAAAAATGCCTAGGAGCAGGCACTTATGGGGTTACATCAATAAATATTAATGTGTTTAGCAGCTAAATGGAAGAGGACCATTCCTTCAGTGTAAGAACAAATAGCTTATTAACTTACAGCCACTCTACTATCTCTCTGTAATATAAAAAACTACTTGGAGCAGACCAAAACGGACACAAGGAAAAAATCAATGAGTTAAGCATTATGGGTGATCAGAGTTCTGTGTGAGAGATTATTTCCTGGGTACCTTTATTATTTTTTTCTTTTGTAATGCAACTATAGGCATACATGATGACCTTAGGGAGCTATGACTGTGGAGAAAATGTATTTGATTTCATTATCTATCTGCACTCCTTTTGTGACTTTTTTTTTCTTATGTGATATAAAATATGATGGTAATTCAGATCAGGTGTGACAAAGGAGAAAAGCATTTTGTGGTTAAGACAGGATGTCTGATATTGTGGGCATGCTGTTTCTCATGTTACAGGCAGATATCTCTTCACAGGTATTTGTAATGGGCAATTCTTTGTTTTCCTGGCGGCAGTTTTGTCTTCCAAAATGCTTATTGACCTGAAGTCAATGGGAGAAACTCTTTGAACATCTAGGATTGGATTTTGTAGTTCTGTGATCCACTTCCATTAACTTAAGATGTCTAATTTCAAGTCATTTCACTGTCTAGGCTAGATTTCATCTATTCCTTTAAAGCCTAAGGGTTTTGACAATCAGGTCCAGGGTATCTCCACTTGGGCAGTCAAAATAAACATATCCCCTGGCCTTAATCTATCCCTGCTAGAGTTGCTTTTCCGTAAAACGAAGAGACTAACACCCCTTCATTCCACTGGGGAAAGGTGGAAAGTATTTCTGCCATCTCTCAACTTTTAAGTGCCTTTCTGTCTAACCTTATCATTCTTCCAACACCCTGTTCTACTAACAGGGATAAAATGTAGCTTTTGCTATTGTAACGAGGACTTTGGAGTCAGGCTTCTGCTGCTTGACCTCTTTCTCCTAGAGATTTGTTTGTAATTTCAAACTGCCTACAGTTCATCCCATAAGCTCAAAATAAAAAAACAGAGAAAAAAATAAATAAAAAAATTTGCAGAAATTTATGACAGATGTGAATCTTTGCTCTGTGTTTCTATGTCCCCAGAGAGTACTTTTTGCAGTTTGGAACCTGTTTTGAGCTACTGCAAGCTTCTGCTCATTATGACAGTAACATTTGCCTTGCCTTGCCTTGCCTTGCCTTGCCTTGCCTTGCCTTGCCTTGCCTTGCCTTGCCTTGCCTTGCCTTGCCTTGCCTTGCCTTCCCTTCCCTTCCCTTCCCTTCCCTTCCCTTCCCTTCCCTTCCCTTCCCTTCCCTTCCCTTCCCTTCCCTTCCCTTCCCTTCCCTTCCCTTCCCTTCCCTTCCCTTCCCTTCCCTTCCCTTCCCTTCCCTTCCCTTCCCTTCCCTTCCCTTCCCTTCCCTTCCCTTCCCTTCCCTTCCTCTTTTCTCATACTTTTTCTTTTGTCTTTTCTTGTCTTTCCTGGTCTTCCCCTCCCCCCCCCCCCTGCCCAGGGCTCAGAGGTTTTGTTTTGTTTTGTTTGGTTTGATTTCATTTGTTTGTTTGTTTGTTTTGTGGCAATACATTGTTAAGGGGAATTTATTATATGAGGTTCTATCTTTCTCATATTTTGAGAGTGTAGGGAATATTAAAAGGCTACATACTCAGTGCAGCAGTAACAATGGCCCTGCTGAATATGATAATATTTTGTGATTGTAACATGTTAGACAGGTACTTGAACACACATGACCTATTCATACCAAAAAGGCCCCATGTCTGCTATAATGCTACATCTTTTCACACTCCCCCTGCTGAGTTTCTAATACAAACTATCACAGTGTGTGGTCCCCGATACTGTAAACATGAATTCCTTTCTCATTGTGACTTTATATCTTCTGCACTGATTATAATGATTCTCTGTCAGCTCAAAGCTGTCAACATGCTCCTGAGAGGGCTGGCAGTGGCAGCAAGGAAAAAAAGAAGTGTGGGGGGGAAGTCTTAGATAGATAAAGTGTGATAACCCAGAAAGCGAATCACAGCCTGGGCTGTGTCAAGAGAAACATAGCCAGCAAATGGAGGGAGATGATTCTCCCCCTCTGGTCTGGTGAGACCCCACCTAGAATATTGTGTCCAGTTCTGGAGCCCCTATTACAGGAAGGATCTGGAGGTGCTGGAGCATGTCCAGAGGAGGGTCATGAGGATGGTTAGAAGGCTGGAGCACCTCTCCTGAGAGGACTGACTGAGAGAATTTGGGCTATTCAGTCTGGAGAAGAGAAGGCTCTCAGGAGATCAAATTGTGGCCTTCCAGTATCTTAAGGGCGCCTACAAGAAAGCTGGTGAGGGATTTTTTTAGGTTGTCAGGTAATGATAGGACTAGAGGGAATGGAGCAAATCTAGAAATGGGTAGATTCAGATTGGATGTTAGGAAGAAGTTCTTCACCATGAGGGTGGTAAAGCACTAGAACAGGTTGCCCAGGGAGGTAGTGGAGGCCCCATCCCTGGAGGTTTTTAAGGCCAGGCTGGATGAGGCTCTGAGCAACCTGATCTAGTGTGAGGTGTCCCTGCCCATGGCAGGGGGATTGGAGCTAGATGATCCTTGGTGTCCCTTCCAACCCTAACAATTATATGATTATATGATTCTCTGAGAATCAGGAAAAGTTCAAGCATCCTTTGCTACTTAGTTTCATGTAAATGAGTGTATATTTGTATATGTTGCTTCTTTTGGCTTTCACTTATTTTTTAATTAATCTGAATAATTTAACAAAGGAAGCAGTCTCTTTCTCTCCATTTAATATATTTTACAGATACAAAGACGCATACATCGCATAGTCCATCTGTTTAACTAGTTTTTGTCCTTGGCAACATCAGTTTGCATTCATTATATTTACCAAACATAGTGTAATGGCACAAATTAGAATTTCTTTTTGGAAACTTATCCATAGTTAGGACTGCTTAATTTCACATATCGTGGAACAATGGCAAAGTATACTGGAGGGAACACCACATTCTGTTTTGCGCAGAAAAGGACACTTTATTAAAGGAAAGAAAATAATCATGTCACTGAAGTTGCTGTGTATCTCCTTCATCAGCCACAGCAGGAAGCAGTACTTCATGTGGTAGTTTAAATCTTCTACAGTGATTTGACAGCTTCCAACCGAGTAAAAGTGTCCATGTTTAGATGGATTTAGAGGACTTGGAGTGCAGTCTTTGACTTCAAGAATTTGGAGTTGTGGCACAAGTGTGTCTTTCACATAAAGTCTCTTTTATTATTGTGTAATAACTGTGTTTCATGGGAAAGAAGCAATCACTTTGTTTTTGTTTTTTTTTTTTATGAGACAGAGGCAGTGTTGTCATTATCTAAAATACAGGAATGTCTGGAAATCCAAGTGTGGACAATTATTTTCCCAAAAGTACTAATTTCTTTACCAAAGTTATTGAGAAACTGTAAGTAATGATAAACTACAAACCTGCACCATTCAGCTTTGAAAAGCTCTGCATCTACTGGCCACTACAGGACCAAATGGAGCCATTTGCTAACTTATCTCATGATTCAGAACTAGTATGGAACTAAAGAAACAGTGACGTTCTAGCAACAGTTAATGTCTACTTTCATTAATTACAGCAGAGATGGGAAGCAGACAGCTTATCCACTATTAACTGAAATAAGCAAGTGATCAATATGACTGTTGATTGCACAAAAGGCAACAAATACCCTGGATGCCCTCCCTTAAGTTACCAGCTGAATTTTTGTACTGCTGCTTTCTTCACACCAAGCATAATTATAAGCAAAGCAAAGGACTGATGCTCAATAGACTAAATTTAATGCTACACAGTGATAATCAAGGCTTTCAGATGCAATAATAACAACAGTAATGTCAAACACTTTTTTCCAGATTTATGTGAGAAGATTGAAAGCTATTTGCTATCATTTTTGTACAAGGTTCATCCAATTGTTTATGCAGTATGTTGATATTGATTCTACACAGTAAAGTGCTTATAGCAGAGGCCCAGTGGCTAGTACATCTAACATCTCCAGTGCCAACAGCAAGTGAATTATGCCAAGTGTTAGTGGCAGCATGCCAAGACATCCTGTACACAGTTCATCTTTGCTATACGAGCTTGCTTTGTGCTGTTTTGGCATTTTTTTCATCACTTATGTTTTTTCTGAATTTTTTTCCCCCTTTACCCAACACTGCATGTAAGAAAAATGAGGCAGGTAAAAGTCTTTTGAAGGCTCTTTCTCAATGAGGACAAGATCCATCTAGTAAAGATACCACTCTAGAGTCATTAGATGCTGTTATATGTGATTGGTGCTGTGTTATTTAGCAAAATGTTGCTCAGTGGGTGCAGCAGCTGGTATATATGATTTTCTATACCACCTGCAAAAATATCCCATACCATATAATCAGCCACCTGGATAAAAAAGAAGGGTAGCAAAACACTATTTATTATGTAGCAGCACCCATATTTTCCCTAAACTTGTAAGTACATAAACAGACTTTTATAGTGCAAACATGTGTACAGGATAAGGCTTGTTAAAGCTTTTCTGTTCAATAAAGCATATACTGCCTGCTGTTCAGATAGTATTGAACAGATTTGCCTTATTTCTAATGAAGGTGTTTGGGCAATTTTCTGGCACAAATGAAGTAAAATTATGTACTTAAAATGTTCATTAAAAAAAAAAAAAAAGGGGGAAACGAAAAAAGAAGAAGAAAAAAAGCATTCAACCAGCCACCACCATGTTCCTGTAACAGATTGGAAACTACAAAATGTACAAATGGAACCTCAGTGATAAATTGGTATCATTAGTACTGTCGGGATTACTCATTTGCTTAAACCGATCCTGTCCAGTGGCAACATTTCAAACAACTGTTTTAACAACTTCTGATTAACAAGCTGCCCTCTAACATTCACGAGAGACTTCTTGGATTATCATTGTTCAGCCAGCTCCTTCCCCGCAGTTCCCATTGCTATTACATTCTTTGTGGCCACTGTGATTCATTTCCCCAAAGCTAAAGCAGTTTAGTCCTGCTGAAAATTTGGCACTCAGTCTTCAGCCTCACATCCAGCACACCTTTTCACTGCCTAATAGTACTCCTTGTGTAGACATCCACCTACTCAGTCTGTTATATCAGGATATAATGAATACAGGGAAAGGTTTAGAAATTTGAGCTATCCTTTTGTCTCTGGTTAATTTAATTTCTATTTTGGCAAATATAGAATAGAATAGACCAGGTTGAAAGAGACCTTAAAGTTCATCGCGTCCAACCCATCAACCAATCCAACCCACCTAAACAACTAACCCATGGCACCAAGCACCCCATCAAGTCTCCTCCTGAACACCTCCAATGATGGTGACTCCACCACCTCCCCAGGCAGCCCATTCCAATGGGCAATCACTCTCTCTGTATAGAACTTCTGCCTAACATCCAGCCTAAACCTCCCCTGGTGCAGCCTGAGACTGTGTCCTCTTGTTCTGGTACTGGCTGCCTGGGAGAAGAGACCAACATCCACCTGTCTACAACCTCCCTTCAGGTAGTTGTAGAGAGCAGTATGGTCACCCCTGAGTCTCCTCTTCTCCAGGCTAAGCAACCCCTGCTCCCTCAGTCTCTCCTCATAGGGCTTGTGAGGAGTTATGTTACTAATTGATCTTTAAAGCAGGAAAAGAAATCTAAAACCTCATACAGAACATCAACTGATGTGACTATATGTTACAGCCTAATGAATGGACAGACTAGTCACCTGGAGCAGAGAAAGAATATCATAAAAGACTGTGATTTAGTATGAATTCTGTAATATCTTGGCATTGTGGTTAAATTCTTAATCTGTAATTTCCTTTCACAAAGCAGAATGTGAGTTAGACCTGCATCTACCAGATCTACACAAAATCAGGTTTTTTTTAAGTATTGGAGCTAACTACAAGGAGTTTCCCAGAAGGCTTTGAAATACACCCTGATCTGACTGGATGAGGATTTTATGCATCACTGTCCAGATATGGCTAAGGGGACCACACTGGAAGGTTTTGAGTGATGTCAGTTATCTGCTGCAAAGTTTTGCAAGTGCCTCAATGATTTTGTTTGCGTTTTTCTGCCCAAGTTCTAAGTATCCTTCACAAGTGATGTTTTTGAGACAGTATCATTTACTGAGCCAGTAAAATAATGAAGTATCTTTGTAAGTAGACTAATTTTTCATTCACTTCTGCTACTGTGATTGTTTGGGTTTGGGTTTTTTTGTTATAATAAATAAATTAAATTAGAAAGAAGAACCAAATGACAAAGTGTATAAAGATATGAAGACTTTCACCTTCAGGACACTAGTTTATATCTGACCAGGTAATAAATAAATCATATTTTTTACCATCTGTTGGTTGTTGTTTGAAGTCTACCGTGAAATGACCCGACAATCCCACTCATGGTTCTGTTGGATCAGTAAGGTGTTCATATGTGACAGCTACTGACAGTTTTTTCTGTAAAGGCAAAGATTCTGTCAAAAAGAAGAAAAAATATTCTACCAATATCAGTTTGGCTAGGAAAAAAAAAAAGAGGAAGAATAAGAATACAAAAATAATGAACTGAAATGGGGCTAAAAGTTTTGATGGAGATAAATAGCATTATTAGGACTATTTATTTAGCAATATTCCATTAGGATAATGTGCTTGTATCGGCTACAAAACTTCTTGAACCAAAGACATGGGAATACACTAAAAAGAGGGAAACATAAAAATGCCTAATGTGATCCTGCCTTTAGGAATAATAGCCTGTTCTTTCAGAGCAGTAATGGTTTAGTGTGCCTGGTTTGAGAGAGCTTAAAAGGTGTGCTTTCCTCAAAGCTGTTGTTTAGCAGTCAGTGTGAAATGAAGTCCAGCTATTCACACATTCAGGAACATTGAATAAGATGTGCCACATTAGATTAACAAATAGAAAACTCCAGAAACAAACCCAAAACAACAAAAAAATGCTTGACCAGTAAACCTGCCTTATTACTAGCCTTATATATACTCATTGTGTAGCTTCCAAGAGAGGATGATTTTTCAGGGTTGTCAGCTCAACATCTTACCCCAGTGAAACAAACATCTCTTTAGGATTTAAAAAAACAAATAAAAATAAAACAAAATGAATAGTGCTAAAACACTAATTAAGTCTGTTTTCCAATTATGTTAATGAAACTACAAAGAAAATGCAAATCTAGAAGTCTCCAGAAATTCTAACAGTTGTGGTGCAGCACCATGGTTGGTAGTCCCACAGCAATGCTTCCGCTGCCCCCCAGGAGAATACCATATTAGTGGTTCACAAATGTGCATTAAATTAATCTGTTTGATCAGTAAGTGTTTTCTTTTATTTTTTGGTGAAGAGGGATTTATTTTGAATTCTGTTCCATGGGATTCAAATACTGCGAAGTAACTCTGCCATTTGAGTCACAGCAAAGTGAGGAAAAAATCTGTCACTATTGGTAACGCTAACGTCATTTTTCAAGCCCCATGATATCTGCCAGCAGGAATCTCTTCATTTTGAGTAAGATATAAGTACAGTTATAAGTAGTGTTATTTCAGCCCACTAGAAGTCTAAGAGGTCCCACTACAGCTGTATAACAGTCACAAGACTCGTGATGCAGCACTTTAGGAGCGCTTTGCCTGCCTAATCATATTATAAACATATTCATAGTAGTCCCATGGAAGTCCAAGACTGCTTTTGTAGTAGGGTACTTATGTAGAACAAATGAAGCTCACTTTGTCACTAAGGAGAGGCTTTTTAACATTTTCTTTGGCACATGGGACTGCTGTTACTACAAATTTTCCATTATGTTTTTCCATACACAAACACCAACCATATACTTTGTCAGATTGACCTTTGTTTGATATTAATTGAACAACAAAACAAGCAAGAACAAAGGCAAGCATCTGTGAGAAAGCATGCAAGTGTGTACTTCTTTGCACTGTGTTAAACACCAGCGAAAATAAAACGGTGGCAATCTCTGAGTAGAAAGGGAACATTCTTTACACATAAAGAGAGAAATCCAGATAATTTCTTAAGCACACTGCAAATGCCTCAGTTGAACTCTGGTTACATTCATTTATTGTTTGTCTGTAGCTATGTTAAACTTGACTTATCTTTATTAATTTATAGGCTCAAGAGATACATTTCTCTAAGGAAATATGTTTGTTTGGAATAAACAGAAGGCATCAATGGTCTACATATCAGGACCATTTCATCCCTTTACCCTTACAAGTATTATACGACTAGAGCTTGAATGGTCTTGGGTATGAGAAATGCAAGAAGGCCTCCATGGGGTATTCAAAAGTACATCAGGTTTTTAGATGTTGAAAATCTGTTGGTATAGGTCTCCTTTAAGCATCCTACCTCCCAAGTACTTCTAAAAAAGCTATTAATTACTTCTTTAGGCACTTGACATGATGAAAAGGGGCTCTCAATTTTTCATGTGAGCTCTCAAACTTTAATTCCTCTTAAATCTACAGTGTGATTAATCTTCCTTGCTACCTTTTGTAGAAGTAGTGGTTAGCCCTTGGATACTTCTTGTGAGCGCTTTCCAAACTCTAAGTTGCATATTGCCCATTGATTGCTACACTGAGTGTTGGTACTGGTTGCATTTATACTTCCAGACTTGGCCTATAAGCCTTCAAAAGTTTTTGGTGGCTTAGATCTGTAAAATATTTTTCATATCTGTAATATATATTTTGAAGTATACATTACATATGATATATGTGTATTACTACTAATAACAGAATAGACACATAGCAATTCATAAGCTAAAACAAAATTAAAAACAACTATAAAAATCTAATACTACTGAAAGATATTTCTAAGGGTTATGATTTCCAAAGGTTGAGTATACTTGCTTAGAAAATAAGATTCTTTAGAGTTTCTAAATCAAGGAATATTCTGGTCACTCTCCTCTAGCTTTTTTCTTTAATTATTTTTTTTTTTTTGGCAAGCATTTAGAGTGTTTGAATTCTGTAAAAGCAGATATTTATTCTTCACATCACATTGCTAAGAAAGATAAGAAAGACACATGTCAATTTTATCCACCGATTCTGCTTTTAATTTCCCACTTGAGTACCCAAACCTGGGCCATTGGTTTTTAACATGTGCTCCAGCATGAAAACCACTGTAGTTTTCAAATTCAGTAATTGAAGTGGGAAAACGGAGACCTTTTCACATGGGAGTAATTGCAGATTCTTCACAATACCTCCTACATTAGAGGTATAAAAGTCAATGCTATTTTTTTTAAAATGAGCATATAATGAGTCCTTTTATGGTGTCTATCTACTACAGCATTCTTTTCTAGCAGTATGATGATTTCTTCTTAGGTGCTGGAAGTATCAAGATGGAATAGGAAGGTAGGAGTCAGAAAGATTTAGTGTTATGGGTGCTTTTCCAATGACTTCTCTTATATGCATATATCACAGTAAATGTTTCTGGAATGCTTATTGGTTGTTGTCACATAATGATTCTTTTGAATACACAGTAATGTGAAGTTATCCTAGTGTGTGTCCTTTCAGTACACTTGTGGGAGTGTCACACTGCTACTGGAAAAGGGTTGAAAGAATCATAGAAGTTACAAAAAGAAAAGGCATATTTTTCACTCCCTCTTCCCATGCAGACTTTAAGTAGACAGTCCAGATGGATTTCCTCTCTCCTCCACATAGATTCTACACTAACACTTTTTCCCTAAAAAAACAAACAAACAAAAAAAAAAAGGAAAGAAAAAAAAAGAAAAGGATCACTGAAGTCCTTCTTTCTTCAATATTGCTTTTGAACCACTCTGAAGTAAAGGTCAAATATATAACTGATGTAATGCATCAGAATTAATGTCTGTGCAAGCAAGATCATGGTTCAGAAAACAGATGCTTAGCTTAGGAAAGGAGTGTGGGAAAGAAACTATATATTCAGTGACTTTTCCTTAATGTACCAGCAAAGCTTTTGGAAGTCATCTTAGTGGCTCCCTGAACTGAAGGCAGCAGGGGTCTGAAAAAGGGGTCTGAATTATTTGGTGATAGAGATATATCCCATTCTGTGTATCACTGTAAAAAAACACCATGCATTACTCAAGAAGGAATATGTACCATGCATAGTGGCACTTTCCATTTTTATGTGCAATCTTTTTATTTCTCATAGTTACTAAAAATCTGTTTACCTCACCATCATGTTAGTGGAATAATAGGCTTCTGTTCAAAGAGGATGTTAAAAGTCTCCTTCCTGAGTGCATTAATACCTAATCTAAGTCCGTCAGTTTGTCTGCACAGTCAGGATTCCATAGCACTTACCAATGTGGTGTTTCTCCTGCTATTTTATTGCCCATTGACTTGTTATGTGTGTTTTAGTAGACAGGGTTCTGGCAAAGGTTTATTTTGTAAATGTGTCACTTTACTATTCATAAACTTCTTCACTGGTGAAATTTGTGATTTGTGAAAATCAAACCCCTATTTCTACCTTTTAATCATGTAATAATCCAAGACAACTCTGTCAGTTTAGTTTCTTCAAGAGCCTTTGGTGAGGAGAGGAGCCTTTTGAAAATATTTTGAAAATTCAAGTGCAGTATATTGACTGAAGTATACTCAGACATATTATTCACTCTGTCTTGTAGTTCAAGAGTCTTAGGCTATGTGATACAGACTACCTGCTCCACAGAGGAGCTCTGAGAGACAAGGGCAATATGGGGAGCCAAATAATACCCTGCTGATCCAATCACAGACCTATTAGAGTGACCATCAGACAATCAAAGGCACATGTCAAAAAAGAAAAACCTTGAGAGGAGCACAGGGCAGGCAAGACCCAAGTTAAAATCTCAAAGGGACAAACATCTTCTTCAGGCCCTTCTGAAGTCTGTCCCAGTAGAGTCATCAGCCCATGGTCCAGGAATTAAATCCATTAAGTTGAGTCACCCAGAACAGCTCTCCAGATCACCTTTCAGACTAATTGCTGCCTAGGTGCGGGGCACACTGTGAGATTCAGGGGAAGAAGAGTTTGGGATTATGCAGGTTTTATTACAGTATGCTTAAGGGAGAAACAAAGGGTAGGAAAAAGGAGGAGCTTAGCTGAGGTGATTTTGGAAGGAACAAAAGTGGGAAAATAGAGCACTAAGGGGTTAGAAAGAGTGAGATGTGTATAAATAGTAGTTAGCGCACTTGTCTGGCTGTACCCTGAACCTGACGAGCAGGGTTAATTTATCTTATTAAATTATTTTCTGTCTCTTTCTTGGGTTAGAGGGGCTTTCTATTCTGTGCACATGTGTATGCATGGGGGTGTGATTGCAGTGCCTGGAATCAGGCTACAAATTGGAGGGCTTGTGTATTCATGGTGGCATCAAGTGTACATATCCTGTTCAATATCTTTATTGATCATCTGGAAGTGGGGATTGAGTCCATCATCAGTAAGTTTGCAGATGACACCAAGTTTGGAGCAGGTGTTGATTTGTTAGAGGGTAGAAGAGCTCTGCAGAGGGACCTTGACAGGCAGAGTCCAATGTCATGAGATTTAACACATCTAAGTGCTGGGTTCTACACAATGGCTGCAACAACCCCATGCAGGGCTACAGGCTGGACCTGGGGGGTACTGGTTGACAGCTAGTTGACAGGCTGAACATGAGCCAGGAGTGTGCCCAGGTGGCCAAGAAGGCTGACAGCATCCTGGCCTGTATCAGGAGTGGTGTGGCAAGCAGGAGCAGGGAAGTCGTTGTGCCCCTGTACTCAGCACTGGTTAGGCCACACCTTGAGTCCTGTGTCCAGTTCTGGGCCCCTCAGTTTAGGAAAGATGTTGAGCTGCTCAACCATGTCCAGAGAAGGGCAACAAGTCTGCTGAGAGGTCTGGAGCACAAGCCCTATGAGGAGAGGCGGAGGGAGCTGGGGTTGCTTAGCCTGGAGAAGAGGAGGCTCAGAGGAGACCTTATTGCTCTCTACAACTACCTGAAGGGAGGTTGTAGCCAGGTGGGGATTGGTCTCTTCTCCCAGGCAAGCAGCACCAGAACAAGAGGACACAGTCTCAAGCTGCACCAGGGGAGGTTTTGGTTGGGTGTTAGGAAGTTCTTCATAGAAAGAGTGATTTGCCATTGGAGTGGGCTGCCCAGGGAGGTGGTGGAGGCACCATCACCGGACGTGTTTAGGAAGAGACTGGATGAGGCACTTAATGTCATGGTTTAGTTGATTAGATGGTGTTGGGTAATAGGTTGGACTTGATGATCTTGAAGGTCTTTTCCAAGCTGGTGAATTCTCTGATATGCATAGATGTAAAATATGTGTGTGCTGTGTGTGCATACACTTGCTGGGAATACACTGCCAACCTCACTACTGGTTGCATCTAGGAACATGGAGCAGCAACAGTCTTGCTTCTCTTATATTCTTGGAGCCAGCATGATACATTTTGGTGAAAAATAGTGTGGTGTTTGTGTTTGTTTGTGGGGATTTTTTCCAGCTTACTAGTGAAAGGAAGGGAAAATAAAATGAAACAAAAAGTTACTGAATGCTGAATTTTGTCTTGCAATTGCTTTTTCCTGCTGCAGTAATCCAGTCCTCTGAAAAATAAACAAAAAGCTATCATGTGGAGCTAGGAGCACTGCTATCTTCTTTTCACAATCACAAATGACCACTTAATGTGCACCACAAATAGATTTTCAAGAACATTCACTGAATATGTGAGTGTAATGAGACTTCGTTTAGCTAATTAGGGTGAACTTCCCTAGCCATTCTTTGAACCACACCTTTCAGTGTGGCCACGTTTCAGTAGCAATGCTAGAACGTAACACTAATTTAAAGAACTAATATTCTGCTAGACATCTCTGATTCAGTTGACATGTGTTAAGATGCTCAGTGCCCATTGTGCTCTACACACCAGACATGGAAACTGTCAGGTAACTGAGTGTAAGCTCTTCCTTCACTTTCTGGGGGACTGCCCATGACAAATTTTAAACTAACAAAACATTTCTCTAATATAGTAAGGGACCAGCTTCAGTGTTCTGACTAGCCATTATCTTTCTCATTAAAATAATTATTGCATCCAGTGTTGGATGTGAACTATTGTGTGTTATGACTCTGCATTTGTCTACAAAGTCATTGCGCTCTTGGAAGCTATTGTAGCTCATTTCTATAGGAAACCTTTTTATTATCTTGACTGTGAAGGAGAGTGGGGAAGAAGGGAATTCTGCCTTTCCCATACTCTGCATTTATTAAACATCATGTAAAAGAAAGCATTTTAAACACATAAAAGCTTTTACAAGCACTCTGCATCCAAGGGAACACATTTAATTTTTCTGCTACTTTAGCAGTATGTATGTGGTGATGGTATTTTGAAAAAATAGGTCAGAACACATTTCACTCTTAATGCAGACAGAACCATGTCACAGTGTGCTGGGAGAAGTATTTTTCTTGTGTTTTCATAAATTTCTTAAGTAGAAGTTGTCGTATTTAGAAATCCCCAAACTTCATTATTTTCTATGAATGTTAGAAGTAATCATAGATACTTCAGATTTCTCTGATATCTAAGACAAAGTCAGCACCATAAAGCCCAGGTTTATCACATGAATTTTCTTAATGGATTGTGCTACATTGGTTAAACTAAATGACCGAGGCAATGACTTACCAATCTCAAAATTTTCAGGCTAAACAAATCTACATATTGTCCTGTTACAGATAAAGTCAATTCACTGTACACAACAAAATCTCCAGCTGTTCCTTCCTACAAATCCTCCAAATTCCAACTTAGACTATTTTGTTTGTCATATAGGCTGTTTTGTTTACTCATATGTGCTTGTAATGATTTCAGTCACTCACAGATATTATTTAAAATTGTTTTACATCTATGTGTTTCTTTCACTTCCTGCCTTTTGCTGGGACTGCATGTCTCTAAGACGAGGCTTAGTGTCTTGTGTGTTTAACACAAAATGAAGCTGTTATGTCTGATGACATTTGCAGATACTTAAGCTAAAAAAGAACCTACCAGGTTATTTTAGAATCATGGACTTATAGTTGGAAGGGACATGCAAAGTCATTTAGTTCAACCACTCTATAATAAGTAGTGACATCTTGAACTAGATTAGGTTGCTCAGAGCCCTGTCCAACCTGATCCTGAATGTTTCCAGGAATGGAGTTTCTGCTACCTTTGTGAGCAACCTGTTCTGGTGTTCCACTATGCTCATAAAAAATGTCTTCCTTTCATCCAGTCCAAATTTACCCTCTTAGTTTAAAACCATTGTCCCTTGTCCTATCACGACAGGCCCTGCTAAAAATATTGTTTCTATCTCCTCTTATAGCCTATTTTGAGTACTGAAAGACCTCAAGGTGTGCCTGGAGTTTTCTATTCTCCTGGCTGAATATCCCCAGTTCTCTCAACCTGTTGTTATAGCAGAGGTGTTCCAGCTCTCTAATCAGTCTTACAGACCTCCTGTGGACCTTCTCCAAAACCCCTTTGTCTTTTCTGTGCTGAGGAATCCAGAGCCTGACACAGCACCCCAGGTGCAGTCCCACCAGAGTAGAGGAAGAGAATCTCCTTCCTCGGTCTACTGGCCATGCTCCAACCTGGGTGGAGGACATTGCCTATGGTCACGTTGAACCTGATGAGTTTCACCTGTGCCCACTTCTTGATCTTGTCCAGCTTACTCTAGATAGCATCCTATCCCTCAGGTGTGTCAACTGCAGCACTCTGCTTGGTGTCATCTGCAAACTTGCTGCAAACTTGATCCCATTATCAATATCATTGAAGAAGATATTGATCAGTACCACTGCCAATATGGACCCTGAGGGACACCACTTGTCACTGATCTCTCTAAGGGCATTGAAACATCAATACCCTTTATTGGAGAAGGAAGATACCTTATCCCTCTAGAGTTTTACTTTTGTATAAAAGAGAGTGAGAAAAAAAACCAACCAACAAAACAATGCAGGTATCCAGTTTGGGATTGAGTCTAACAGCAGTGATAATACTGTCAGAGAGAAACATAACTGGCTAATGATATTTGCACGAATGTCAGAAGGCCACAGGACACCCACTGCCTAATTAACAGAAATAGAGGTTATAATGAACCAATCTATGCTTCACTGGCCACCTCAAAGGTATTTTCTTTTTGCAAACTCTGTATTTAGACATTTATAATTAAAGGGATCAAAGACAAATTGAGATGAAAATCAGGAAATGTTATTTCTATATGTACAAATAGTACAGCAATGCATGGGTTTATTAATAAATATCAGTGACTTTTAAGACAAAAATTAATAAACTAACCTACACAAATGCACTTTCAATGACAATTAAAATTTGGATTTATACTATTTATTTTCCCTTTTTCTGTTGTTGTTGTTTTTTGTTGTTGTTGTTTTTTTGCCAACTTAACTTTGTTCAGAGCCTGTCCAATCATTGCATAAAAAACTGTGAATAATTTTATTATTTCATATGCAATACAAACAAATAATTTACCTTGCAGACAATATGTATATGTGCATCCATAAATATGTAACTATGAAATACATTGTAAACTATTTTGTTAATCAACTGACTGGGATGTGTGATTGGAAAAGGCTTCAGTGACTAGTTGGGCCAGCCTCCTGCACTGAGGCAGGCTCAAAAATTCCTGTAATGGTTTTCATGCATATTATTTTAAAAATCAATATAAATCAATTTCTAATTAAATCAGAAATTATGGCAGCACATATTTCATTGCCTAACTGAACAAAAAAGCCATCAAAGCAATTTAAATTAAGAAAAAGAAGGACTATCCCTAGTCTACTAAAATGGTGGAAGATACTGGCAAAGTATTTAAAAACAGTGTGTAAGAGTATTTAAGTTCTAAGAGCAGTTCCTTTGCCCAAGTGAAGAAAATATTTTTTTCTTTTCAAGTTCCATGAGGAATTGATTGGAAGTTAAGGAGGCAGGAGTGCTTTTTCCTTTTCTATGAGGAATAAAACCAAGGAAAAAAAAATATGTGTAGGATGAGCAGTATTACTTGGTGACTGGAGAAAATCAGTCAGCTCCTGAAACAGATAATACTTTGTTTTGCTTAATAAATCAATTGAATTGCAAGACAAAAATCAATCAAATATTTTTATTCCTATTTCTTGAACACATTTAAGATATCATAGAATCATGGAATCAATAGGTTGGAAAAGACCTCAAAGATCATTAAGTCCAACCTTTCACCCAAGACCTCATGACTACTAGACCACGGCACCAAGTGCCACGTCCAATCCCCTCTTGAACACCTAGTTTACATAAGCAATAAAGCCTATAAAAATGGCATTTAAAATAAATTTAATTTGTTTTAATTTTCATTCATATTTAGGAAATATGATTCATAAGTGAAGGAAACTTTCCTAATATTTTCCAGCATACTAAAAAAGAGAAAACTAAAATAGGAATAGAAGACCGAATAAATATTTACTGGACAATATAACTGCCTGAAGAGATTTAAATAGGCAATATATACATTCTCAGATAGCAAATAGAAATAAATCAGCCTAAACTTTCCATAGGACAGTAATTAAGGCATGTGAGGGTAGGATTTATGCAACCTATCTCAAACATTTAAAATTTGAGCTTTCCCACAAACAGAGAACAACAGGTCCTTCCAGAGGAGATTTAATCAGTACTGTATGAGAAATCCTCTTTCTCCATGCTGAATCTTTGTGACAGGCTTAGATTCATACAAGTTATTCTTTTAAATGTCTAAGGCAAATGAGAAGATCCCTACCTACATTTGGTTATTGATATTGAGTATCTTGAGGCTTGCAGAATTAGGTATCATTGAAAACCAGAGACAAGTCTGCTTCCTTGCTTAAAACAGAGCAGACGTGAAATCACTTTGTATTTGCCCTTCAGTTCTTGAAAGGTAATTTTCAGAGCTCTTCCATCCTCTTGTGGTGGGATAATAAAATGGAATCAAGACTTCCTCTCTCTCTTAGCATATATAGTTCACCCTAAAATGCAGCCCATGGACAAGGGGTTTTGGTGTCTTTTAAAAAATGTTATTATATGCAGTAGCAGGGACAGATCTTAGAACACAAACTGAAAGAAACTTTTCTTACCACCCCCCTCACCCCACCAGGTATCTGATTAATCAAAGCTACAGAAAAGGAAGTTTCTCCTCCATTGTAAAACTGTCATTTATGACACCTGGGCCAAATTTGACTCTTCTTCAAACCAAGCAGCTGGCTTCAAAATATGGTGTGTAGAAGAGAAAAAGCAGACACTAGTAAGAGTTAATTCCTGAAATCTGTAGCTTCTACAATATGTCATGCTAGCACATATAGCACATTTGCACACTTGAGCGAACACTTTCTGGTGGTTGACAGAATCTAACACCCTTTTTTCTTTATCTGATTCATTGCTGTTAGACTGGTCAGTTCATGTGTCTATGTGCACACCCATAAATCCTAATTTTTTTGCTCTCCTTCTAAGGACATTTTTATTAATTTGATACATCTCTTACCATAGCACTCTTTGTAAAAAGATTGTAGGCTAAAATAAGCACAACTAGTTTTCAGTGTTACTTAGTCACAGCTAAAGGGAAAAAAAAAAAAGCATTTTTATCAGAACGACCGTGGGCCATTTTCAGATGAGAGATCTCACGGTCGTTGTTTGCATTACTACTTGATCACTACTGAGGAGCCTCATTGAAACTATTACAAATATTCAAGTTAAGCCTCCTGCAAGGTCAGGACTCTAGTCAACTGCTTCTATATATATTTTCTCAGTCCAGTGACTGACACTGAGTAAAGACCAAGGAAGTTTCTCAAAATTTGCTGCCAGAACTGAGGCTAAAGGGTAAAGCTTCCCCTGATCAACAATGAAATGTGTACTAACAATGTGGCACGATGATTAAAACAAACCAAATTTTATAACAAGAGTGAATATTTTAGACAGAAAAAAATATTCTTTCTTTTCAAATTTTAAAAGTATTCTTCAAAGCTTAATAAAGAATAAAATCCTCAGTATGAACTCTGTTGTCCATCAAATAGTCAAACGTAAATGCTGGAGTATTTCTGCTGTGTGAAACCATGCTACATGGAAAGGTTTACTCATAATTTTACATATGTTTTTACTGTTATTTTTGTAGCAGTGAAATTAATAATCATGTTTAATCACTTGTATTCCCAATATTGTTTCTATAATCAAAGATTTTTTTCTAAGCTTTTGATGAATATTGACTTTTTAAGTTAATGTCTCTCTTCCTAAGAATGCTTCCAAATACTTGTAATTCAATTTAGATTTTTTTTTTTCATAACTTTTAAACAATAAAAAATAGTCCTTGGTACTGAAGAGGAAATGTTAACATCATTTGCCATTAGTCAGAAGTGTAACTTCATTAAAGCAGAAGGCCACATAATCCCTACAGGAGATCTCAGCGGGAAATAGTTTATTCTTACTTAGCATATCTGTGAATTCTATCAGCATTAGTGTCTTTCACGTTTGTTTCCTTTGAATATGTATGAAGGGCTGTCCAGTGACCTGCTTAGCATCTCCAGGTTTGTTCTGCCTTAACAATTTCTCAAGTAGAGTGCAATCAGAAGACTCATTCTCCTTCAACAGCAGCGATCAATATGGCAGAGGCCAAGGAAATGTCTTTGGAAAAGAGATTTCTATCAATAAAATGGAAGAAACAGAACAAAATATAGGATTGGGCCATAAGTCACTAAAAAAGCTCCAAACACCTGAAGAGATAACAGTCTCTCCTTTGTTAATATTAGTATAATCAGATTGCTACGTTTTAACAAGTCGCCACAAAAATCCTCCATAGAAAAAAAAGATGTTACTTTTGTTTAATGAATTTGGAGAGTTTCTGGGATCACAGAAACAGTGCTTCTTCAAGAATTATTGCTAGAATTTAATTAATAATCTGAAAGTCAGGATTAATTTAATTGGGACCAGAAGGCATTAATTTTTTACAGCCTTTTTTTTTTTTTTTTTTGACATATGTAATTTTACTACATTATTTTAACCATTCAATGAAGTAATGCACTCGGTCAGTGTTAAGTTACTGGCTTTTTATCCTCCTGAATGTTATATCCCAAATTCCTAAATACACTTATATCACAAGCAGTGACACTCCAAATAGGTCACAGAATCACACAGAATCACAGAATCACCAAAGTTGGAAGAGACCTCAAAGATCATCAAGTCCAACCTGTCACCACAGACCTCATGACTAAACCATGGCACCAAGTGCCACGTCCAATCCCCTCTTGAACACCTCCAGGCATGGTGACTCCACCACCTCCCTGGGCAGCCCATTCCAATGGCTCGAGCCTAAACTTCCCCTGGTGCAGCTTGAGACTGTGTCCTCTTGTTCTGGTGCTGGTTGCCTGGGAGAAGAGACCAACACCCTCCTGGCTACAACCACTGCTCATGTAGTTGTAGACAGCAGTAAGGTCTCCCCTGAGCCTCCTCTTCTCCAGGCTAAGCAATCCCAGCTCCCTCAGCCTCTCCTCGTAGGGCATATGCTCGAGGCCTCTCACCATCCTCGTTGTTAATTCCCTTGTAAAGGATAGCATCTTTACTTATCTTGCCAGATATTTTGTTTTAAATTGCACTGGAAAGTTCTAAATCCACCTGTTTGACCGCATTAGTTTGTAATTTTTATGTTGTTTGCTTTTAACTTTCATCATAAACAGCCATCCCCAGCATTATGCATGAACTCTCCCTAGACATGTTCATATAAATTAACAATTGGTCAGAATGCAGATGTAGTGGTTTTGAAGACAACTACTATATGTGATGTGCCTATTACTTGAGTTCTGATCATACTATTAGTATTAGTTTTTTTAAATTGCAGACTCTTCCAGGAATATTTTGTCTTTTATAGAATGGCTGGCAGGACAAAAGATACAAAAATCCTCCCTAGTTAAATCTTTATCTGGGCCCTAAATTTCTACTGTTTTATGACATTGCAGAGATAAATTTGGAATGGTACATATTTTGCAAGGGCAAATATCTTTATTAGTAGTGATAAAATATGTTTCCTAATTCCTCCTGAATTCCGACTTTTATGTGAACTTATAGGCTCAATTAATTGTGATAGTCATGAATTTAAATGTTTGATTTCTTATGCTCCACACTCCCCCTTCCCTCCCTCCCTTCCACTAGTTTAAGACTTCTGGAAACTAAAATCAACAGCTCAGAAAACACAACCCAAATTCAGAATCTCACAAATAAGTACACATTCAGCAAGAAAAATAAGGATCTGGGCAATCTTGATGAAAAAAGAATGCATTCTTTTTAGATTTCCTGGAAGACATTAACAAATGGTCAGGAGAGTGCTCCTGATTGTTTATAATCCCAAGCCCCATTCTGGTCTCAAGTTAGTCCAATCAGACTTTATTTTTTTCATACTGTAATTATTATTATTTTTATTTGTGAGCAGCATTAGTGGAAAAATGGAAATGATTAGTGAGGGATCATTACTATGTATTACATAGGTTGTTATGGAAATCCTTTCACTTCATGAAAAAAAATTGAAAAAACATTCAGATTAGTTTATAAAATCAGAAGGCTAAACCAATAGTTTCTTTGCCCTAAACATGAGGAATATTATTAGTTTTCAATACAAATATACATGGATACGGACAGGTTAAAAAAGCAGGGGAGAATTAGCAAAGGCAGGAGGGTGAGAAGTTTGCCTGAAAACTGTGGATAACATAGAAAGCTCTGAGTAAGAGCTAAGTCCATTTTGATTTAAGAGTGAAAAAGTGTTTTCCTGCTGTTTGACTTCTGTCTTGTTCAGAGATAGAGAATTTTGGTGTATTTTGTAAATAAACAGAGTTTTGACATAAATAACCTTGCTTCATCTCCTCTTTAGCATATCAGTTCATAAATATTCCTTATGCACTTGGACTGAAGTGCTTGTCTCCTGAAAACAGAGCCTCTACAGAGCATTATACAAGGATATAATCTTTCAGTTTTAATATAATAAAGCTAAGCTTTTGGACTGATAAACCCAGTCATAAAAGCTAATAAAAAAACTCAGTTCTGATTTATTTTCAAAGAAAAGGATTATATACTACTTTAAGAAAAAAAAAAAAAAAAGAAAAAAAGTAGCTAGCTTTCCATGGCCACACATGGTGAAATGTTTGTGTTCTGTTACACCCAAGGGACTTAAGCTGACGTTTCAAAATTAGCATAAATTATTAGTTTTTGCCACTGACAAAGAAAGCTCTGTGTAACTGAGGGAAGCTCTGCTATTCTTTTAACCATGAGGCAAATTTACCTGGATGACAAGGACATATACATCTATTGCTTTATGTTTGGCAGTTCTAGCTATCCATTACCTGAGCCAGCTCAGCTCAATTTCTAGAACACCCACTAGAGGATGAGGATGTAAGAGAATGAAGCTGGAGTGAAGGAAGGAAAACTTTTCTCACCACCATCCTGCATTCTTGGAAATTCTACTTAATCCAACTTTGACAATGTGAATTTTATGAGTAGGACTGAATATTTTCAAAACCACAAGAGCAGATCTAGCCACTAATCTGTACAGGTGATTCCCCATGGAAGCCTCATAAAACATTTTGAAAATTGACCACTTCATCTAACTATGAAAATGAAAGTCTAAATATAAGACCCAGTCATTTCATTCTGTTTCAGTTTTGAGCAGTACACCTAATGCCTACATTACAGCACAACATTCTGCAATGCCAATGAAGTACTATCCAAAGGGAAAATTGATAACGTGGAGGATAATCAACCCTACTTCCTATAGCAGTCTTTTTCTTTTCTCTCTGTTGTTTTTTGGTGGGTTTTTTTGTTATTTTGTTGTTTTGTTTTGTTTTGTTTTGTTTTGTTTTGTTTTGTTTTGTTTTGTTTTGTTTTGTTTTGTTTTGTTTTTAATCTGCCATCTAGGTATTGACCTGCTTTCATGTTGTTCAGTTTGTAAAAGCTGACAAGATCAAAGCCCAAGGTTATATGGCTGCACTTCATATAAAACGTGCAGAGTTTAGATGATGCTACAGACAGCCAACAAGCTATTCTAACAGAATCACAAGGGGCTCCTTATACCTTGGAGAAGCAGCATACTGATGGGAAAAGAAAATCAAAGGACAATATGACACACTTGAGTGAATCCAAAATGCTGGTAATAGTCACTACATTAACAATTACATATATGTAAATTATACATGTATATAAATTAATACTTCCTATTCTTCTATTGCATGCAAATTTATCTTTTGGAGTGGCTGAAATAAAGTCTGGTATATTTTTGCATGTTTACAGCAAGTATCCAAGTATCAAAAGAATCAACTTTGTAGCGCCTAGTTACAACTTTAACCAAAATATATAGCACCCAGTTACAACTCTATTATAGAATCATATAATTGTTAGGGTTGGAAGGGACATCAAGGATCATCTATTTCCACGCCCCTGCCATGGGCAGGAATACCTCACACTGGATCAGGTTGCTCAGAGCCACATCCAGACTGGCCTTAAAAACCTCCAGGGATGGGGCTTCCACCACCTTCCTGGGCAACGTGTTCCAGTATCTCTCCACCCTCATAGTGAAGAACTTCTTCCTAACATCCAATCTGAATCTACCCATTTCTAGTTTCGTTCCATTCCCCCTAGTCCTATCATTAGCTGACACCCTAAAAAGTCCCTCCCCAGCTTTCTTGTAGGCCCCCTTAAGATACTGGAAGGTCACAATTAGGTCTCCTCAGAGCCTTCTCTTCTCAAGACTGAATAACCTAAACTCTCTCAGTCTTTCCTCATAGAAGAGGTACTCCAGCCCTCTAATCATCCTCATGGCCCTTCTCTGGACATATTCCAGCACCTCCAGATCCTTCCAGTAATAGGGGCTCCAGAACTGGATGCAGTACTCCAGGTGAGATCTCACCAGAGCTGAGTAGAGGGGGAGAATCACCTCCCTTGACCTGCTGGCTATGCTTCTTTTGATGCAGCCCAGAATGTGATTGGCTTTCTGGGCTGCAAGTGCACACTGGGGGCTCATGTTGACCTTCTCATACACCAGCACCCCAAGGCCTTTTCTTCAGGGCTGCTCTCAAGCCAGTCACTGCCCAGCCTATGTTGGTTCTTGGGATTGCCCCAAACAAGATGCATGACTTTGCATTTGGTCTTGTTGAACCTCATCAGGTTGTCATGGGCCCACCTCTTCAGCCTGTCAAGGTCCCTCTGGATGCCATCCTTTCCCTCCAGAGTGTCTGCTGCACCACACAACTTGGTGTTGTCAGCAAACTTGCTGAGGGTGCACTCAATGCCACTGTCTATGTCATCAACAAAGATGTTAAACAAGACTGGTCCCAGGACTGATCCTTGAGGGACTCCACTTGTCACTGGCCTCCACTTGGACATGGACCCATTGACAACAACTCTTTGGGTGCAGCCCTCAAGCCAGTTCTTTATCCACTGGATGGTCCATCCATCAAACCCATACTGCACCAGCCTGGAGACCAGGATGTGGTGCAGGACAGTGTCGAAAGCTTTGTTCAGGTCCAGGTAAATTATACCAGTTGCTTGGCTTATTATATGTGCATATCCTTATGGGTAAGAGTAAGGAGTAAGGCCATCAAGAGTGATGGTGGGAATCTGTTATAGACCACCCAAGCAGGATGAAGAGGTAGATGAAATTTTTTGTAAGCAGTTGAGAGAGGTTTCACAATTGCTTCCCTTTTTTCTTGTGGGTAACTTCATCTTACCAGGTATCTGCTGGGAATTCAATACAGCAGGGAAACAACAGTCCCAGTGTTCCTGGAGTGTGTGGAGGATAACTTCCTGACACAACTGGTGAGAGAGCCAACCAGGGAAGGTGCCCTCCTGGACCTGCTTCTTGTGAACAGGGAAGAACTTGTGGGGGAAGTTAAGGTTGGAGAGTGTCGAGGGCTCAACGATCATGAGCTGATTGAGTTCTCTACCCTTGGGGAACAAGGAGAGGGGTTAGTCAAACTGTCACCTTGAACTTCTGGAGGGCAAACTTTGGCCTGTTCAGGAGACTGATTGACAAAGTCCCTTGGGAGGCCACCCTGAAAGATACAGGAGCCCAGGAAGGCTGAGCATACTTCAAGGGGGAAGTGTTAAGACACAGTGGCAGGCTGTCCCTGTGTGCTGAAAAATGAATCGGTGGGGAAGGTGTCTGGCCTGGCTAAATAGGGACCTTTGGCTGGACCTCAAGATCAAAAGGAGAGTCTATGGCCTTTGGAAGAGGGGACAGGTCTCTCATCAGGACTGTAAAGATGCAGTAAAGCTGTGCAGGGAGAAAATAAGGAGACCCAAAGCACAGCTACAGCTCATCCTCGCTACAGCCATTAAGGATAATAAAAAATGTTTCTATAAATTCATTAACCACAAAAGGAGGACTGGGGAAAATCTCCATCCTTTGTTGGATGCAGAGGGAAACATAGTGACTAAAGATGAGAAGGCTGAAGTGCTCAATGCCTTCTTTTCCTTGATCTTTAGCAGTGGATCCAGCAGTTCCTTGGACACCCAACCTCATGAACTAGGAGGCAGGGAGAGGAATCACAATGAGGTCATCACAATAAATGAGGAAGTGGTCACTGACCTGCGACGCCACTTAGACACACACAATTCTATGGGGCCACATAGGCTACACCCAAGGGTGCTGAAGGAGTTGGCAGATAATCTCACCAAGTCACTATCCATTATTTACCTGAAGTCCTGGCTAACTGGGGAGGTCTCAATGGACTGGAGAGTAGGAAATGTAACACCCATGCACAGGAAAGGAAGGACAATCCAGGAAACTATAGACCTGTCGGTCTGACCTTGGTACCAGGGAAGGTTATGGAACAGATCATCCCAAGCGCTATTACACACCATATAGAGAACAATCAGGGGATCAGGCCTGGTCAGCATGGGTTTATGAAGGGCAGGTCCTGCCTGACCTACTTGATCTCCTTCTGTGAAAGATGACCCAACTATTGGATGAGTGGAAGGCTGTGGATATTGTCCACCTGGACTTTCAAAAAGCCTTTGACACTGTTTCCTGAAGAATTCTTGTGGACAAACTGGCTTCTTGTGGCTTGGATGAGCACACACTCTGCTGGATAAAGCACTAGCTGGCAGCTGGTAACAAGTGGTGTTCCTTGGGGCTCAGTGTTGGGACCACTTCTGTTTAACATCTTTTGCAAGTGACATTGTTAGGTGTGAGTGTTGATCTGCATGAGGGTAGTGAGGCTCTACAGAGAGACTTGGATAGATTGGATTGCTGGGCCAATGTTAACGGGATGAGCTTCAACAAGGCCAAATGCTAGATCCTGCACTTGGGTTGCAACAACCCCAAGCAATGCTAGTGGCTTGGTGAAGTGTGGCTGGAAAGCTGCCTGGAGCAACTGAATACGAGCAAGCAGTGTACCCAGGTGGCTAAGAAAGCCAGTGCCATACTGTCTTGTATTAGAAATGCTGTGTCCAGCAGGAGTAGGGAGGTGATTGTCCCCTTGTACTCAGCTTTGGTAAGGCCACACCTCAAGTATTGTGTTCAGTTTTCGGCACCTCAATACAGGATAGATGTGGAGGTGCTGGAGCATGTGCAGAGGAGGGCAACAAAGCTGGTGAAGGAAAATAAGTCTTATAAGGAGTGACTGAAGGAGCTGGGGCTGTTTAGTTTAGAAAAGAGGAGGCTAAGGGGAGACCTCATTGCTCTCTACAACTACCTGTAAGGATGTTGTAGGGAAGGTTGTGCTGGTGTGTCCTCCCAGGTAATTAGTGATAGAACAAGAGGGAATGGCCTCAAGTTATGACTGGGTGGGTTTAGAATGGACATTAGGAAACATATTTTCACAGAAAGAGTGGTCAGGCATTGGAATGTGCTGCCCAAGGAGATGGTTGACTCACCAATCCTGGATGTGTTTAAAGCTCGTTTGGATGTGGTATGTGGATGTGCTGAATATGGTTTAGGGGTGAACTTCGTGGAGTAGGGTTATCGGTTGGACTTGGTGATCCTGAAGGTCTTTTCCAACCTGAATGTTTCTGTGATAACTGTAAAAACACAGAGCATGGGTTCAAACACAGGCTGTGTCCACTAAATAGATTACAAAAGATTCATCTATTCTCTGCCAAATGATTATACTTGCAAAAGTACTAACATTTCTATGAAGGGGCTGATAATCACAATATCATTCAATAATTTATTTCTTTTTAAGAAGAAACCTGAAGATGTTAATTGCTGTGTATTCTTGGACTGCTCTATTGGAAACTTCAGTTAAACTGAAACAGAAAACAGAGGTGAATGATTCAATTATGCTGGAAATCTTAATACTAGCTCCTAATAGAAGGGATTTGAGATTGTTTATTAAACTGAATAGTCCAGGTGCCACATAACTGAGATATAAAGCAGAGAATGAACTACCCAGTATAAGAAGGTGAGATGTGTGGGGAAAAGTTTATTATCAAAATACTTGGTCATCAGTAACTTAAATAAAAATTTCATTGTAGTCCCTGAAATATATTTTGTGGATCTTTTCCAACATGTGTTGAAGAACTATCAGGAAGTTCTACACTTAAATTAGTATGTAGAAAAGTGTATCTTCAGTGATGGCTACTATAAAAAGGAGGCGGTGCTTTAGAATGATTTTGAACTACAAAAAAGATTGCAAGAGACCAGTACAGTATATTTACTTTACAAATGATGAATATGATACATCAGTAAATATTCTTCAACACATAAGTCATGTACTCAGCACTGGTTAGGGCACACCTTGACTACTGTGTCCAGTTCTGGGCCCCTCAGTTTAAGAAAGATGCTGACTTGCGAGAACATGTTCAGAGAAGGGCAACAAAGCTGTTAATGAGTTTGGAGCACAAGCCCTATGAGGAGAGGCTGAGGGAGCTGGGATTGCTTAGCCTGGAGAAGAGGATGCTCAGAGGAGACCTTATTGCTGTCTACAATTACCTGAAGGGAGGTTGTAGCCAGGTGGGCTTCTCACAGGCGGCCAGCACCAAAACAAGAGGACACAGTCTCAAGCTGCACCAGGGGAGGTTTAGGCTGGATGTTAGGAAGAAGTTCTTCACAGAAAGAGTGATTGGCCATTGGAATGGGCTGCCTAGGGAGATGGTGGAGTCACCATCCCTGGACATGTCTAAGAAGAGACTGGATGGGGCGCTTGGTGCTATGGTTTAGTTGATTAGATAGTGTTGGATGATAGGTTGGACTTGATGATCTCAAAGGTCTTTTCCAACATGGTTAAGTCTATTCTATTCTATTCTATTCTATTCTATTCTATTCTATTCTATTCTATTCTATTCTATCCTATTCTATTCTATCCTATTCTATTCTATTCTAATATTTGGTACAGGAACTGGAAAGGCAGCTTAAGTGCAAAACAGTGAATAACAATGATGTGAGAGACATACAGGTGGGAGAATACAATCTAGATTAAGTATAAAATAGTGCTTGAAATTACACCTTGCACCTGTGCTGGAAGTTGCCACTTCAGACACTTTGCATCAGAAATATGATCCTGTTTCACAGTTTCTCATCAGTTGTGTACTAAGGCATGAAGTGCTCCACTTAATACCACAGTTTACACAAATAAACATGTTTGATTTTGATGAATCCTGTGCTAGCTGTTTAATGAATACTATTGAGACAGCTCATTAAAATCTAGTTGTTTTTTTCACTTTGGTTACATTACTATCTAGAACAAAGTCAGACTGCTCTAAAAGAAACAAAAAAGTTCCATAATGACTTGGATTTCACCTCTGCTTATTAAAACAACATCACAGCCATGTGCCACTTTTTCTAAGAGGAGGATTGATGCAGTCATGACAGCCAATGTAGTCTAACAGATATTGTCAGAAGTTTTGCTAGATGCTTTTTGGTTGAGAGGGAGAGCTTTAGACAAGAAAGGTGCTTCTGAGCCTACATATGCATGCACACACATGCAAAAAACAGTATTGGAAATGCTGGTATCAACTATGAGCAATCACATTTGGGACCAGAAGAAACAGTATAGCCATAGAAATGATGCTGTGCTCAGTAAAAGTAATGAGGCTAAACCTGGAACCCAGAGCAGCAACCAGAACAGGAAGCCTCCTGTGTTGCAGTCTGAACATCAAGCCCCATAATACTTCGCTCCAGTCAGCACTTTAATTTTTGAGGCTTCTGTGCTTGCTGCATGCTATGAATAAGAGCAACAGGTTCAATTCAGTCCATGACACTGCACTATGTTGATGTCTCAGTTAAATACCTGTGTGACAATAAAACTGTCTCTCTCCTCTTACTTTTCCATGTGTTTATTTGTATAGGTAGAACTGAGGATGGATGGGTTCTTATTTTTTATGCAAAATACAATAAGCTTTCAAGATGAAGTTTTTCACTGAATTCCTCTTGGCAGAAAGATTCACAGCTCTCACAAGATTTCCTTTGCAATACAGTATTTTATTTTCCTGTTGATAGCAACCTAAGCGAGTATTATGGACAACAGGAAGGCATGGAAACAGGTCAGTCACAGAGAATTTTGAATTGCTCTCTAAAGGCAGTTCAGAGCAAATGATGCGTTTGTGGTGACCTATAAAGCTAAGAGAAATCTGTTTATTTGAAGCCTTTCAGGATATGTGTTTCCATCGCTAGAGGGAAAATAAAATAATTTAGTCTAAATCTTGTGTTTAGATCTGTGTCCAATAGCACAGACCACAATATTCTGTTAAGAATGTAAGGGATAGATACTTCCTGTTTCTCTTTTTATTACAATGCTTGATACAACTCCTCACAAAGCAAAGGAAACCAAAAAGATCACAAGATTGTAAACCAGCTTAGTAATGTCTCCGCAACAGAGATTATCACACAGAAGATAATCTCTTTCAAATGCTGCTCCTGCTTCCAGCTATAGGTACCCGACTATCCTATTGATTTGAAGGAATGATAAAAAAGCTGCAGTAAATAACTGAAATGAAAGACCATGAAGTTGGTGTTTCAACTCTTGACGTCCCACAAGCTTTTTTTGTGTCTTATGATAAATAGTGTGAAGGTCTTGTGATACCTGAGATACAGTAAACAGCAGCCCATACTTAAGACTATTTAGTTTAGGGAGGAAATATGTTAAATCTCTAATCTCTTACTCTCAACTGGGTGAATCACATTAAAAAATGTGCAGAAATTACTTAATGTAATGGAAAATTACATAGAATGTGCTTATCCTTTGTTCATGGATGAAAGTTGCCACCTACTAAAGATCATGTAAGTTTCTATTTAACTATGACTGCAGTATTTTTACAGGTGGCTTGTCATTTTTTGCTAGTTTCTCTGATATCACCTACCAGAAAAGGAAGACTGGATAAAATATTGCCTAACACTTCCAAAGAAAAGGACTCTGAGTGTATTATAGAACTGTAAGTGATGAATGCTTGTATTAGGAATTGTTTAGGTCATGTTTTAAAGAAGATAATATAGGCTAATAAACTAAAGATTAATAAAATATTTATTTTTATATATATTTTTGAGACATATTAATGGTGAATGCAGTCCAAGCTGAGTGTTACCCAAATTTGAGAAGACTAAATTGAACACAAGTTTCTCTGAAGACATTCAGAAATTTCTTACATAGGATCATAGTATCATAGAATCAGTCAGGGTTGGAAGGGACCACAAGGATCACCAAGTTTCAACCCCCCTGCCATGGGCAGGGACACCTCACACTAGATCAGGCTGGCCAGAGCCTCATCCAGCCTGGTCTTAAACACCTCCAGGGACAGGGCCTCAACCACCTCCCTGGACAACCCATTCCAGGGCTTTATCACTCTCACGGTGAAGAAACTTCCTCCTCAAATCCAGTCTGAATCTCCCCTTATCCACCTGATAATTTTGGCATGTTGGTGACTTATCTATTAGCCTTTATCTTTTAAGAAGCTATAAATTTGAGTTAGAAGATGGGTATTATAACAACAAAACCTTGAAAATTCTAATATTAAAAAAGTTATGTATTATTTTTATTAAGATTTAAAGGTTAATGTATTATTTATTTTCTTCTATTAATTTTCATTGAACAAAGTCTGCATATGATTTCCTACTATTTTTTATTCTTATCATTCTAATTAAAACAGAAAAGGAAAATGAAGCAGGTCACTGTTTGTTCAGGTCACTGTTTGTTCATTCATGCTCTGAATGGCAGCCATTGTACACAGCATGTCTGTTAGAATTCCAGAGCTGTTTTGTACAGTCAGAATAAGTGACCCTGACATTATCTCCATACTATTGATGTTTTGAGTGGAATCATAGGCTTTGTGAGAAAACTGAGAAATGTGTAAGTGTGCACAGAAGTTTTCTATAGAATAGTTTTACTCTAAAAAATCTTCACAAATAATTCTTAGTCAGTCTTTTATGTTTGTTAACTCTATGGATCAGGTGTGAGAAGACAGAAAACAAATTCATAATCATCAAAACTTGCCCTTGAAAGCTTTCTGAGCTTGTTAATTTTGGTTGTTTCTTTTTCTTTGGATTTTAGGTTTTGGTTGGGGTTGGCATGTTGGTTTTGTTTGCTTATATTTTTCCATCTCCATTAAAATCTGGCTTTTGGATTGGCTTTAGAAAATGGCTCCTGGCTTGCCTCACTCAGGGCACTTGAAGACTGAATAAAAATTTTAATAAAAGGAGTAATAGGTTTGAACCACCATGGATATTCCCAATTCTTTATTAATAGAAGATGAAGTGACTACATTTTACCCACCGAGAACACATTTCAATTGAAACAAAAACAAACACAAAACCCACCCCCCCACCCAATCTAAAAACCCCAACCAAAAACCCTTTTTAAAATTGAAAATAAACCAAAAAAAAAGTGCTATCTTTTAAAAGTCACCCAAGGTTTGAGATTCTATTAATTTTCTATATCTACTTTAATTTACAACATTCAATAATCTATCCTACACATAATTGTTAACGTTTATATGGATATAACATTGATTTGCACTATCTACCTGACGTGTAGAAAGTTAATTTTGGGAGGAGAAGAAGGAAGAAAATTGGAGTCAATATCCATTTCTACTGATAGATTCAGCCAGCTGTGTCATTTGAATTGTATTTTGGATCTAAAAGGGCCATTGCGTGGTACTCACGAAACTTCTATGGCTCATCCAGTTTCAAAAGTCTCTTTAGTGCTGAAAGGAGTCCTTAAGCTTTACAATCCTGTTAAAGCCTTCATTTTCCACTCAAATTAACCTTTATACTTTGAATCATTGGGGTATTCATCCTCACTTGAAAGCAGACTGAGGAAGCTGTGGAAAGTTAGAGCCAGGAGTTCATCGTTTGGAGGTTTGGCTATTTTTTTTTTAATGTGGGGGGAAAATAAACCTCTCCCTTTGAGCCCTACAAATAAAAATGCCTCATTCTAAGGAAGAGACATAAACTATCAAATGTAATGAAATGTTTTTGTTAAATAATAAGCAACAGAAGCATAAAGAAATAAATATTTTTCATAGAGGTAAAATATATACAACTATAAAATCATAAATATACTGGAGAATTATAATATGAATTTGTAAATTGTATGCAAATAGCTTGAAACCAAATCTGCAAAGATATAAATAAAGCAACAAGACTGAAAGGTTTATATGTTGGCTTGTTTATAGAGTAGCACAAACATTTTTCTTTTTTAATTGGCAATTAATTTTCAGCAGCCATCTAGGTACTTTCATGTCAAATTACTTTCCCTATACTAAACAAGATTAGGCATCCAAGCAGCAAAGCACTTATGTAGAAAAGTGAGAAACTGACTGTCAAGTAGATATTTTCCACATATAACCAATTAAAATGTTTCTTTTGTGATGAATGGATGTTGTAATTCCACATCTTGTATTTCCACTTTGGTCTGCACACCTGCCTAAGTTCCTTGTTCTTCAGTCTGAGTGTAGTTAAAGGCAATACTGAGTTCTGTTGCTGTGCCTCTTGCTCTTTAACTCCAGGGCAAATGTAATGCACAAGCATCTGTTATTGAGGTCTGAGTTATAAATAATATATCCAACAAGTAATGCTGGCCATACATATTTTAGTTCAGATGAATACCCACAATACAATGGATGAATGCAAGCTTTTTAGCAGGTCATTGCTTTGATGACTTTTTTCTTTTGCCTTACTTCAATATTTTTTCAACATATCTCTACATTCAGAAGTAGGTCTACTGACACATAAGGTATAAAGTAATGTATTATTGATACTCTTCAAATGAATGACACAAAAAGGAAAATATTGATTTTAAGAAGATGTCTCATTTTTCTTATTTCACAGAAGACTGATGCAGGTTCATGTGGCTATCAATATTATTTGAATTAATGCATATTCCTTACTATTGATTGTCTTAACAATGATTGTCATAACTGATTTATGGGCACTTATGCATGTTAAATTTTTTAAAAGGCAAATATCAGATTTGTATATATAGATAGATTGACTTGAATAAACAAGATTGCTAAATGTTAATGGCACAGTGTTTGGTAGAATTTGCATTATAATACATTATGTTCAATACTTTGTTTTTAAAGTGCTGGTGAAAAACCTCAAAGATTTCTTGGGAAAATTTCACTGTTAGATAGATTTTGCTATTCTTATCTTTTATTTCAATGAGATTTATTATGAATAAATAAAGCCAAGACAAAAAGATAAACTACACAAGTGCTCTGATATTGTGAAGAAACCATATGAGGGAATATCTAGAACATTTCTGAACTTGTCTTGCCGTGCACATGTCTAAAGGCTCAGTATGAAGATGGGCTTCAAGGCACCAAAGAGAAAAGTAGGGATTCATTTCATGTTATGATCAGTATTTTTAGGGCCATTGCTACTTATCTAAGCCTAAGTAAGTCACCCATATATAATAAATAGAGAAAAACAAGCAAAGTGTTTTGCAAAGCCAAATGAGTTTGCAAAGTAGATGAAATTAATATGCTTCCAAACTACTTATTTCTTTCCACTGACTGGAAAAGGACATCAAGATGATTGCTTTAGCCTATGTGTTAAATCTTTCAAATTAAATTAAATAAACTCCATGTATTTGGAGAGTGATTATATAAACATTCCTCTAAGTAAAACTCTGTATTCTGTTCGGACTCAAGGAAATTATGTATGACTGGGCTCCAAGATAGAGCCTGCTGTATGTTGAGCAAGCCAGTTTCATCAGTATATTCACCACATTTAGTTGACATGAGTTAACCAATCTCTTTTGCAAAAGAAATTTTGAAGTGAGCAGAGGAAGGTATTTTGTTCCATCCAAACTCTGCAAAAATAGCTTTTGAACTTATCTTTAATGATGTCAGCATTCCTTCCTTCTTGTATAATTTTGTGTTTCAAGACAAGCATGCATTTACATTGCTGGATGGTTTGGTTATTTTTTCTTTCTATTTTCCTTTTTAACCACATATTTTTAAAATGATAATCACTTACATCAAAGAACTTGAGGGACAATTATCCTAAATTAAGATAGGATTTAACTGTAAACCTACTCATTGAAAATACTAATACACAAAATGCCCGGATAGCCTTTTCACCAAAAGCATTTGGAGGCTCCTTTTGTTCTTTTGTTAGAATCCTGTTCTGGTTTTGCTGGGACAGAATCACAGGCCAGCCATGGGCTGCAGGCCATTAGGAGTTCTGAGTCAGCCAGGACAGCTGACTTGAATTGGATAGCAGGTGTATCCCATACCATGAGCAGTACACTCAATATAAAGGAGGAAGCTTGCTGAAGAGAGGGGAGCATCTTCTTAGAGTCTCAAGCTTGGGTCACCTTCTGGCAGCTTCTCCTTCTCTGGCAGCTCCTCCTTCTCTGGCAGCTCCTCATCCCTTTCCAGCTCTTGAGGACTGTCTTCCTTGATTATGACTGTTGTCATTTAGTTAGGTTAAGTATCACAGAATAGTAGGCATTGGAAAGGCCCTCTGGAGATCATCTAGTCCAGCCCCAAGTGTAACTTGATATACTTTGTATTGACATTGGTATCACTTTGATTATTTAAGTAATTCCATTTTTATTTCAACCTGTGTGTATCTTCTCCTTTTCCTGATTTTCCCTCCTGTGCCAGGGAGCAGTCATCAAGTGACAGAGTAACCGCTATAGCTTAGCACCAGATGCAAGCTAAATGTAAACACATCCCTATTAATTACAATTATAATACTTCTAATATCTAATGACTTCATATTGAGACCTCAGATGCTTTGCAGTTTTGCTGCAGTTCCAACATAGCAGATAATGTATGATAATCCTTGAGATGCTTTGAGTCACTCTTTCAAGTCTCAGGTTTTTAAGGCCAGACTGGACATGGGTCTGGGCAACCTGATGTAGTGTGAGGTGTCCCTGCCCATGGCAGGGGAGTTGGAACTAGATGATCCTTGAGGTCCCTTCCAACCCTAACAGTTCCATGATTATATGATTCTATATCCATTGAGCTGATCTAATTATCACACATTAAATAGTCTTAGTGCTTTCATGTAAAATTTCACTCAAAAATTACAGATCCATTACTGGCAGGATTTCTGTCAAGATATAGAATATGCTGCAGACAGCTAAACCAGGACACCTCATCTCCGGAGCACGTTTTGTCCAATCACTCACAGGAACTATGAATTTGAAGAATTTCCACTACTGAAGAAGTTCATAGCCTCATGGGAAATGTAATTTCTCCATGGAAAATGACTGATAAGGAGGAAAAGGTATGTTAGCCGTTAAAACACAAGCCTTCATGACTGAACAGGGAAAAGAAATTTAAGATTGCTGTTAAACAGTGCAAGTGTGATGTAAATGGGATTGGTGAACTTTCCCTGAGAGTCCACCATGTCTGCTGGAAAATTTCCTAAAATGACTGCCAAAATCAAGTCCTTGCAAATGTAAGAAAATACTGCCTCCCTCTTCCTGATGTGACTATATCAGCAAAGTGTTTATACTTTCATGTGCCAGGGTAGCTTGGAAAAGAAACAGGGATGTAAGATTCATTAAACTATCATTACCCACTGACAAAGTGATACTTCATGCTATGATCTTAGCTCTGGTAGCAATCTGTGCTAGGCTCTGCACTGAAACACTCTAAGAGTATCCAGAGGATCAGGTATTACACTTCAGGAAGGAAAATTTCTTAGACTCAATTAATTTGTCGGTGGTGGCAAACTTGTGGTGGTTTAACTAGCCCATATGAAATCCTGGATATAACTGAGGGAAACCTGGATAACAACACTTTGTTTTAGGAAGTAAAAATACAAAATTACAAAGATGGGAAAGGCATTTTCTGATCATCAGTTCAAAAGTTTCAAGAACAACAATATATATTATACTTACATACATGTCCATTCTGATTAGTAAATTGGGTGTAATTTTTAAAGGACAGATGGACTCAAGCATGGCAACAACTGCAACTTTCTTTTAATCAGCAAGAAAAAAAATATCCATGCACACTTCATGACATGAGGACACTTCAAGATTGCCTTGAATTATGTCATTAATACTTTTCCGTTGCTTCTGTCACATCACTTAGTGCACCTTATCTACCCACTTTGCCTTTTTTCACAGCTCCACTCTGCTGATGACTCTTAGTTATGCCTATGGCTCTGATACCTTTCTAAATACAGTTTTAACTGTATAAACACTTAGAACAGTTATTTTTGGTTTGGGCTGAAGTCCATAATTATTTTCATGCCTGCAAACACATTACTCTCTGCCAATCCAATTGAATCTTTCTCAGCCATCCTCTACCAAATAATGCATGACCTCCTTGTTTCACAACATAAGGATTTAACATATGTTGTTTACAGTTATATGTTACTTTCACCATTACAACACTCAGGGGAGTGAGGATTTTCCTAGTATAAGCTTTAGAAGCAGTGAAGTTTTCCGCAATTTCACCTTCTTAAGCAGCCTCTGACAAACCTGCTGTGAGACTGCAGAGGCAGTGGACTCTGGATCAAGCTCAGTTTTATATTGCATTGCTTTCACATGCAAAGGAACTCAAATTTAACTTCTAAATTAAACAGCTGTAGAGATGTTAAGCTATTCTCTACAGACTCTCTGCTGTTGTCTGCAAGCTGATGATTCCGGAATTCTCAGGTATTGTCCCCATGAGGTGCTGTTTGCACTGACCTGTACATCTTTTCTGTGTATGTCCCAGTTTCTCTGCACAGTGTTTGTCCTTGAACCAACAATAATTGGCACTGTGAGACTGTTCCATAATAAAAATATACAACCTGTAAGTGTTCCCTACACTGTCCTTCCTGCTTTTCTCCTTGTGTATTTTTACTAAACAGATTTGCTGATGCTGTTGTGACATCTTCAGTACCAGTACAAATTAAAATAGTAATATCTAATATGCATTTTATAGTGAAAGCAACCACAGTCAATAGCTGATTCGTGTTTCCTTAGTTTTGCATACTATGATGTTATATGTTGGACTCGATGATCTTTGAGGTCTCTTCCAACCTTGGTGATACTGTGATATATGTCCATTTGAAAATTAAGAGCCTTAATTTTTCACCAAATGCATGCCCCACCCTACACATAACCCCTGCATTTCTTTAATTCAGCCACTTATTAATGTTTGTGGGTTTTGGTTTTATTTTCTCTAACTAGTCTATAAACACTGTACAAGTGCCAGCAATGTCAGAAGTAAGATAATTTTCTGGAATTTCTACAATGCTAGCCTTTTTTTTTCTTTAGTACTCTGGATTTGTGAAGCAGCAGAAGATATGCAATGGTTCAATGCACTCAATGGAAGTGCTACCTTATTCTCATCACTGATATCATTATTGGCTATATACCAGGTACTGGAAGGCTGCTATAAGGTCTTGCCTGAGCCCTCTCTTCAGGCTGAATAACTCCAACTGTCTCAGCCTGGTTTTGTAGGACAGGTGCTCCAAACATCTGATCAGAAGGCCAAATATGCAGACCTGACACACTTCAAGGGGTATTCTTCTGTCTCCCCAGGGCCTGAGTTAAAGATGTGGTAAGAAAGTTTCCTACCCTGGTACAGCCCACAGTTGAATTATTATCTATTATTAACCTTCCACATAGACAACAATGACCTTGAAAGAAGAAAACTAACGGCTCTTAAGAGACACTTCAAGGCCTTGGGTCAACTGGGAGTATAGTTAGTGTTCTCTTCTAAGCCCACAGTTTCAGGAACCAACCCAGAAAGACTGAGGAGAACCCACCAGATCAGTTCTTGGCTTTGACCCTGGTGCCACCAGCAGGACTTTGTGTTTTTTGACCATGGGTCAACTTACATGATGCCAGGTCTGCTGGCAGCAGATGAGTTGCATCTTTCTCAAAGGGGGAGAAGGTTTATATCACAGGAGATGGCTGGGCTCATTAATCCAGCTTTAAACTAGATTTGAAAGGGGAAAAATCAGACTTGCTGGAAACAAGCCTGGGACATTTATGGGGCAGTGTGCCATTTCTACTGCTGTCTCAAGGGAGGTATGGTACCATGAGCCATGTGTTGGAGAAGATGCAAGAGCTATCGATGATCTAAGACTCACAGCAGAACCTGGGAATGATCAAGTAGATGCGAAAGAAAAGGGGGATCATGACAACATCAGGCGTTCATGTAACAAGCTGAGGAATGATACACCAGGATTGGAGGGTGGCAGACATGAGAGGTGCCTGAGGGCTGGAGGAAGGCAAGCATCACCCCAATCTTCAAAAAGGGTAAGAAGGAGGACCCAAGTAACTATAGACCGGTCAGCCTCACCTCCATCCCTGGAAAGGTAATGGAATAACTTGTCCTTGGCTCTGTCCTTAGGCATATCAAGGACAAGAGAGTCATTAGGATCAGTCAACATGGTTTTATCAAGGAGAAGTCATGTTTGAGCTAACTGATAACCTTTTTTGAGGACATAACCAGGTGGATGGCAGAGCAGTGGATGTGGTTTATCTTGACTGCAGTAAAGCATTTGACAGCAGCATTCTTGCAGGTAAACTAAGGCAGTGTGGTCTGGATGATCAGGTAGTGAGGTGGATGTGAACTGATTGAAGAGAAGAAGTCAGAGAGTTGTGGTCAATGGGATGGAGTCTAGTTGGAGGCCTGTATTTATTGGAGGCCCTCAGGAATCAGTACTGGGACCAGTGCTATTCAATATATTCATCAATTACTTGGATGAGGGCACCAAGTGCACTGTCAGCATGTTTTCTGATGACACCAAACTGGGTGGAGTGGTTGACATACCAGAGGGTTGTGCTGCCATTCAGTGGAGAGTCGGGCAGAGAGAAGTTCAACAAGAGCAAGTGTAGAGTCTTGCACCTGGGAAAGAACAACCCCATGTACCAGTGTAGATTGGGGACTGGCCTGCTGGAAAGCAATGAAGGGGAAAAGGTCCTGGGAGTCTTAGTGGTTGGAAGGCTGACCATCAGCCAACAATGTGCTCTTGTGGCTGAGAAGGCCAACGCCATTCTGGGATGTATTAGAAGAGGTATGGTTAGTAGGTTGAGAGAGGTTCTCCTCCCCCTCTGCTCTTCCCTGGTGAGGCCACATCTGCAATATTGTGTCCAGTTCTGGGCCCCTCAGTTCAAAAAGGACCAGGAACTGCTTGAAAGAGTCCAGTGCAGAGCCATAAAAATGATTAAGGGAGTGGAACATCCTCCTTGAGAGGAGAGACTGAAGGAGCTAGGTCTCTTCAGCTTGGACAAGAGGAGGCTAAAGGGTGACCTCATTCATGTTTATAAATATGTGAAGGGTGAGTGCCAAGAGGATGGAGCCAGGCTCTTCTTGGTGATGCCCAATGACAGAACAAGGGGCAATAGGTGGAAGCTGAGGCATAGGAAGTTCCATGGAAACAGGACGAGGACTTATTTCACTATGAGGGTGATGGAACACTGAAACAGGTTGTTCTGGGGGATTGTGGAGTCTCCCCATCTGGAGATATTCAAGACCCATTCCTGTGTGATCTGCTTTAGGTGATCCTGCTCTGGCAGGGGGTTTGGATGACCTTTCAAGGTCCCTTCCAGCTCCAAACATTCTGTGATTCTGTGATCATTTTTGTCACTCTTCTCTGGACACTCTCGATCAGATCCTTCTCGTGTTGCAGGCCCCAGAGATGGACACAGTACTCAAGGTGAAGTCTCACTGAAGCAGAGCAGTGTAGAATCACCTCTCTTGATCTGCTGGCCATGCTCCTTTTGATGCAGCCCAGGGTGTGACTGACCTTCTGGGCTGTAAGTGCATATTGTTGGGTCATGTCCAGATTTTCTCCAAATTCTTCTCCAGAATGCAGCTCTCTGCCACATCATCCCCAGTCTGTATTAATAATGGAGATTGTTCTAACCCAGGGGCAAGACCTTGTACTTGGCCTTGTTGAGCCTCATGAAGTTCACCTGCACATTTCTCAATTTGTCTAGGCCCCTCTGGATGACATTGCATCCCTCTGGCATATCAATGTCACCACTCAGTTTGGTATCATCTGCAAACTTACTAAGGGTGCACTTGTTCTCACTGTCTACATCATTGATGAAGATCTTAGATAACACTGGTCCAAGTATGGACCCCTGAGAGATGTCACTTGTAATCCCCCTCTCCATGAGGACATTGAGCCATTCACCCTTACCCCCTGGTAGTGATTGGACTTGATGATGTTAAGGGTCCTTTCTAGCCTAAACTATTCTGTAGTTTTATAAATCTAACTCTTCACAAATGCAGTGATTCACAGCTTCTCTCTCAGGGCATCCAATTATCTCCAAAATGTAGCCGTCTTCCAGTTCTTCCAAATTCTCAGCAGGTACTCAGTTGCTTAGATATTATCCTCTCCTTTATCCAATTTTATATATCAACTCCTTTGCAAGCATTTCCTGTCATCCATTCCAGCTTACCTGGCAGTGTTCTCTCTATCCACTTTGTTTATATGAAACAGGCTCAAGGCATTACTGCTTCTCCTAAAGCAGAATCCTGCTTTTGATGTGATAATTGTATCACCTAAAGAGATGAAAAAGAATGAGTTTTACCTGAGGAAACATGTAAGTGGCACTGATTCTCATCCTATTTGCCTAATGAATCAATTTTCACTGTAAAATTCAGAATAGGATATTTGCAGTGCTTTCTGAAGTTTTGTTAAGTCATATGCTACCTTATTTACAATATTGTCCTGGGAAAATTATTTCATATATTGGCATCTACTATAGCCACATGCTCTACTAGACAGGAGATACACTTAATCTTCTTGCAAACTCTTCTACTATATGTTGAAACAGTAGCACAGTTGACATGTTGCTTAATTGCTGTCTAAGTCCTAATAACCTCAAAGAGAATAAGAGCAGCCACTGGCAATTTAACAGCGCTAACATCACAAGATGAATCTAGGTAATGGATATAACATGTGAGGGACCAGTGGGCTAATTTACTTAAAACAAAATGTGATTAAACGATCTGAATACCAAATACCTTCAGCAGGTCAGGTATATCCATATCATGTGATGAACTGCTGGATGGATGCCCAAACCATCTCTGGAAAGCTGGTATTTCTAAACTGTCAGTTCAGAAACCAAATGTATTATAGCCTGTAGCAAACTTTACATTTTCTTAGGCAAAGGTGAGTTGGGAGTACTGCCTTAAAAGTGATGCTATGAAGGTCTGAGGAATCTGATAAAAATAAGTTCTAAGTGAAAACTAAAAGGAAATACTGAAGTACAATTTGTCTGATGTATTCAGATGTCTGAGAAGAGATGAATTGTACCCTAGAGTGCCTATTTAATTCATTGGAGTATAGGTGAATTAATATGAAGATATATCTGACTTGATTCATTTGCATGCAGAAAGGACTCCTATGCCAGCTGAAAAACTCAAGAGCGTCTGAAACAACAGTTTGCAGGCAAGACATGCAAGCTAGAAGAGCCAGGTGCTGCCTACTATAGTATCCATAGGCCACGTGGAACATCTAAAGCATCTTAGCTGGTATTATTTGCTTCTATTATAAAACTGAATCAAGCCCCACAGTGTAAGTGTGAGAAAATGAGAACTCATCAAGAACAGTGTGCACAGCAGGAGCAGGGAGGTCATTCTGCTCCTGTACACTGCACTGGTTAGGCCACACCTCAAGTATTGTGTCCAGTTCTGGGCCCCTCAGTTTAGGAAGGATGTTGACTTGCTGGAACAAGTCCAGAGAAGGGCAACGAAGTTGGTGAGGGGTTTGGAACACAAGCCCTATGAGGAAAGACTGAGGGAGCTGGGGTTGCTTAGCCTGGAGAGAAGGAGACTCAGAGGTGACCTTATCACTCTCTACAACTACCTGAAGGGAGGTTGTAGACAGACGGATGATGGTCTCTTCTCCCAGGCAGCCAGTACCAGAACAAGAGAACACAGTCTCAGGCTGCACCATGGGAGGTTTAGGTTGGATGTGAGGAAGAAGTTCTATACAGAGAGAGTGATTGCCCATTGGAATGGGCTGCCTGGGGAGGTGGTGGGGTCGCCATCATTGGAGGTTTTCAGGAGGAGACTTGATGGGGTGCTTGGTGCCATGGGTTAGTTGTTTAGGTGGGTTGGATTGGTTGATGGGTTGGACGTGATGATCTCAAAGGTCTCTTCCAACCCAGTCTATTCTATTCTATTCTATTCTATTCTATTCTATTCTATTCTATTCTATTCTATTCTATTCTATGTAGGTCTCTGAATGTGCCTGTCTACCTGAGGGCTGTATTTCTAAGCCCTCCTTATCGCCTACTTCCATGTAAGGAAAGTCCAAGCATTGCCATTTCTGTCCTTGATTAGTTTCACTTACTACTCTTGAGTGGTTCTACACTTGTTTTAGTTGCTAGAATTGGGAGAGATACTTAATTATGTAAGGGTCTTTGCTTTAGCCTACAGCCTGTAGACTACATTGATTGCACTGGCTCTATCTCTGTTGAGTGTATCACTATTGATTACTGTAAGAGCATGTTCCACATGTGATCACCACAATTTAGAAAGCTGTATATCAATAAACTTACTTCAGGTCTACCCTGTAGTGTAAAGTTAAGTCACCCAAATCCAGTGTCTTTTGCTGAGTCTTTCTTAACTCCTACACCCTGAAGTGTTCTAGTGTCTGGAAATTAATTTTAGCTCCATTTCTGGTACCTGAAGCACAGAGATGCAGCTGAAGAGAAGCCTGCCTCCTGACTAGCCTTATTATCTTCAGCTTAGGACTGGCCTTCTCAATTTTATGGTAGATTTTACCTGGTACAATGGATGTCTCTCCATTGTGTTTTTGAGCACTTTGATGGGATATTTATTAGACTGAGTTATGAGCTTTCTCAGCTCAATAAATTACCCAAAATTTAAGTGTAAAGGAACAGGTGTTAAATAAGTGGCTTAGTTCAAGTGTGGCATATGCAGAACTAATAAAACTTGTCAGCTCTGAGTAGAAATCTGGATTTTCTCTTCACTAAGTCCTAGAAGCTTGTTGTATTGCAGAGAGCAGTACAAATGAGATGGGCTGCAACACACAACTGTGTATTTCATCAGTCCCACAGTTTCCAAGGAGTATGTGTCCTTCAGCTTTGAAAAAGTGTCTGGAAAATCCTTTACAATTCATAGACAACCAACAGTGAAGATCAGAGATTATTATTTATAAATTCTGATTTATTTCCATGTGCAAACAGTCTATGGTATTTGATGTATGCCATGACAGTGAGCTGGGCAGGCATCTGGTCCATACGCTATTACAAAGTAGTTTGTGAGGTGATTTTGCCTTTGTCCTCTGCACAATGTAAATGACAGTTATTACTCTCCTAAGTGAGAGGAAATTGGAACTCAAAGGGTTGTGGTCAGTGGGGTAGAGTATGGTTGGAGGCCTGTGGCTAGTGGTGTTCCCCAGGGATCTGTACCAGGTCCAGTCCTGTTCAGCATATCTATCAATGACCTGGAAAAAGGAACAGAGTGTTACTGATGATACAAAACTGGGAGGAGTGGCTGACACGTCAGAGAGCTGTGCTACCATTCAGCATAATGGATGGGGTGCTTGGTGCCATGGTTTAGTTGATTAGATAGTCTTGGATGATAGGTTGGTCTTGATGATCTCAAAGGTCTTTTCCAACCTGGTTAATTCTATTCTATTGTATAACTTCACAGAATCATAGAATCAACAAGGTTGGAAAAGACCTCAGAGATCATCAAGTCCAGTCTATTACCTAACACCTAACACCTCATGACTAACTAAACCATGGCTTCAAGTACCATGTCCAATCCTTTTTTTAACACCTCCAGGGATGGAAAAAAAATCCAAAAGATTATTCTAAATGAATTCCATTGGCCATAATGTGTGGGATGGCCACAGGTGTACCCTAACAATCTTTCACATTTTACTTTTATCCCCATTCCTTCTTTTCTTCTCTGGTCTGGCTGTTCTGCTGCAAAGATAACGTTTCTGACCTTGAGATAAGACTAACACTGCTTTCTTCCAGCTTCTCTCTCTCTTGGCACAAGGGGGCCTGGGAGGTTTTGGGTTGTTGTGTCTTTTTTGGGGCGGGAGGGCAGGGGGCGCAGTGGAGCAGCTTCCCTGGTCATTTTGACCAGCGGGGTTTCTGTGCTATTTTCTAATTGTAAATACCTGTATAATATTGTAAATACTGTATATTTCGTACACCCATTATGCATCCCATTATGGAGTGTAGTTTTTGCTTTGTAAATACAGCTTCCATTTTTTTCCAGCTGATCTGGTTGTGCTTAGTTAATGTGAATGGGAAACTTTAACCCACCACACTGTGATTCTGTAAAATTAACAGAAAACACTTCTAAGTAAAAAGGATTTCTCATTGAATATAAATACATGAGATGCCCAGATAATAGTAAATAATAAGGAAAAAATAAAAACAATTAGATAGAGTATAAGAAAATCACTACAGTTCTCTTGAGAAAATTGTTCTATCTGTATCCCTTCCATCTAGGAAGTGTAACCATTATTTCTTTATGGCAATATTAATTTTGGGTTTGTGTTCACAATGCAATATTCCAACTTCTTTGTGTTTTAATTGCTGTGTGAGAATAATTTGCAGGGTTTTAGCTTGAGATCTGTTGTGTTATGCCAACACCAAGGCTTATAAAAGTAAGACATAGCTAAGTTAGCATGATTTCTTTGTGACTATTACATAGTGTCTACTTTTTAGCACTTTGCTTTTCTCTAGATGCTTACACACTGACTGCTTTAATAAATGTTCTAGCAATGTACTAGCTATTGAATTTATGCTTGCTGTTCTGTAATTTCCTTGATTGATTCTTCTACTGTTTTAGTGGAGACTATCCAATATTTTAGGGTATCCATTCTTCCCTGAAATAAAAACATAATAATCTTTGAATACTTTTTAATGTAAGCTTTTCTATCTCAAGAATACTTTCATGATCATTCAGTGTCACTTCTATATCTATGCACGATATGAACCTCTATTGTAGTTCTCAGTATTTGATCCAGTTTGACTTATACTTAAATACAGAAAATTCTCACTGAAATAGATGTCAGTTAGTCTGAGTTGGCCAAATACATGAGAAAAAAATGAAGCCTCAGGACCTCTAGGCATCAAATTCTCAGTTCAGTTAACTATATAAAGTGGGGTCATAAAATGCTGAAATCTGACAACATTTGCCATTTTTTATGAACTCCTTTCTCAGTTTGCTTCTATATTGTATAGGATGGTGATTTTTTAAAAAAAAATTAATGTGATTTCTTTTTTTCCTCACAGATTCAGTATTTCATTGTAATTAGAATAGAATAGAATTAACCAGGTTGGAAATGACCTTTGAGATCGTTGAGTCAAATCTATCATCCAACACCAGCTAATCAAGTAAACCATGGCACCAGGCGCCCCATCCAGTCTCTTCCTAAACACCGCCAGTGATGGTGACTCCACCACCTCCCCAGGCAGCCCATTCCAATGGCCAATCACTCTTTCTATAAGGAATTTCTTCCTGACATCCAGCCTAAACATCCCCTGGTGCAGCTTATGACTGTATGCTCTTGCTCTGTTGGTGGTTTCCTGGGAGAAGAGACCAGCCCCCACCTGGCTACAACCTCCCTTCAGGTAGTTGTAGACAGCAATAAGGTCTCCTCTGAGCCTTCTCTTCTCCAGGCTAAACAATCCCAGCTCCCTCAACCTCTCAGGGATCAGCTTTGTTGCCCTTCTCTGGACACTTTCCAGCAAGTCAACATCTTTCCTAAACTGAGGGGTCCAGAACTTGACACAGTCCTCAAGGTGTGGCCTAACCAGTGCTGAGTTCAGGGGCACAATGACATCCCTGCTCATGCTGGCCACACTGTTCCTGATGCAGGACAAGATGCCATTGGCCTTCTTGGCCGCCTGAGCACACTGCTGGCTTATGTTCAGCCTACTATCAGCCAGTACCCCCAGGTCCCTTTCTGCCTGGCTGCTCTCCAGCCACTCTGACCCCAGCCTGTAGCACTGCATGGGGTGGTTGTGGCCAATGTGTAGAACCCGGCACTTAGATGTGTTAAATCTCATGCATTGGCCTATTTGTCCAGCCTGTCCTCCAGAGCTCTCCTAGCCTCTACCAGAGCAACACCTGCCCTCAGCTTAGTGTCATCTGCAAATTTACTGATGTTGGACTCAATGCCCTCATCCAGATCATCGATAAAGATATTAAAGAGCATGGGACCCAGCACTGATCCCTGGGGGACACCACTGGCTGCCGGCTGGATGTGGCACCATTCACCACCACTCTCTGGGCTCGGCCCTCCAGCCACTTCCTAACCCAGCACAGAGTGCTGCTGTCCAAGCCACGGGCTGACAGCTTGGACAGGAGTTTGTTGTGGGGGATGGTGTCAAAGGCCTTGCTGTGGTCCAGGTAGACTACATCCACAGCCTTCCCCATGTCCACCAGGCAGGTCACCTGATCATAGAAGGAGATCAGGTTGGTCAGGCAGAACCTGCCCCTCCTAAACCCGTGCTGGCTGGGCCTCATCCCTTGGCTATCCTGTAAGTGTTGTGTGACTGCACTCAAGATGACCTATTCCATAATCTTGCCTGACACTGAGGTCAGGCTGACAGGTCTGTAATTCCCTGGCTCATCGAACCAGCCCTTCTCGTGGATGGGCATCATGTTGACCATCTTCCAGTCATCTGGGACCTCTCCAGTGAGCCAGGACTGTTGAAAAATTATGGAGAGCAGCTTGGCCAGCTCATCTGCCAGCTCTCTCAGCACCCTAGGATGGATCCCATCTGGTCCCATGGACTTGTGGGGATCCAAGCGGCTAAGGGGGTCCCTAGCTTCTTCCTGCTGGATCTCAGGGGAACTATTCTGCTCCCTGACTCCATCTGGCAATTAATCTCAGAGACAAAACTTGTGGTTCAGGAAATGTATCTGTATTCCAGGTGACTAGCTTTTTTACACCTCTACTCCAGGGAGCAGAGGATTGTACCAGCTGCTGCAACAGAAGGTGATAGAAGGTTTAACACAAATAAAATACTTGTGTATAGACAGAACTTAAAAAAAAAAAAGAGCAAAAATTATAGCCCTCTTAGGTAGGTACTTATTTCTGTATTCTGTAACAGGTGTCAGCTACTGTTTAATAGCAGAGCCAGCCAAGATTTCTTACGTTTTCACACATTCAGCAAACACCAAGTTCCATAACTGTGAACTTCCTTGAAATGCTTTCTTGTTTTGTTAAGTTCTTGCTTTTGTTTGGAAGTGAGTTCAAGGGTTCAACAGATAATGTAACTGAAACAACACACTAAGGGCAAAGCTTCCTTCAGGAAAAAAAAATATTCCTTTCTCTGAAATCCTTTTCATATGATTAACAAAATCAGAAAGGATCAATCAGGAACGTGAAATCGGAACCTTCAAAACAAAAGGCAAAGGTTTTAAATTATAGAGGAGTGGTTTTAGATTGGATGTTAGGAACTAGATCTTTACCATGAGGGTGGTGGAACACTGGGACAGGCTGCTCAGGGAGCTAGTTGAGGCTTCATCCCTGGAGGTATTAAAGGTCAGGCTCAACAAGGCTCTGAGCAACCTGATCTAGCGCAGGACGTCTCTGCCTGCTGCAGGGGAGTTGAGCTATACAACCTTTTGAGGTCCCTTCCAACACAAACAATTCTATGCTTCTATGATTCTATACCAGAATTATAGTGATTTGTGGTATTATGCTTTCTCCAGTTGTATCTACTTTTTCCACCCGATTCAAATATTGTGCTCAAACATGTCTATGGGAAATCTTATACACATTTATTGTTTCTAGGACATGTGACATTAGAATGACTTGTCATGTGATTATTTAGTTTTAGGGCTAGTTTTGCTGCTGTGTAAAATGCAGAAAGCTAAAGATACATCTGGAATATTTAGGAGATGAAATCTGTGCAAGCACTCATTTTAATTTATTACCTGCTGTTTGCATTAATTTCACTTTTGGCCTGTTTACATCTTCAGTGTTTTGACAAATTTGTAACTCTTACCTGTTATGTACGAAATTGGAGGAGGGAAGAGAAACAAGAAACTTCAGTATTCCCTTGTTGTAAGAGACTAAATCTTGTCTCTCTTGATATGAATCAACAACGAAAAAATCACCTTTGCTCCTTGCCCAGGCAAATCTACCTGGAGAAGGAATGGTGAAAAGACCCTCTGGGATACCCAACAAAAGATAAGACATCTGGCAGTCGTATATGCATTAATGTGACTAGGGTGTGAGCTAGGGGGAGCTGTAATTAACTTAATGAAAGACACTGAGCTTTAGCAGTTACAGAGAGAAAACCTCACCATGAACATCCAGCCTGAAAGCAGTCCAGGAGCCCTCTCTTTACCATGAAGACGAGAAGAACTCCTGGAGAAGAGAAAAGACATCTTTACTGAAAACACCACATCTTGGAGGCTGCTCAGAAAAGGACTTGGAGTTTGGGATCTCTCCTCTCCCTCCTCCAGCTGAGGACAGCACAAGATGAATCCAGGGACACCTCCTTCAAGCCAAAGCAGCAGCACCCTTCCTTAGACCAAAATCATCTTGGGCACAGGAGCAGGGGGGGCAGTGGTGGTGATTGTAATACAAGTCCTTTCCTGCTCTCTCTTTCTCTCTCTTTCTTAATTTTCCCTCTCTCCCTCTCTCCCTCCTTCAGTTCCATCCACTTTATTCTGTTAATAAATAGTCTCTCCTGACTGAGACACTGGTATGTCACTGACATTTTTCCTCATCATAAACAGCTAAAATACTATTTTTTCTCTCTGAGGAACCTCTACATGGCAAATTTTTGCAGATGCTCACACTGTAAACATATGTTATATCCAAATAATGATTATTCTTAAGGATGTCTAATTTAAAAATAAAATCCCAGGACCCATGGTAATGATTTACTAAGAACATGCATCCAGAGGCTTTATTTTTTGAATTTTGCAGACAGAAGGTCTACATTTCCCCTGTACACTGCACTGGTTAGGCCACACCTTGAGTTTATGAAGGATGTTGACTTGCTGGAACATGTCCAGAGAAGGGCAACAAAGTTGGTCAGGGGTTTGGAGCACAAGCCCTATGAGGAGAGGATGAAGAAGCTGGGGTTGCTTAGCCTGGAGAAGAGGATGTTCAGGGGAGACCTTATTGCTCTCTACAACTGCTTTAAGGGAGGTTGCAGACAGACGGGGGCTGGTCTCTTCTCCCAGGCAAGCAGCAGCAGAACAAGAGGACACAGTCTCCAGCTGTGCCAGGGGAGGTTTAGACTGGATGTTAGGAAGAAATTCTTCATAGAGTGATTGCCATTGGGATGGGCTGCCCAGGGAGGAGGTGGAGTCGCCATCATTGCAGGTGTTTAGGAGGAGACTTGATGGGGTGCTTGGTGCCATGGTTTAGTTGATTAGATGGTGCTGGATGATGGGTTGGATGGGATGATCTCAAAGGTCTCTTCCAACCTGGTCTGGTCTATTCCATTCCATTCCATTCCATTCCATTCCATTCCATTCCATTCACCACAGGGAATTGGATATGGCACTTGGTGCCATGGTCTAGTAGGCATGAAGTCTTGGGTGACAGGTTGGACTTGGTGGTCTTTGAGGTCTTTTCCAACCTTGTTGATTCTATGATTCTATGGTAGTTATAAGGGAGAAATAAGTATGTAACTAGTGAAAGATTGCATAATTTTTCTTTCTTTTTATTTTCTTTCTTTTTTTTTTTTTTTTCCTTTTGGGTTTTAGTTCAAATGTTCATGTTTTCTTGGTTTTATTATAGAATTATGGAATCACAGAATTGCTTTATTTGGAAAAGACCTCTAAGATTATCCGGTCCAACCATCGACCTACAACCACCATCACCATTAAAACATGTCCTAAAGTGCCACATGCACATGTTTCTTGAAAATCTCCAGGAACAGTAACTCCACTACCTCCCTGAACAACCTATTCCAATGCCTGAATTGGTATTTTGTCTCATACTTCATCTTTTGATAAAGAATGACAGAATTGAAAAAGAGAGAGGCAAAAGTGGCAAATTTGTGAGGATATATTTTAGTATAGTATATAATGTAAAAGAGGACTTGTGGCTATAACATGGTCAGAAGAGTCTGTTGTTGCTTTGTTTTTATTTTTTTCCTATTTTATTTATTTAGACAGAGATGCCAAGGTGAGAATCTGGCATAAGCAGAAGGCTTCTGAACACTATCACAGGAACAGAACAAGCTCTATTCCCTTCAGACTCTGTTAGGAATGCACAGAACTATTTTGATCAGCCCTTCCCAGTCCCCAAGCAACAAGCTGAAGCATACTGTTCATTTGCAAGGCATAAGAAAAACTTAGATTAGGACCATGGATCCAAACCACCTTAACTTGTGATTACAATAATAATAACATCAAACAAACAAACAAACACATGCAAAAAAACCCCAAATAAACACCACCACCACCAGCAAAAACAAACCAACCAAACAACCCAAGAACAGAAAGGAAAGGGGGGAAAAAAATAAAATAAAAAATAAAAGACACACCAGAGACTGTAAATCTAAGCTGCATGCTAGTGCCAAAAGATGCAACAGCATCTCTATCAATTTACCATGCTTGCCAAATTCACTGGAGCAATATCCGTTATAATAACATCTTCCAGCTAACAGCAGTGCAGGGTTGCTGTTGCTGCCAAAAAAAAAGACAGCAAGTCCTTAGAACAGTTATGACTCACACATAGGTGCTTCCCCAAACAGACAAACCAATGCCTGCCCCAGAAATACCACCCAGGGAAACAAAGCATGTGCCCAAAGTTTAGGGTTTTCTTAATTTTGTGATGTAAGATGTAGAGAGAGATTTTGGAATTCCTAGCTACATGTGGGCTGAGATTAGGAAAAAAACACCAAAAGTTCCCCCCTAAAGCTTGCTCCCTCATAGAGAGTACATGTTAATTGGTGTTCTTATCATATTGAATATGTCAAATGCAGAACTAGACCTAAGAGGCCAGTACACCTTTTCCCATTTTTTATTCTACTGTTTGTAAGATGTGAAAAGCCATTTAAGTATTAGAAAATATTTCAATAAACCAAAGGTACACAGATAATCTACAGCAATGGAATTGCTAGTGCTTGTCCTTATAAAAATATTTGATGAAAAGTACAATTCCTGCAATACATAGAATAGAAATATTGTACACATATGTGATATGTTACTAAAAAAGACCTTGATGCTTTTTCATATTCTTAGTTAACTTGTAATTATACTCAGTAATTAAATGAGCAATTGACTGGCCATTATAGATACAAAGGACTCTATAACAAGCTCATGCTTAAGAAAAATTATTCCACATGACAAGCAATTCTGATATATGCCATCTGACCCAAAACTGGGAGTTTAAAAGGTGTCGGATTGTATGCAGATTCTCTCTTATTTGCCTGTTTCATGCAGGTATCTCAGGTACCAAAAATTACATGAGATCTGTGAATTTTGTTCCTACATTGGAGCTTAGAGAAAACAAATCTATAGATAAATCTATTTCAAGGTGGGTTAAATTGTTGCCCAAAAGCTTTTCAGGTACTAAGTAGATTTATGTCACCTATCACAAACATTTGAGAATTTTTTTCCAGATTAGAAGATCTAAATTTATGATTTAAATTTAGGAGTCTACAGGTCAGAAGTGAACCCTGTTCTGATCACAAAAACAATTTTTTTTTTCTTTAGCTCTCTCTGAAATAGAAGCAAACAAACAAAAAGATGATGTGATTGTATTTCTATGCTCTTTATTAGCAAAGTCCTACTATCCTCAACACAAGAAGGTTAAAATGATAGCACATAATGCTCTGCTCACAGCTTCAAGAGTCTTTAAAGTAGCCTTTTACCAACAACAGGCTGATAACCATTTTTCCTTTATGGTTATTCTGTCAGTCTGGCTGTAACCGTCTTTTTTAGCTTATTGGTTTGTTTTATGCTATATTTTTGTCAGATATCTGAAGTCTTTCTATGATTTTGCAATTAGAGATTAAGAGGAAGAATCAGTATCTTATTTTTCGGTCACTAAGATGCAAAGGTGGCATGCCTTGATCTTTTATTTTTTTTTATCGTGATGTTTTTATGCATTTTGCATTAAATGATAGTTAAAGAAAATAAAAGAAAAACCCAAGAAAAATAGGGCAGAGATGGGAACTCAGTTCACTGATCTTCAGTCTGGAACCAGAACTGTCAGTCTTGAGTTCACAGAGATGCAGTCCTGGATGAAAAAAACATTTAAAAAATGTTTTAGATATTGCAGATGTTAAATTACAAACACTTGACTACAAAGGTCTCACTTATAATGATTTGTGATGGTTTAACCCACACACATTAACAAAAGCTCAGCTGAACACAGTCTGGGAAGTGAAGTAGAGCTGTATTTTACAAGCAATAATGGAATGCAATGAAAATATGCAAAATATAGAGTATTTACAGTATTATACAGGTATTTACAAAAACAAAACAGCACAGAAATCCTCTTTGGGTAGGAGGATTCCACCTTGCCTCCCCACAACCTCTCCCATCCCTTTTTCCTCTGTTAATTAGACAAAAAGATAAAAGAGAAAGAATAGAATAGAATAGAATAGAATAGAATAGAATAGAATAGAATAGAATAGAATAGAATAGAATAGAATAGACCAGGTTGGAAGAGACCTTCAAGATCATCACATCCAACCCATCATCCAACACCATCTAATCAACTAAACCATGGCACCAAGCATCCCATCCAGTCTCCTCCTAAACACCTGCAGTGATGGTGACTCCACCTCCTCCCCGGGCAGCCCATTCTAATGGGCAATCACTCTCTCTATGAAGAATTTCTTCCTAACATCCAGTCTAAACCTCCCCTGGCACAACTGGAGACTGTGTTCTCTTGTTCTGGTGCTGGTTGCCTGGGAGAAGAGACCAGCCCCAACCTGGTTACAGCCTCTCTTCAGGTAGTTGTAGAGAGCAATAAGGTCTCCCCTGAACATCCTCTTCTCCAGGCTAAGCAACCCCAGCTCCCTCAGCCTCTCCTCATAGGGCTTGTGCTCCAAACCCCTGACCAACTTTGTTGCCCTTCTCTGGACATGTTCCAGGAAGTCAACATCTTTCCTAAACTGAGGGGCCCAGAGCTGGACACAGGACTCAAGGTGTGGCCTAGCCAGGGAAGTGTACAGGGGCAAAAAGATGTTAGGGGAATTTCAGTTAGTTCAAAAGCATCATTAGTGAGTTAGTAATGCTTATCTCAAGTTATACTGATAAGTCTCTCACTGTCCAGGACAGCATGCATGCCAGCAGAAAGAGACGGAATGAGACTGAGAGACCAAAAAAATGAGAGAGATATTGCTATGGTACATCTCACATCTGACTAATGAAATTCATTTTGAATAACCTTTGTTTTCCTTTTTACACCCAAGTGAGATTTGCTCAGAATGTTTTTAAAGGCACAGCCTAAACTGTCACATGATTTTAGTCATACTAGAGTCTGCTGTCTAGCGCTCATGATGCAATACTTTATTAAGTCTAATGTGGAATCAGTTTTAATCAATTTGTAATTTTTTTGAACCATTTTTTCCAAACAAGGAAGAATGAGCTATACAAACAGTTTTGAGACTAGAAGCTCCAGAATATCCAGTAGAATATTGCATAGGTTCATTTTCTGTTCAAGGCATTGCTCTCATTCAGCTTTATGCAAACTCGTTTGTTGATAACAAGGATTCAACTATCATTCAATTGAAGGTAAAGAAAAAAATATTAAACCAAATAATCTCTAATATGGACTTCCTAATATTAAATATGTTGGTATTTTCTTAATCATATGGTCTCTTTTGCTTTTGCTCTGAGAGGGAATAAGATTTCAATTGTCATGTGAAACTCAAAGCAGAAAGAAGTTTAAAAATGTTTAAAAACTTATCTTTTTCAATCCAAACCAAATGTATTGGTCTTTGACATAAGAGAGGAGGGGACTCAGGGGTGACCTTATTGCTCTCTACAGCTATCTTAAGGGAGGTTGTAGACAGACAGAGGTTGGTCTCTTCTCCCAGGCAACCAGCACCAGAACAAGAGGACATAGTCTCAGGCTACACCAGGGGAGGTTTAGGCTGGAGGTTAGGAGGAAGTTCTACACAGAGAGAGTGATTGCCCATTGGAATGGGCTGCCCAGGGAGGAGGTGGAGTCACCATCATTAGAGGTGCTCAGGAGGAGACTTGATGGGGTACTTGGTTGCATGGTTTATTTGATTAGGTGGGTTGGATGATAGGTTGGACATGATGATCTTGAAGGTCTTTTCCAACCTGGTCTATTCTATTCTATTCTATTCTATTCTATTCTATTCTATTCTATTCTATTCTATTCTATTCTTGCTTCTATGCAAACCAAGTAAAGAGTTATGAGGCACAGAGGTATTATGTGAAGCCATCTTGTGATTACTTTTCTTACACAGAAACATGAATCATCAGGTGAAAAAAAACCCTGAAAAATAAAACAGACCAATTGCTTATAGATTAAGCACCCTGCTGTAACAATTAATGCATACGCATTGTTTGATTTTTTTATCTTCTATTTAATAGCATCTTAAAATGCAACTTGCAAATCTAGAAATCCAACGCACTGCAGATGAAGTACTAACTTTCTAATTAGTGAATTTATTGCTACACTGCATAATCAGCTCATTGAAGACATGCATTATAGTAAAAGAAAAAAAAATAACACACAATAGTAACATAGCTGTCCCATTAAAGTGTTGATTAACTTTATAACAATAATGCAATATCATTGTACCTTTATAAATTAGACTAGTTGGATGTATAGCAAGTAATGATCTTGTATCTTTACATGCATGTTTAAAGTAAAACAACTCCAACACCAGCAATTTCCTAAGTAGAGGGCTACCGTATTACACAAATTCAGCACAAAAATGTAAACCAAATATTTCAGTATCTTAACAGTACTGTCTTAAAGGTTTTAAAGAAAGTTATATAGGCTCTAGGCATGAAATGACTTACAGTAACATCAGAATCACCTGATATGAACAATGGCATTTGGGCTTATCTATTGCATGTGGAGTGACCCATCCAGCTTGATGCTTCTGTTTGGTCAGCAGGAATATTTTGCCATCTGCTTTACTTACATTAGCTTCATCTTTTCTATTATTATGTAACAGAGACATATCTAAATGGCAATTTGGATCCAAAGTACAATCTGAAAATCACAGAATTTTCAATTTTTTTCATCTTTGGAATAGGCTTTTCTTTGTTAAAAAAAAAGGGTAATATTAAGCTTATGAGAATCTAGGAGACCACAGTATTGATATCTAAATCTGCAGGTTTTGCACATATTTCTAAGTAAGAAAGCAAAGATTGATGTCTACATTTTTTACCTAATATCAAAATAACATCAGGAAATGTTCATAGGCTAAATGGGACCTAGGTTAAAAGTTCTTCAGATTAAAGAATATTCTCTATATATTAGGAACAAAATTCCTCTTACTCCACAAACCAAATCTACAGCATTATTGCTCTGTAAACTCTGTAACTGTTTCAATATTTTTGAAACTATATTGCAGAGTATCATCTCAGCTGCGTGAATAAAAAGTTATTTTTCATAAAATCATTGGATAATGATCAACCATTCATTTAAAATACTGTGCTTTGAAGTTCAGCCTCAAACAGTCATACAAGCCATAAAAGACAGTATATACAAAAGGTTGGGACAAAATCCTAATCCATATCTACATCCCTAAATGACTGGTAATTTACTTTAAAATGTTGCTAATAAATTTTTGTACACTCCTGCTTCTATCCTCAAAACCTATTTCATGCTGTTTTATACACTTTGTACTATGTTCATATGGTACCTGACAGTGGAGCTTATACAACATTTATGTACTAATAGCCCATGTATTTTATAAGGTATTTTTAGAACTGGGATATAAAGAATATACCAGCTTTCATCTTCTAGATAAAGTGAATCCTGTTTGAGGAGAAAATAAAGCAGTTTACCAACAATTTATTCAAAAATAAGTGCAATATACTAGAGATTGAAATCACATTGTAGTAGTAAAATCTCTATTTTTTATATATATATATATATATACACACACACATATATATATGTATATATATGTATGTCATCCCTGTCCCAGGTTGTTCTGAAAAGTACTCATTTTCCTTTATCCTTGGAGAAATCATGTGGAATTTTTCCCTATTGCTTTCAGTTCATGCAGAGATCTTTGTGAGAAATTTTATTATTATTTAGATTTATTTTTTTTAATATTACAGAGCAGAAAACATGAGCTAGCTAAAAGAGATGTGATTCTAGTGAATAAGATATCAAATCACCATCCTAATCATTTCACAGCCTAAAGACAACTGCAGTGAAGCCAGCAAAACAGCAAGTAGAGGCTGCCGATGAACCAGATGATATTGCTGGAAAATAAATGTCTATGGTTTAGCATCTGGGACTGTGAATACCGCTCAGAAATGAAGGCAAGAGCGATTCTATTCTGAGAGACAGAAATGTTTACTGAAATACACATCACTAGCAGATACTTGTCATTAGAAGTTATTTAATTGCATTTACTTTTAGCCAAATTTATTTAAAACAAACAAACAAACAAAAAAACAAAGAAAGACAGAAAATAGACATGTATCCTGTAGACTATATTCTAAAGCAGCCCTTGAACTCATTCTGAGTTATCCAAAGTGGTTGATAGGAATCTTTTATTATGTAAGGATGCTAATCTGTGGATGTAATTTTGATTGTCTGACTTTAACTGCAGTCTTACTTGCAAACATGGTATGCAACTTGCGATGTTATGCAGCTTCTACAGCTCATCTGGAGATTGTTGTTTCCTAACAGTCCCGTTGGATATAAGCTTTATCCATGTAATGGTGTTGAATAAAACAGTGACTAAATGGGTACTGCACATGCTAATTTTGATTCATCTTTCTCTAAGGACTGTAGCTGAAATATTTTTTTTTTGCTCTGTGAAGATAGGGAAAAAGAGAGAATGAGACTGTAGACATAAAGGTGGAAGGTGAATTGTCTTGGTCATCCTCTCCAGCACAAAGAACGACAAAATATATGAATAAAATAGGCTGGTACCAAATAGAGCTTACTACTTTATGTTGTTTTTCATTCACATATTTCATGTTAAATGGAAAGGAGGCAGTAGGACTGGTCATAGTAAATGGAAAGGAGGCAGTAGGAATGGTCATAGTTTGAACAGTTTGTTTTTGAAACCTGCTCATATAATAAAATGGAAGACATATAATAAAATGTACCCAGGAGTATCAGCTGAATTAAATCCCTTCCAAGACTACAAAACTTAGGATTGAGTGGAGGCATACAGATCAGCTCTGCTATAGCTCAAAATCAAGCCTTCAGATTGAAGTGGAACAATTTGAGCAGGAAAAATGGAGGCAGTACGGCTGTGGCTAATTTAGTAAAGAAAAATAAATAAATATTAATTTTAAATCATTCCCCTCCTCCCCCTCCCCCTTTTTTTTTCCAGTATATGAACATAATTTTTAGAAATGTAAAATTTTAAGCAGAACTATTCATAGGAATAAAATGAGAATGAAGCTTGCTGAATTTATATTGAAAACTGTCTTCTTGGATATTTCCAATTCTACTTTTACCACCAAAGTCAATTTTGTTGTTGTTGTTGTTGTTGTACTGAAGGTAACATCCACACTCAGGCAGGATAATAAACATTATTTAAAGCATTGATATGGTAAATGATGATAAAATACAAACATTGTTTATACTTGCTGCAGTTCCTCTTTCTAGATCAGTAAAATACAGTCATGCACCTTATTATGCAGCTAATCTGAATAAGGATTTTTCCTTTTCTTTCAGTGTATCCTTTAAATTACCAAGTGGGTTAAAAGTAGAGTTTAGGAGAACTGAGAGAACCTTTCCATTACTACAGCATGGACTTTGAAGAAAGTTTTTAAAGAAACATGAAATCCAAGCAAACCAAAAATGTGACCTTTTAAAGAAAAAATATTCTAACATGAAATCCTTAACCAAATTCTTATTCGCTATTTATTTTATGTGGGAAGCACACAGAATAATGATAATGGATGAAGTTATGGAATTCTGGTATAGCTAAGAGTCATACCCTGTTCTCATTGTTATCATGATGTCACCAGCATTACCGTTATGTCTTAGTATACACAGGCTAGATTACTAATACCGATTTTCTATATAATAAAGTAAATTAACAGTTCTTAAAATTACTCATATATCTTTCCAGATATAGAAGGTGCCAAATAAAGCAGACACTGTAACATTACTTTTTCAAACAGAGATATAACAAGAGTAAACAATGTCTAATTTCCAAGTAAGAGCTGTATAAATTAGTGTCCAGGGAAAAGAAAGTTTACCACAGTTCAGGAATAATGCCCATAGCCTTTATTTTCACTTCATAGTGATAATTTTAGATATCAATGATTCCTTTCTCTTTTGGGTAATATTTTACAACTTTTGACCTTCAAATCAGCCACTACCTATTTGCCACTTTTCTTTTGTTTTCTTGTGGTTTTTTTTTTAGTGCAACATAACACAGTTTCATGTTTCCTGTAGTCTATTTCACAAGCTTAAAATAAGTAGAAGAATAAGAAAATGGCTCCCAAATGCTGAAAAAAGTTGAATAAATTTTAAACCCTTAAATTTAAATTGACTGCAGCAGCTGATGTATTCTGTGCTCAAGAATTTCTGGTTTAGGTCACAGGGTCAAGTGAACCTCTTGTAGGATTGTTGCTAGATGCTCAATAACTGAGGAAAGAAAAAAGATGTTCAACTATCTTGCAATGATACAAAAATCTTCTTTATTATGAATAGTACTTTAGTTCATACCACTCTATGTCAGACCACTGAATAGTGCTTAGCTGTTAAAATAATAGAATCCAATCCTATAATTCTTGGTCTTGGTTATAATGCACCTTAGTTGAGGAATGCAACCCCCTGATACGGGGCAATTTTCTGTTTCAGAATTATATTATGTCTGTGGCTTTTAACTCAATTAGAGATCTTCATTAAATCCTCTTGGAATTACCTACAATGTACTGGAAAGACAAAGACAACATCATGTTACTTGTGTATGTATGAGAGAAAATTCAATCATTAAGGTTTTATAATTTCTGCAAGATTTGTTGTTTCATGAAAAAAATGCTTTGACATACACCATTTATTGTATTTTAGTGTCATAATTGATTGCACATATTTTTAATCAGATTAACTTTTTGTTCATTTACTTCTAAATGCTGCTTCCATTTTCTAAGCTCTGTCATTTGCAGTAGATGAGTAAATATACTTATATGACTTTGAAACTACCCCATTTCTGACTGCAGTTTTGTTACTACTATGAATGACTTTCACAACAGGAACGCAGGCCAATTTAAAGTCCAGACACCAAGCAATTTGAGATCCACCAGCTTTATGCAGTAATATAATTATTCCCTCCGAGGCTCTTAATTGTATTCATCACACCATGATTTCTGCACAAATTAAGCATGCATTTACTGCTATATATAACTTGCTTTGCAGTTAACATCCTGGAAACAAATTTCAAGGAGATAGAATCTCGAACTTAGTCATCCCATGAAATCACTAGTTTGACTGCTCAGAAAAGTCACTTAGACTGTAAGGTCATTATATTTTTACATCACCAAATCATACCCAGAGAAGCAGTGAAAAAAAAGAGTGTGAGGAACAGATCAGCAAACTTTTACAGAAATAAATTTTTCAGACTTTAATAGCTAAAGCCTCTAGTAAACAAGTTCTTATATAAAATTTTAAGACAGTGTAAAAAATCAACACTATTAAAAATCTTGCAGTGTGCAGGAGAAAAAAAAATCTGAAATTTAGACAGAAAAGATACTGTTGAGGTATATATCTCACATAGATGTGTATATGAATATGTGCATGTGCTTGCCATTCTGACCTTTTACTTTGCTAATTTTATAAGAAATCACAAATTTCTAAGGAACATTTTAGTTAACACAAACAAACAACAGCCCAAACTTAAAAGGTAATACAGAAAACTTCTCAAACAATAAATTACAATCATTTTATCATTTTCAGGAAATAACTCAACATAAGATATTTTTCTCTGTATGATTTTGAGTTTCCTTATACAAGGGTGTAACTGTTTACTTACCCAGGTGATTTTATGTAAGTTTCCCTGAATATATCACAGCAGTTTGGATATATCAGATTCAGAATAACTCACCCTTTTTTTTCATTTGTAAATAACATTTTTGTAGAGGTGGTCTATGGGTATACAAAGCATAACAATGTCTCATACTATGCCTATCTCAATAACCTGTAGCTATGTGGGTCTAGACATCCCTTTTGTATTTCCCTGGAAATTGTTTTCTTTATGTTGACATTTCTCTGCACCCACAATTGTAGAAGATACTCATCAGGAAAAGGCAGAAAAAACAAACCAAAACAAAAATACCAAACAGGATCGAGAGCTTATGATTCACCTCCACCTTTCCATACTCGTTCCTCCTAAGATTTTAAATCAGAGTACCATTTTGACATGTCTGTAAATTGATGTATAAATTGTCCAGTATCCCACAGTTAAGAATCAAGATTTTAGTGAGCTTCAGAGTTGTGTATAGTAGAAATATCCAGAGTTAATGACAGAGTTAAGAGCTAGAGATAATAACAAATGAACAAACAGACAAAAAGGGATAAAAATATTTAAAGCTCCGTGACTTGAGTTGACCTCTACACATTGAAGGTTGAACCAGAAAACGTGTTCGAAGGCATACATAAAAGAATATTAACCAAATGTGACTGAGATGGCAACTCTTACATCCTTGTCATATTAATTTATATTATTTCCATAATTTCTTAACTTTGTTATGTGTAACATGTTTACTGAATCCATAAATTCTCTCTTTTTTATTTGTATTCTATTTTATTATTATTTAATGAATCTGGAATGACTGATGGTTAAAATTTAATTTTTGCCTCCTATCTTAATTGTTTGAGATCAGCAGACCTCTCAGTAAAAGCTTGGTTTAGCCTTAGTGTGTGATTAGACTCAAAGTATAAGGTCATAAGAACAATTTCTACTTCGAGGAACAAACACTAATCTCCCTATGTCAATGAAAATCATCTATCGGCTAATAAACTTAAATTGATGTTTCCATATGTAATATGAGCAGAATTGCAGTGATATACTGAGGCATCAGGCATCTCATTACGCACATATTATAACATAAAAATAGTTTTCCTTTGTTGTATATATGAGGTACTCACTGTTTTAGAAAACTACTTGGGAAAATCCTGTTGAAGATCTATAAAACATTCACCTAACTATGGTCCTAAATTTGAAGTTTCAATAGCCTACAGGGAGCGCCTCCCTTACAATTAATATACCTAAGAATTATAACATGGAAACAGCATGGAAGTGACTTGGAATGTTATATAAGGACCAAGGGAGTCTTTAATTTAATGATCATTTTTATTTACAGCTCACATGTGTGAACCCTCTAATCTTCAGTCTCATATAAGCAGGCTCTCAGAGTATTACACAGTATGAATGAGAATATTTCTATATTTACAAGGTAGAAAGGGTCCTTCAAAATCCATACAAGATACCAGGCATCCTGCCAGTAATTAATAATGAAAAAAAAAAAAGAAATAAAACAACTCCCTAAGTATAGACCAAAACCAGCAACAAAGTTTAGCCAAAACACAATGACCAATGTCTCTTCTCCCAGGCAACCAGCACCAGTACAAGAGGGCACAGTTTCAAGCTGTGCCAGGGGAGGTTGGACTCAATGATCTCAAAGGTCTCTTCCCACCTGGTTTATTCTATTCTATTCTATTCTATTCTGTTCTGTTCTGTTCTGTTCTGTTCTGTTGTTCTGTTTCGATTCACAATGAAAACTTTGAGGTCCCCAAAAGAAATTTCTTTCTCAACAAACCTCAACTCTCTGCATGCATCTGCTCAGTATGCAAAAATCTGAGAAGAGCAAGAGTTTAGATTCTTCTTGAACAAAAAGGGGAATAGCTACAAGAACATTATGGAAAAATAAATGTCAGAATACTCTTTGTTCCTGTTGTGGGATTTGGAGTTCTTTCCTGATTAATAGCAGTATTGGAAAAAAAGCCTCTGCTGAGTGCTTTGCTCTAAGCCATTTGAAGCCTTAGAATTCAGAAGCAGCACCCTTGTGTCCTCCTGGAAGGAGGAGACTGACACTGAAATTGTAAATCATTGTCTTTATACTTCCTTAAAAATATTATCTGAGATATTGTTGTACTGATTTTTCCCCCTCTCAGAACATCTTCTAAATTAGTTTTGAGTTGATAGTGAAGCGTATTACAGTAATCTAATGCAGAAAATCTGAACATGGGCTATCAGATTCTTCTAAGAAAGAATGGCAAGTCTCATTTACTAATGCTCTTGGTTTGTGTTAAACAGCTGGAATATGCCTTGATCCCAAGCAGAAAGGTTTGACAAGTGACCATGAGTCAGTAGGTGATGTAATATACTTTTTACTCAGAAAAGTCAGAGAGATACTCATGCCTAAGTTTTATTCTTAAGATCCAAACTTACAGTACATGGACAAATACAGTACTTCAGACTAATACTAGCTGGTCCAGCACAGGAGTATGCATTACTGACTTTGACCAGCATATTTCTTGACTCTTTGTTTTAATTGAGTCTTTCCAGCTTCAAACACCATCCTTGATTTCTACATGCCCTGATGAAAGATATTTTGTCCACTGGTTATTAACACAGTAAAACTGAAATTCTAGCATCCATGCATAGGAGAGTTCTGCAGAGGGACCTTGACAGAGTGGACAGATGGGCAGAGTCCAACGGCATAAGATTTAACACATCTAAGTGCCAGGTTCTACATGTTGGCCCCATGCAGTGCTACACGCTGAGGACAGAGTGGATGGAGAGCAGCCAGGCAGAATGGGACCTTGGGGCACTGGTTTGATAGTAGGCTGAACATGAGCCAGGAGTGTGCCCAGGTGGCCAAGAAGGCCAGTGGCATCCTGGCCTGTATCAGGAACAATGTGGCCAGCAGGAGCAGGGAGGTCATTGTGCCCCTGTACTCAGCACTGATGAGGCCACACCTTGAGTCCTGGGTCCAGTTCTGGGCCCCTCAGTTTAGGAAAGATGTTGACTTGCTGGAATGTGTCCATAGAAGGGCAACAAAGCTGGGGAGGGGTTTGGAGCACAAGCCCTATGAGGAGAGGATGAGAGAGCTGGGGTTCCTTAGCCTGGAGAAGAGGAGGCTCAGAGATCTTATTGCTGTCTACAACTACCTAAAGGGAGGTTGTAGCCAGGTGGGGGTTGGTCTCTTCTCCCAGGCCACCAGCACCAGAACAAGAGGACACAGTCTCAAGCTGTGCGAGGGGAGGTTTAGGCTGGATGTCAGGAAGAAATTCTTCACAGAAAGAGTGATTGGCCATTGGAATGGGCTGCCCAGGGAGGTGGTGGAGTCACCATCAGTGGAGTTGTTTAGGAAGAGACTGGATGGGGCACTTAGTGCCATGTTTTAATTGATTAGCTAGTGTTGGGTGATAGGTTGGACTCAATGATCTCAAACGTCTTTTCCATTCTGGTTAATTCTATTCTATTCATATGCAGTTCTTGGTTTGTGAGACATGTAGATGTTACTTGATTAGTTGGATTATGAGTCAAACACTTTGTGGGCCATTATTGGCTTCCTTACGACACTGTCATTTCTGGCCAAATCTTCCTGTTTGTATTAAGAGTTAATCTGTCTCAGATAATTTATAATACTTTAAACCTTATCAGAGCCTTTTCACATGACTGTGCAGTATACGTTCATGTCACAAAGTGAAGGTAAGTTTACAACATGCTCAGTATATTTCCGTTTTCCAAATCTCATGACAGCATTTCAGGTATTTCAAGCCTTAACTACTACTGGCCAAAACACAGGGTCCCTGTTCTATGTATGCTGTTAGGTTAGGTTAGGTTAGGTTAGGTTAGGTTAGGTTAGGTTAGGTTAGGTTAGGTTAGGTTAGAATAGAATAGAATAGAATAGAATAGAATAGAATAGAATAGAATAGAATAGAATAGAATAGAATAGAATAGAATGAACCAGGTTGGAAAAGACCTTTGAGATCATCAAGTCCAACCTATCATCCAACACCATCTAATCAACTAAACCATGGCAGCAAGCTTATTCAAGCTGCTTCCATATGTTGAAGAATGTGCCCTCATCTTCATTTGTTTTGTTGCCCTTGTTAAGTAGATAGTACCAGAACACTGTTTTTCTCTATTAGCAACTTACCCATGTGAAAAAAATTTGAATTCTCTTAATTTTATACACTTTGTGTCCCAAAAGCCCTGTCAGAATGAAAGCACACTCCATACTGGATAAAAAGAAATTACAATCTTTGTTGTAGCAACATATCAAAATTACTTTGAATCACATCTCTTAATCACTGAGTGTACTAGATTCCAGTAGTCCCTGAATTATAGAACTATTGTCTTTTTCACAGATACCAATAAACGTAACTGCACATTTGTCATCTAATCAGCATAGATTTTATCCCAGTAATAATAGCAATCAAAACCCGGTTACTTTTAATAGAACATATGTAAGGCAGAAGTTCTGAGCAATCAGACAAAGCAGCACAATTAATGCAATAAAAAGCTTCAACAGGAAGTATGTTGTGTGTTTCCCTCTTAATCAACTAAAATTAAAAAAGAATTACAGGCACTATAAAGTCAAATGAGAAATGTCAGAGACATTTTCTTTGATACTGAACAAAATTCCCCTTTTGCATGAGGAAAAGATAAGTAATTTCCACACCACCCCCCACCCCCCCCTTTCATTTATGGGCAGATGAGAATCCAGCTTTCATGCTGCTGTTTTTCTTGTACCTGCATTTTGACATTAAAATAATAGAGCAAATGAAGTGCACATATTTCTAGATTTATGTCACACATATCACTCTGTCAGTTAGTAATTGACATAATGACAAAGTGGCCAGGGAAAATGTAGGTGGAAAAAATGGAACTTGAACAAAGAAGATGTGCAAAAAGAAGCAGTCTGGAGAGTCTGCATACACCCAGTGGCATGACTAGCTGTGTTTCCATTGTATTGTATGCTTTAAAAAAAAAGAAATAAAAATAATTTCTATGTCTTTGGGGTATCAGGTAAGTCTGATAAACACAAAACTTCTAATTTTCTACTTGCAAAGAAAGGCCGGTCAAGGTTAATGTGGAAAGGTCCCAAAGAATTTGTATTGGCACTGAGCAGTAGTTTGAGAAGTGTTACTGAAGAAAATAAAACAATAGGCTACTGAAATAACAAGGGACCTGAGATTGTTAGCAGTGTGCATACAGCATTGTACACCATTGCATTTTGGACATGAATATTCATGCTGCTACAGCTACATATGCACAAAAGCCTTACAAAGTTCCCTGAGATATTATCATACTGTAACTATTAATCCCAGTTAGTTTGTCCTGAAAAGAATAAGTCCTGGGACTACACAAAAGGAAAATTTTACTAGGAATATTTGGTTTATATAGGAAATTTATTTATTTGTACATTCTGAGTTTTGAACTCTGTCATGAGGACATGAAAGTGTTTTGTTGCTGTGTCCTGTAGTAGTGCTGCATAGTCTGTGTTCATATTTTGTTCAATTCTCTCCCTTCCTAAAACGGTGATCTCATTCATAATTTCTACCAGAAACTGTGCCAACCTATACTACATCCTGGATCGTAACCAGCTACTGGTTTGGGTAAAAATATTCCAGGAAGCATAATTAGAAGTCAAAAACCATGAATGATTTTGTGACAATGTTTGAGAGAGCTCTGGCTATACTTGATCCAAAAATAACCAACAGGTACATTTGTAGTTCTAATGAAGAGGGGCATGGGTATACACAGCTATAACTAGTTCTTAACTGGATATTGGGTTATCATTTTAAAATTCAGTCTTTGTTTTTTGTTATTGTTTGGGGGTTGGGTTTTTTTCCCCCTGATGATTCTCTTGACACTCAGCCTGTGGATCAGTCACTGGTTCCTGTCCTCTTTTACTTAAAAGCTTGGTTACCTGTAGTAAATAGCACTCAGTTAGAGATCTGTTTAAGGAAAACATAGTCTCTAGTGGCAAAAGTAGCATAATCTCCAGAAAGCATAGGCAGTTTAGGAACATCTGGGCACTTGGCATATTCTGTTGGCTATTCTCAAGATGACTTCTCCTTCGGTGCTTTCTGGTTTTCTTTTTAAGAGACATCTTAAACACACTGTTGAATATATATTAAAAAAATAAATAAATCAGAGCTTATTTTATATAATCTAGCACTTTTGTTAATGAACATGCGCAAAAATCACAGAGTCTGGCATTTATCAGTATAATATATAGACTCTTTCACTATACACATGAGAATCCTTTTACTGATGATTTCCAAATGCATTGTAAAGGTGTATGACATTAAATTATAAATTCTTATGAAGATATTTTAGCCATTGCTGAAAGAGATCTCAAACAGATCTGCAGGTCAGTGAATTAAATAGCAAGCATTTATTTAGAAGATGGAAAAGTCTCTAGTTTCATTTTATTGTCTATGTGAAACATGGCCCCTCAAAAATGACCCAATTCAAATTGATACTCATAAATAATACATAGCTACTTAAAAAAGCATGTGTTTGTGGAGCGGACACAGTAAATATTTACTTATAGTTAAATAAGCTCAGGAGTTATTCATTATAAAATAATGTTAATATTCTTATTTGTAATAGAATCTTGTCATTATTTGAAAGACTTCTCTATAGAAAATATGACTTAATTCTACACAATAATCCAAGCCCAACAACACACATGTGCACGACCCATTACGATTTTCTCCTGCTTGCCTCATTAGGCTCAATGCTCAAAAGAGATCAATGGCTCTGAGCTGAATTTACAAAATGTGTATTTTATCTTATACTTGTGACCAGCCTTAAACAGAGAAATAATTTAGCTTATATTTATTTTCTGAAGCGCCTCTATTTTCTTTTCTCCAAGTATTACCACATTCAACTGCTTTCACACTCTCTGCTTCACTAGCAATCTGTTAGCGATCTTTTCCTTTCATCTCTCCACATATATATCCTAATGAAATCATTATGGCTGAACTGTTGGTTTTCATCCTCCTCTATTCCTACAGTATATGGTGGTAATGATCTAATTCTATTTTGATACACTGACATTACAGCTGTCCTTTTCGTCCCCACAAATCTGTTTTATGTTTATTTAAATAAATATATTTAATCATTCAAATCACACAGCTGTATAATATCACTTGATGTAAAAATATTTGATTATCAGATATAGGATACTGACATGGCTGCTAACATTTGTTTTGTTGTGTAAATTACAATTTGTTAAACAATAATACTCTGCACTGCTGTGTGGAAAACAAACAAACCAACCCAACCAACCGAATGAGCAAAAAAATAAAAAGAAGAAAAAAAGGTTTCATAATGTTTTGAAAGGTTTTGCTATTATTGGAAGATGTGTCTTGTTTTGCATCTTTTTGCATTATAGCCCATCATCAGCTCTCATTATCTTACATTTATAATTAAGAAGACAAAAATTCTTTCACTATGAATGTATTTTATTTTTAGTCTCAGGACTTAACTGAAATGTGGAAAGCAAAGACTGCAAAAATAGGCAAATATTTCATAGTAGGCCACTTAACAAATAGTGGAGCTTCACTAATTTCTATCTATTTCTGGAGAAAGAGCTTATGTGGTTTCTGGAGCTTGGAAACAAGTGGAAAGCTTCTTTCTGCTTTGTCAGAAAACCTCTCCTTACCCACAGAAATACTATTTTTGGCTTTTCTCATAATGCTGGCCAGCTTTTCATCATGAACATCATGTCACTGATATTTAAGAAATGGGACTTTTTATTTATTTTGGTCTGTTTATTTTCCTTGTTCCCTAATACAGTGTTGAAGGGTTCCTTAAAAATGCATGTTCTACCTCCTCCCTCTTTCCCTCTGTACTTTCTCACTTTAGGCGATCAGAAAAGCCTCCTGTATAATGGGAAAATTGTGTGACTTGATGAAAACTAATCCTTCAGCTGTCTTTAGCTGCAAAGTATTGCTAACTGATGTGAAATAGCAGAGATCATAGTTTTGATTTGAAATGTCTCAAGGAGTCAAATAAGAACTTAACCAAATCAGGTAGCTCACCATATAACAAGAAGAAACAAGAGAAAAAGTCAACACTTTTGTTTGTGAATCTATCTTACTCACTGCTTCTGTGGCTCAGGGAATGTTGAAAGTTGTAATTTTTTTTCCTTCACTTAAAAAGAAATGAGGTAGTTGGTGCCGCTGAGGAAAGGACAAGGCCTGCTCACACTCCTTCTGATCAATGTCAGAAAAAGATGCTAACAGAGACTGCTAAGCAGCTCCCTCCTAATTTTCACTTGCAGTGCCTCCAACAGTAAGCATGATTCAAATATTGGGGAAGCTCATGGGACACTTACATCTCATAAATGTACTGAAGTTTTCTCTTTACCTACTCTCTCATAAGAATCAGAATATGATGACTTGAGGGTCAAAAGCACTCAAAGCTCACAGTTTGGACATCAATGACACAGGTTACTCGTACTCCCACATTTTAGCTATCTTGAGTTAAAATCATAGATTCACAGATTGCATCAGGATGGAAGGAACCCTCAAGGGTCCTCTAGACTAACTCCCCCTGCAGTGAGCAGGGACACCTCCAACTAGATCAGGCTGTCCCAGGTCACATAAACTTTGTCTTGAATGCTTCCAGGTAAGGGTCTTCATCCACATCCCTGGGTAACCCATTCCAGTATTTCACCACCCTCATTGTAAAGAAGGCACATTATACTTGTACTAGCTCAATTTCCAGTATTATATTTGCACAGTGGTACTGCTACAACAAGCATATTCCCTTGGAAAGTAATATATTTGAGATATTTTTTTCTAATGCATTTTGAAATAAACTATGTTTTGGTGCTTTTCTTAAGAGTATAACTGATAGTTTATGATTGAAGAAACTAAATATCAAGAGATTATCATAAAACTATATAGTTGAATTTGGTAAGTCAATAGCATGAGATGTTATCATTTACCACCGTAAGGTTTATGTTCTGCATTTGGATGTAACTTACAAAGGAATTGTAAAAAACTGAATATGGACTTTAATTTTTTGTTTAGATGTAAGCAAAAATCCCCTGAAATAGTTATTAAGGAATAATAGGTATGCACAGGATCTTCAGAGGCCACATATAAGAGACTCATATCCTGTGCTCAAGTAAGAAGCAAAATGATAACTGCAAAACAGACATTAAAAATAAAAGAAGCACCAAAAAAAATTCCATTTACTTCTTCAGAATAAGAAAGGTGTTTCAGAGTTCATGAATTACAAAGTCAAAAGCCCAATGTACAGGTGAGAATGAGAAAATATAGGTCAGGGGCAGGTGAATAGGGCAGCTACTTTAATTTTTCAGACTCAACTTTCTCAAGATGTTGAGTACTACTTTATATAAGAAAGAGAATTAAACCAGAGTTTACAGTTCAAGGGTTTTGCTTTCTCAGATTCATACCTTGTGTGAGAAACATCTATTTTCCAGAGATTACAAAAAGGTTCACATAAGAATATCTGCTTTATTCTGAACACAGGAAAAGATTTCATCAGTATGTTGAGTCTGTGCTAGACTTCTCCAAGAGAATAAAACTAGTTCACTGACTAGTACATTGTTATCACTGACATTGCTGATTGAATAGATTACTATTCCATTTAAGTGGAACAGATCAGCTATCACTCAGTGGAAGAACTTGGAAGCTTTGTAGCTTTGATGCATCATCATATTTTAATAAGAGAAATATGGTGAAAGGATTAGAATAGAATGAATAATAAAAGAAATATAGTGTGCAGTGAAAGGCAAATATGATTTTGGGTTTGGTATTTGCAACGAATTTTACGTGTATGTTAAAAAAACCCAACCAACAACCAGAGTATTATTTTTCTCATGTAAATGGTAGGATGGCTGTGGTTATTTAGGCTGAGTGCCTCCAAAAAAGAAGCCTCAGAGTGGAGACCTCCAGTGTCCAGAGTGTCCAGCCCAGTGTGTGGACACAGGAAATAGTGTATTTCTACTCATAAATTCTTCACCCTTATAAATCTGGCTGCAAAGTTATTGTCTTTCTTTTTCTTCCCCCTCTGATCCCATGGGAGAGAGATGCTCTCTTATCTGGTAGCAATGGGGGAGTAACACAGGCCTCTTTGGTTTGAGTGAATAAGTAACTTTTTTCCCATGTGCAATCTTGATCTGTTTAGGCCTATCACCAGGGTAAAAAGGGGGCCAGTTCAGGGCTGGCCAGCCTGAAACCAGCTTAGCAAGGTGTGTGTGTGTAGGAGATGGTGTTGGTGTTGGAGAAAGAGCCCTGGGGTTTCTGGTGGACTCCACATGGGGAGAAGGGAAGTGCTGTGGTTTTTGGTGGTGGTTTTGGTTTTTTGTTTGTTTGTTTAATATGGTGTAAAGGAACTTGTGCATTAAGTTTAGATTGCGAATTTCTTTGAACATTATATGCTCTGCTATGCTCATGGCTATGCTTTACAGTTTTTGTAGACTATGGATAGCTTTTCCATATAAACTTTCCATAACTATCCAATCAATTTGTGTGAGCATTATTCTTTTGTCCCTTTTGGAGCTATAGAGCAATCTGTCCCACTCTAAACTAGAAAGATTTTTCTATGAGGTCAGATTTTAAAGCAATTGACATATAAATTAGATAAATATATAATATATATTATTTATATACAATGTAAAATATATAGATGATTACGTAGATTTTTGTTTTCTTTGTGATTTAGCTATTGTTCTGTGCCATCATCTAAAGAGAAAGTATTATATTATCTAAAATCTGAGAATGACATGATGAGAACAGGTAAGAGTTCATCTGGACTTCTTGAGAAACAGGAAAGTGTTGGAAACTGATTATCCTTAAATATTCTTTACTTCCTTTTGGAAATCTAAATTGGATTTAGTTGCTTTTTTTTACTATGATAATGACCTGACCCAGAACAAGTATTTCCATTTCTTCTCTGATAAAAGTCCAATAACTGATAAAGATTATACAAATAGTCTTTATCATAAAAGTTGCTATGAAGATCAAAGGTAATAGCAAGGATGAAATGCAAAAACTTGGTGTGATTGTGACAGGATTTGTGATTTCCTGTATTTCCAGTGCATTTCCATCCCAGTACCCTTTCCTTGGCAAACATTGCAAATCAAAATCACTGTGTCTATCTTCTATTTCAAGTAAATATCGTAAGTAGCATAAACACTTGAAAAAAACCATACCTCTAACCCTCAATCTGATGTTATAGTTATCTTTCCAATGTGAAAATCACTAGATTTTACACCTAGAGCCCAGTTCTTGATTGTCTTATTTTTGGCCCTGTTTTTATTAATAAATTTAATTTCAGTCCCTAACATTCTCTGTAGTTCCAAATAAAATATGTTATCTACCTAAACTGTATGAAACTAAAAGCTCTCTATGTAACTTCTGAAAGTAGTCACAACTGTTCAAAGCTTCAGTAATCAGTCATAACTCCATAAGCTACGGTCCCCAGAGATGGCACAAATGTCTTCTCAGTGCATCCCTTCCATTCTTGGCTTCTTTGTCTCCCAAGGAAACACCAGTTCCAGTTCTGGACCTGCTGCTCCTCTTATTTCTGTATTCCCTTAAGTTAGAACAAAATTTTTTTTACATAAAATTTCATTCACAGGAGGCTGGTGAAATCTCTAACTGTTTCAAGCCCTGATCAGTCAATTCTCTTGGCTATAAGGCCATTTCCTTCCCTGTACACTGTAGGAGGAAGATACATCATTGCATTAATTAATTTTACCTAAATTAGGAAAAATCTAATTAAATGAGCAATTGATTACTTGATTACTTTTCATTGTTAAAACTCCTAAGTTCTTCCTAAGGTCTTCAATTTTTGCTGAGTACATTGCTGAGTGATAGATTGCCTCATGTTATGTTTAAGATGTAGGTTAAAGGACAACAATAGGAATATAATGTTGATAAAAGCCAGTTGAAGTGTATTTAAAAAATTGGCTTCTAATATAATAAATTAATAAACAGTTCCTCAGGGAATAACAAAACAAAAAAGCCTTCTTTCATATAAATCTACATATTTTCATTATAGAACACTTCTTGGCAAACAGTTTGGGAATGGATTCATAGAACAACTAGCCTTTTAATGAATACTATTTAATGTCATTGTTAATAAAGAATCTTTGGTCTTATAATTACTTTAAAGTGGGACAGATTAATTTGATTTAAATCCACTGATTTAAATGAAGACTTTTAATCGGTGTTTAAATCAGCAAGCTGAAAAACATGATCTAAAAATGACTTCAATTTTTTTTCTATTATTTAGCAATTTTTCTAAATAAAGACCATTATTATTTTCTATAAGTTTCTATTTTTTAATTGCCTTTTAGGATAAACAATACTTACATAAGTTTTAATATAATTAAGTTATCAAACAAAGAAACTATTATCTTTAGTTACTGTACTAAAATGATTGTTTCTGATCATTGCATCCCTGAAGAACTTAAATCTAAACTATCTTGGTTTCTTATGCATATAATTTTTTAATATATTGGAATAACATTTTTGCTTTCATAAACTACATTTTTGTTTGTTACTGAATATGAGTAGTTAAAAAACTGGAAAAGAAAATACTCTGCTTTCATACACAAGAGATGCTAGTTATCAAATGCTGGTTTAGCACATAATGTAACTCAGATGAAGTCTCATTTAGGTACTTGCATTCTTCATTACAAAAATAACTGGAAACTACTTTTTGTTCACCTCTGAAGATATGATTATTATGAAATGGCTATCCAGACCTTAGGTAGATTAGAGCTCCAGCACTTGGAAAGCCCTGCACCTGAAAGCAGAGTTTGATATCATGGATGCTCGTATGCCCAAATAGATGAGCTTTTCAAACAAATAGCTGTGATACAAGGACAACTCAACAGGCAGTGCAGTATCTTGGACTGTGAGTGGGAGATTACAGTATCACAGTATCACAGTATAACTAAGGTTGGAAGAGACCCCAAGGATCATCAAGTCCAACCTGTCTCGACAGACCTCATGACTAGACCATGGCACCAAGTGCCACGTCCAATCTCCTCTTGAACACCTCCAGGGACGGCAACTCCACCACCTCCCTGGGCAGTCCATTCCAATGACAAACGACTCACTCAGTGAAGAACTTTCTCCTCACTTCGAGTCTAAACCTTCCCTGGCACAGCCTGAGACTGTGTCCCCTTGTTCTGGTGCTGGTTGCCTGGGAGAAGAGACCAACCCCTTCCTGTCTACAACCACCTTTCAGGTAGTTATAGAGGGCAATGAGGTCACCCCTGATCCTTCTCTTCTCCAGGCTATTTTTCTCCCTTGTCCCAGGCTGAGTGACAGCCCTGTGCAAGTGGAAACTAAGCCTGAATTCATCAAGCCTAGTGAGACAAGCAACTTATCAGGTGATGGCAACTGGACCTTTGTTTCTGCTTGGGGTACAAACATCTTTGTCCTAAAGTGCTCCTGTGTTTACACTCTAGGGATGGAGAGAGAAGAACACATGAATATTGGACAGGATCCAGAGGAAGCTAAACACACAAAGTTGATCTACTTGGTCACTGCCTGTCTGTGTGACTAGTGTTCTACTCAAGATTTTGTCTTTTTGGATCATGAGTCTACTTTTAAGAAGCTGGTCTGTTGAGAGCTGATGGAATTCACCTGACCAAGTAGGGCAAGAGTATATTTGACAATAAGCTGGCCAGACTTACATGGAGAGCTTTAAACTACACTTAACGTGGAAAGGCGATGGACTTTTGAACAGCCAGGATCTTCCTATATGTCAAGATCCAACAGGGAATCATCTCTGAAGTACTTCAAAATAATTAGGCTGTGTTCCTCAAAAAGGTGATGTGTCCTGTAGCTCAGCTGAAGCTCCCCTACACCAAGCTAAGATCTAATATCTATTAATGAAATGTGGTGGGAAGAATCATACAATTTGAATACTGCAATCATTGGTTATAAATTGTTAAGGAGATACAGGCAAGGAGAGAGGGGCAGGGCAAGGTGTGTGCCCTTTATATAAAAGAATACCTGACTAATCTGGTAGCCTCTGTGATGGAATGACTTCATCAGTGGACAAGGGAAGAGCTATAGATGTCATCTACCTAGATTTCTGTAAGGCCTTGATGTGGTCCTGGCCTTGGTGTGGCCCGTCCACTATATCCTTGTCACTAAATCGGAGAGATATGGATGAATTTGATGGATAGATTGATGGACAGATAAGTCAAATCTGTACCTGCCCATGGCAGAAGGGTTGGTCTGGGTGGGCTTTGAAGTCCCTTGCAACCCAAACCATTCATAATTCTATGATTATTACACCTTTAAAAGTAAAATATTTTTAGAACTGAATGGACAGGATAAATTTAGCAATTTCAGAACCAGTTGCATTTTGCTGAGATTATTATTGTAATGAAATATCTTTTTCTTAGTACTGAAGTACTTGGTTTATATATATCTACACACACATACACATAGATACACACTTACAGAAATGAAGTGCTAGGAAGAGCAAAAGAGCTTACATGAAATACTTTTCACCTTTCTTCTAAATGTGGAAATATTAAAGTTCAGCAACTCTGCATAAAAGAGATACACTGCAGTTAGGTCCTAGCTAATATGTTATAGATGTATTTCTTAAATTTGTTAATAGCTTTTAAAACTGTTAAAATTCTCTCATTGTGTCTTTGATGTCACTAGAGCTCATCAAAGGATAAGTTGTGTGTTATGTCTCCTACTTGTTCTATCACGTACACGAGGTACAAAGATGAGTTCACCTAGCTTAGAAGCATAACTAAGCCACTTTCCCTGCAAAACTGTAGTCTTTTGAATGAATCCTCCTCTCCTTCCTGTACAAACACACAGACAGCATCCATGTCAAGAAATAATGTTTCTCAGTTGATGCTAGTACTCTGGAGAAGGTGATCCAGTCCCTATGTTCACTGCGGTCCACAGTACACAGAGCAAAAAGGAAAAGTACTGGTTTTCTCTGCTCACTCAGCAGCTCAGCTCAGTCAGTTCTCTCTAACATTTTGCTAGGTGCTTAGTACTTTTGATGAAACTCAGTATCTCTATGATAGGCTCTGAGGGGACTATTTGCCTAGGAAATGGAAGGTAAGAACTGCAGATTATGTTCGCAGTTCATGCATCCAATGGAATATATTTTTGGAGAACTTTCCATTGCCTGCCTGTTAAAAATGGACCACAATACAGTTATATACAAGGAAAGTACAGACAATGTCTCATTTTTTTAACTTAAAACCATATATCCATGTGTTCTGGATTCTACTGCTAAGAGCAGTTTAAATTATTACTGTGGTTGTCATTCTTACTGCTATTAAGGAAATTGATAGAGCAATGCAAGGAGCATTACAGGGACAGAGATATGGGTTTTCCATTTTGACTCCTTGGTGCTTCATGTCTGTATCTTAGTCTGCCAGAATTACACCAACAACACATAAAGATCAAACAGGGAAAGGTCAGCTGCTGAGCAATGAGGAAATCTACAGACTTTGAGAAATTACTTCTGTGAATGAGTAATGAGCCTTGGATTCTGCAACCTGGCACCTGCCATGAGTACTAAATTAATTGAAAAGGAAAATACTTAGAGTCGTTATAGAGGCATAAAAGCTGGTGTTACAGAGTGATGAATCAAGCAGTAGTCTTTATGAATAGATACTGCAGTGTTTTACAATAATGATCAAAAGCACTATAGCTTGTAAGACTATTACTGGACTCTTTATGGACAAGAAGCATTACTTTACTAAGGATTTTTATAGTTCTGCATCTACCAGGCTTTGTTGTAAGTGGCCCTCCATAAAAGATTTTAAGTTAATACCAGTATTTTATTCTGTACTACCTTAGCTGTGAGGCCAATGTCTCCATTAATTTATCTTTATTATATTTCAGTAGATGGAACTGTAGGGACAGATCCAAGAAAAACTATTTGAGTGATCTTTGTTTTTATGCTGGAAATTGTCATTTAGAAATCCCTCCTGAGACTTAAAGTATTTGCTGTCAAAACTTGCAAGGTGTCATTTCTGTGAGTTCTCTGGAAGACTTGAATTCTTCTTCAAGGAATGTGTATAAGAGGCTTGGCTTTGGTATCTAATGGGTAAGTCATTTAACTATAAGAACAGAGACCTATGATCTATTTTATGCCTATTTTTATCCACTGACTCTTAGTGTAAAATGCATTTTGGGTTTAACATTCACACAGAAATCTATTACCTACAATTTACAAATTGCTGCATCTAACCCTGTATTACCAAAGTCTTTATTGGATCTGTCCTTTGTTAAATTCCTAGCTTTAGCAATTATTATTAATTTAATAATAAAGTAATGATTAATTTAATTTAGTTTAATTATATTAATCATTACATGAAAAATTTAATTTGTAGTTCTAGAGTATTTCTTCCTACAGAGAACCATATATAACTAATACAAATGATGTTGTGATGTAGTTATGATATATGACCTTAGGATTTTGGCTATAGGGATATAAAGTTATATGGTTATACTATTAGGTTTCTGCATGTTGTTAATATGTAGTTAACCATGTTGTCCTCTTTCTTTTGTTCATAGTCCTCTTAAAACACTGCAAAACTTCCTAATTCAAGATCCTTCTGATAGTGTTGCAGTGAAACATGTCATTTGAAATATATCCAGCTGTGGATTTGGCAACTTGCTGCATACAATTTCATAGTGAATATATAATGTACGGAAGACTTCTGGAATTCGGATATTAGGAAAAGAATAAACAGGCATACAACACTATATTAATTAGGGGAAAATTATTTAACAATCTGTTTAATTGCCACAAGAGGAATAAACCACAAGCATCCAAAAGAGTATGACAGGTTGACTTCTTTTGAAGCTTTAACAGTTTCAGGCAAGAAATCCAGTTACAGATTCACATTCACCACGTAGAGATTCCTTTGACTGATGCTTCCCAGTTGGTTGTACTGCCAGCTGGAATTTCTGCTGAAGCATGTATAGGCTCATTTCTGCTGACAGGATTAACAAAACTCAGTCTGGATGAACAAGTGAATTCATAAAGGCAATAATGCCCTGTCTCCCTCATCCTTACCCATCATCAGATTCATGCATTTAATGTCTTTGTTATTTATAGTCCAGGAAAAACCAGTAAAAAGAAGTATACAATATAACACAACAAAGAACTCCTGAGCTCACTTTATTAATTTCTTACCATGATGGTTCTCATATTTCAATGCAATATGTGTTTTCTCTGCTGTATATGTCATGACATATGAGCAGTATATAAACTTAAGATGTTTTTAGCACTACTTTGAAAAGGCCTTTACTGGTCTCCTTAGATGAAAATTAAACTTTCTCAGATATTGTAGATTCTTTAAAATATATTTTAAGTCCAGTTATTGTTAAAATTATTAAATTTAATTTCACTAAACATACTGTGTTTCACTGATGTTAATACAAATTTTAGCTAAAAAATGCTGCAATATTTTTCTAATGCCATAATTCCCTCGTGACTTGAATTTTGGGGAATGCTCATGGTAATGCAGTTTCCTATATCCATTAAGACATTGCAGTAACTTTCAGTTTGTAAGGCCATGTGGTACAAATCATGCAGTTTTCTGACATTAGAGGACTCTCTGATATCAGGCAGAATGAGATACAAAATGTCAAATCTCTTTATCCAGTTCAAGCTCGTTTGAAGTACAAAAACCTTTGGATACTGATTTCTGTAATGCTTGTAAATCATAGAATACATAGAATACATAGAATAAACCAGGTTGGAAGAGACCTTCAAGATCATCGCGTCCAACCCATCAACCAATCCAACTCCGCCCAAGCAACTAACCCACAGCACCAAGTACCCCGTCAAGTCTTCTCCTAAAAACCTCCAGTGATGGTGACTCCACCACCTCCCCAGGCAGCCCATTCCAATGTGCAATCACTCTTTCTGTATAGAACCTTTTTCCAACATCCAGCCTGTATCTCCCCTGGCGCAGCCTGAGACTGTGTCCTCTTGTTCTGGTACTGCTTGCCTGGGAGAAGAGACCAACATCCGTCTGTCTACAACCTCCCTTCAGGTAGTTGTAGAGAGTAATAAGGTCACCCCTGAGTCTCCTCTTCTCCAGGCTAAGCAACCCCAGCTCCCTCAGCCTCTCCTCGTAGGGCTTATGTTCCAAACCCCTCACCAACTTTGTTGCTCCTCTCTGGACTCGTTCCAGCAAGTCAACATCCTTCCTAAACTGAGGGGCCCAGAACTGGACACAGTACTCGAGGTGCGGCCTAACCAGTGCAGTGTACAGGGGCAGAATGACCTCCCTGCTCCTGCTGGCCACACTGTTCCTGATGCAGGCCAGGATGCCATTGGCCCTCTTAGCTGCCTGGGCACACTGCAGGCTCATGTTCAGTCTACCGTCGACCAGCACCCCCAGGTCCCTCTCAGCCTGACTGCTCTCCAGCCACTCTGACCCCAGCCTGTAGCTCTGCAAAACAAATTACAGAGGTCGTTGTGGAGATGTTCACTTCAGTAAGATGGAAAATGTATCTTGAATTTCCAGGGTAATCAATACATTTCCTTTGCCATAGCTTTCTCTGCTCATAGAACATGATTCTTCAGATTCTTCATTTTGCCAAGTACACTCAAAATAAAACTGATGAGTGACAGTGATCGTGATGTACAATGCTGGGCTTAATAAAGCTCAGAAATTCTTCGAATTCAACCTTTAGCCAGCTGTGGAGACATCCTAGGACTTCATTTTACTACCCTGAAATGAGGCCCATGTGTGAACAGCTGATCTAGAAAATGAGTTGTTCAGTCATGAGATCATATTTGTGTTCCATGAAACTCCATCACAATATTTATGACAATATTTTCTCTTCAAAAGCTGTCATGACAGCACCTAGGTATGTTGAAACTGAGGGATTTTTTGCAAATGACAAAATGTTCTTCATTCATCTTCCATGTAGATAAGCATTTCTTCTACCTCTATTAAAAGAGAAAGATTTAAAGGTTTCTTATTACATAAATTTCATACTATTTTTATGTAATAAAGTAGATTTTAATAAGATGTTAACCATGCTGAAGCATCAAAAAGAAAGTACTATTAAAGAAAAGGTTAATTCAGGTATGTGGTGAACAGTATGCAAGTATTACACATAACTTAAGAAAAACTTTTAAGAAATTTTATTTTCTTTTTTTTACTTCAGTTCAATTTCAGCTTCAAAGTTTCAAAAATCATACTATAATTCTTAAATAATCAGATTTCAAAGGCAAAAATATTAATCAATATCAAAACGATAAGTAAATATCACTAAGGAAATAAAAAACAACATATACTATATTTAAAAAGCTTTATGCTTTTATTTTGTGGTTGTTTTTCAGTCTTAGAACTAACACTTTCCACTTAAACTAGAGATTATTATTTTTTAATGTTGATTTGCAGTTTTGAAACAAAAGATTAGTGCCACAAAGATAAAAATATTTTATACTTGAGTTTTTACAGTCACATATTCTCCTTTTTCCTTTGCATATTGTGATCTGAATTACTACAAAGTAATGTACAGCTTTTACAAAAGATCTTTGTTCACAGGAAAGCAGAAAAAGAAGCACTTACTTGCCTGTGATTATTAGGCAAGGAAAATGGTATCTGGGAACTATGACATAACAAAAATTATCAAAACATAATTGTATATTTACATATGCACATAACTAATTTAAGTTACAGGATTTTTAACAATTACTTTGCATATACAGAGTTATTCACAACATTTAACATAAAATATGGTCTATGAAACCTGGAAAGGAGAATTCGTAGCATGTACAATAGGAGCTGACATGTCCCATTAACAAGTGCCTAATGCTCTCACTGCTGCTTAAATACGGGGAGGGTATAACCCTTAGCAGTGTGAGGTAACTTCCATTTTGTGACTTGCCTCTGCTGAAAAGGCCTGCAGTGACAACCTTTTATGAGTGTACTCAAGTAACCTTTGTGTTAGAGTACATTACAGACATGTGGTACAGGGAATAGAGAAAAATAACTGAAGAAAAGTTATTAGCATGTCTTGGGAAGCTTCAGAGGGAATTACTACTGTGGGAGAAGGATTATATTGACAGGACAGATGGGAGTGTTAAAAGTGAATGCATTCAAAAACAGGAATTGGGAGTAAAAATAGGATTGCAGTGTCTGAAGCTGCAGGAAAGAACAAATTTGTAAGCTTGTAAGGTGTAATATATGCTCTTTTGCCCATGTAACTAAGGAGAAGAATCATCATTGCAGGTTTCATGGAGGCTTGTGATCAGTTACACATAGCTGACTTTTCCTTCTGCTGTTCTGAAGTCCTTCAGTGAGTTGTCTGTGTTGTCCAAGGTAACAGATGTAACACATCAGCGACTGGAACTTCTGAATTTTCAGGTGAACTGTATTAGAGTAGTAACTAGTTTTATCCTAAGTTTGTCATTCCAGCTGACACAACTCACAGGGCATTTAGACACGACGGGTTGGACCAAACTGAGAAAACAAAATAATTCTAATTCTTTGTCTCAGTAGTCTAACCATGCCATATGCAGTATAAATGTGTAATAGATTACACACAGATTGGATAGACAGACCTTTTTTTTTTTTTTTTTTTTCCACAGCTGGGAAACTCCAGGCTGTACAATCACTATCTCTATGGTTTGTGAAAGTATTCCAGCATTCTGGTCTTCCCCCGGGTAAACTTTTCAAAGCCAGTGAGTGTTTGAGCTGATGAAATAAGATGAAGCATAAAAGAGCATTCAGATTCTGTGGAGTGTCTATCTCAAACAAGAGCTGTTTTCAAAGATACAGGCCACGTGCCAGGCAGAATTGGGTTCACATGAATTCTGAAGAGAAATCAAAGGTCAGAATGTTGGTTTCTGTGAGCCTGGGCATGTTTGAGATAGAACCAGATGAAATAACATGAAAGTACTGAGAGAAGCTAAGCGAGGAAACTGGAGATACTAATACAAACAGGAGTTATTATGTAATTCATTTGCAATAGTATACCTCATGCATTCTTCATTCTGATTTATCACTTTTGTCTAATCATTGCAGAAGCTTGTACTAGCCTTGTACAATATAACTGCAGAAAATTGAAGAAGATTGAATTTGGAAAGAGATTGGTTAAGAATTTCAGCTGTATATGCACAATGCCTAAGCAAAACTTAAGTTCTTCATTTGGAACTGGCAGATAAGATCCTCAGGAACAAAAGTTGAGTGTAAAGAAAGACATATTCAGGACATCTCAGATGGTATTGCCCAGCAAATCTTACACAATGGAAATATTTCTTGCAAGGCTGAAGCCTTTGGAGTTGTTGATTTAACTAACAAAATTAGAAAAAAGTTTGAAATAATCTATATATATGATCTGAGAGTTGGGTAGAGAGTAACATAATGCAATTCTGCAAGGACAAGTGTAGAGTCCTACATCTGGACGAGAATAACACTATGCCCTAGTACAGGCTGCTGGAAAGCAGCTCCACTGAGAAGGACCTTGGAGTCCTGGTTGACTGTGGGCCAACAGTATCCTGGGGTGCACTGAGAAGAGCGTGACCAGAAGGTTGATGGAGGTTCTCCTGCCTCTCTACTTTGCCCTAGTGAGGCCTCATGTGGAGAATTGTGTCCAGTTCTGGGTTCTCCATTTCAGGAGAGACAGGAAACTTCTGGAGAGAATACAATGGAGGGCTATGAGGATGATTACAGGAATAGAGAACTGTGACAGGTAAAACCACCCTGATAAACACAAAGGCCCTGACAGACACCATACAGGACAAAGGGCTAGGAGCTGATAAAGAAGCTGTTGTGTTTCTGGGGGGACTCAACTCTCCAACTAATTAACAAATTTACCACAGTGTACACTCAACAGGGTATAAATGGAGTCCTGTTATGGAGAGAGGGGATTCTCCCTACATCAAGCAGCCTGGCAGTCAGATCCTCTCACCTCAGATTAGAACCTCATCTAAAGAGTCCTCACCTGGTTTGGTGAGTGTATATATTTTTGACACTTGGGAGGAGATTTTCATTTTCTGAGTGAGTGAAGGAACATTTTGGTTCATCACTCTCTAGATAGTTTAACTGGTTGTGTAGCAGCATATTCCCAACTGACATCTGAACCTGTAATTGTATTGTGTTGAAAGGATCACAGAATAATTGCAATAAATCTACAATTTTAGGGTGGCTGTTGCTGTCTGTTCTGTGGGTGCCTCTGTGACATGAACATCTCTCTTATGAGGAAAGGCTGAGAGACCTGGGGTTGTTTAGCTTGAAGAAGAGAAGGCTGAGAGGGTGTCTGATCAATGTTTACAAGTACCTTAAAGGTGGGTGTCAAGAAGATGGGGCCCAGTGACAGGAGAAGGGGCACTGGGCACAAACTGGAATACAGGGAGTTCCACCTCATCATGAGGAGACATTTCACTGTGAGGGTGACAGAGCACCGGAATAGGCTGCCCAGAGAGGTTGTAGAGTCTCCTGTGAGACTTTCAAAACCCATCTGGGTATGTTCCTGTGTAACCTGCTCTACGTGAACCTGCTTTGACAAGGGCATTAACTAGATGATCTCCAGAGGTTCTTTCCAACCCTACCATTCAGTGATTCTGCATTATGGGCTTGTTAGGTACTCTGTGAAGACAAAAGCCTTGACACAGTTTTGCAGCAAATAGAAAGAAAATGGACAATCTGACCTCCTCTACCATATCCTCTGAACTGAAAAAAAAAACACCTCTGAAAGAGATAAGGTAAGGAGAAATTCCTGAGAGAATTGTTCTTAAAATTCCTGAGGGAATTCTTACAATTTCTGACATATATCCTTTTCAAACTCAGGACAGGATGGCTATACAGATGTGACAATACAATGAATAACACAGTACATTGCAGTAACACGGTCCAGAAACAGAAACAGTTTGTTAGGTGGCTGATGTGTGCTCATGTTTCTGATTAGTTCACCCTGTTTCTCCATCTTGGGCCCTTGTACATTTAATGGAAGTTATTTTGCAGCATCATGTTCACATATTTAAAAATGTCATTACTTATTATTAGCTGTATTGATTACATGCAGCCACCTGCATTCAGATCTTTAGTTTCCACTGATGTTTTTTACTATTTATCCATTAGTGAGAACAAGTAGGACTTCTCCTCTGCCTTCAGCAGTCTGAACTTTACTAGGTCAGAGCCTTAGGGCTTTGTGAGGAAACAGTCTGGGGGTTTTATAAACCAAATAACCTCAAGCTGCTCAATAAAATATTTAAAATGTAAGTACTGTACCACCAGTGTCATTAGGACTTCAAATGCTGCAGCACTGTGGCTATTCTATTTCTAATACGAGATGAAATTATAGATGTTACTACATAATATTGATTTATGAGACCTAGCAATAAAATAACATATGCAGATGGTTTCTAGAATGCACTTGGAGCACCTCAGAAAGATTCTCATGGTAAGTGGCACCTTGCATAGCAGGATAAACTCCAGAGACAAGTGTGCTACATTAGTATCAGTGTCAAGCTGACATTTCAGGGTCAGTGAATGAATATCCTAAAGCCCAAGTGTTTATTTTTGAGAAATTTCATATATAATGACCTTGACTTTACATTGTTTTTTAGGTATGCATATGACCTCTCTCCAAATCACAGTTTGCTGTGATTTACTTCAGGTGTATTATTTCTGCACTATTAAATGAATTAATCAAAGCTTGATACAGTGTTTTTTCTTTCCCATTTGTGCTTTTATTCTTTCTCATGTGTTGATGAAATAGAGTAAGGACTTTGAATTATTAAAGCACATGCACCCACACATGCACACACACATATATATTCATACATAGATAGGATTTATTTCCCTGATCTCCAATTTATAACCATATGATACATAAAATTGTAGCAAAATAAGGAAGCTCCAGTTCACTATCAAACTAGTTGGTAATTTTTCATGTGCAGTGATGTTACTTTCCTGCTTACTCTTCAGGGTGAAGGTAACCATGAGAAGATGTTTTCACAGAATTTACCCTAGCAGATCTGCCATGAAACATTTGGCCATACAACATACAGGGACTTAGTCACCAAATCCTACAGATCTGTGGAGTATTGCCTTGTTTGACTTTGTCCTTGCAAGGAGAGTCTTTTGCTATCTTTCTGAAAGCAGAACCTTACTCTTCAGTGACTATGAAAAATAATCCCTTCATTGGAACATTGTATAACATAAAACAAGTCATACAGTTGGGTAATCTTCAATTATGGAGATTTAACAAGAGTAAATTTAACATGCGTAAATGCCAGATTTCCCACCTGGAACAGGGTAATCCCAGTTATGTGTAGAAACTAGGGGATGAGAGGTTGGAAGGCAACCCCACAGAAAGAAATCTGGAGGGTTGGGTTAATGGCAAGTTTAATATGAGTCAACAGTGTGCCCTGGCAGCAAAATGGGATAAATATGCCCTAAGGGGCATCAAGCCCTGGCTTTGTGATTTCTGTACATTTTGCAACATAAAACATGCCATGCAAAGATATTTCTGCATCCTAAATTTTGGTTGATTTGCAATTTCATTTTTATATCTATACAAGAACTGAGCTTTATGTTTGATGGGAAGTTTTCTTTTCCCTTCTTTTTTTTTTCTTTTTTCTTTCCTTTTTGTATTCATAAAGCTTGGATTTTTTGAATAAGGTTGTAATATTGTTAAGAATTGCACTATTCCAAACTAGGATTTATCATAGGATGATAACTTTCTCCTGCAAGTAGTTGAAGAACCAACATGGAGAAGTGCAATGCTGGACCTGGTATTAACAAACACAGAAGGACTGGTTGTAGATGTTAAGTTTGGGGATAATCTTAGTTGCAGTGACCATGACATGCTAGATTTTAATATTAACAGACAAAGAAGCAGGGTGATAAGCAAAATTTCAACCCTGGACTTTAAGAGGGCTAACTTTCCCCTCTTCACGACTCAGAAATATCCAGTAGGCTAGGGCTCTGGAAGTGGGGGGACAAGAAAGCTGGTTAATATTTAAATGTTACCTCTTCCAAGCTCAAGAGAAATGTATTCCCTTGAAAAACAAAATCAAGTAAAGGCAGGCAGAAGACCTGCATGGATAAGCAAGGAACTCTTAGTAAAACTCAAAAATAAAAAGGAGGCTTACAATATGTGGAAAAAAGGGCTAGTCAATTGGAAGAATTGTAGAGATATAGCCAGAGAATGTAGAGATGCAACAAGGAAGGTCAAGGCCCTCCTGAAACTGAGTCTCACCAGAGGGCTGAAAGAGAACAAGAGTTTTTTCAAATACATCAATGACAAAAGGAGGAGCAGGCAAAAGGTGTGCCCACTGCTGAATGATATGGGAGATATGCTAACTGATGATGCAGAGATGGCAGAGTGTTGAATGCCACCTTTGCCTCAGTTCTTTACTCCTAAGACCAGCCCTCAGGAACCTCAGTCTCTAGAAGTAAGGGAGCAGAATTGGAGAGATGTGGACATTCTGCTGGTCAGTCTGGACCGGGTTAAAGATCTCTTATACCAACTAAAGACAAACATGTCCATGGGCCCTGTGGGGGTGCATCCATGACTGCTGAGAGAGCTGGCTGATACTGTTGCTGAACGTCTCTTCATCATCTTTGAAAAGTCATGGGGAACAGGAGAACTGCCTGATGTCTGGAAGAAAGCAAATGTTACTCCTGTCTTTAAAAAAGGCAAGAAGGAGGAACCAGGTAACTAAAGACCAGTAAGCCTCACCTTCATCCCTGGAAAGATGATGGAACAGCTCATCTTGGAGGTCATCTCTAACCACATGGAAGACAAGAAGGTATCAGGAGTAGCCAACATGGATTTACCAAGGAGAGATCCTGTCTGAGTAGCCTTCTATGAAATTATGACCAAATGGGTAGGTGAGGGAAGAGCAGTGGTTGTCATATATCTTAACTTCAGTAAAGTTTTTGATACTGTCTCCCAACAGCTTCATAGAAAAGCTTAGGAAATGTGGCATAGATGGCTGGTCTGTGAGGTGGATTGAAAACTGGCTTGATAACAGAGTTCAGAGGGTTGTCATCAGTGGCACAGAGTCAACTTGGAAGCCTGTGGCCAGTAGTGCTCCCCAGGGATTGGTACTGGGTCCAGTTTTGCTCAATATCTTTATCAAGGACCTGGATGAGGGGATTGAGAGTACCCTCAGCAAGTTTGTTGGTGATACAAAACTTGGGGGGTGGCCACCACCTTGTCAGGCTGTGCAGCCATCCAACAAGATCTGGACAGACTGGAGAGCTGGGTGCAGGCAAACCTCATGAAATGTAACAAGGACAAGTGGAGAATCCTGCACCTGGGGAGGAATAACAACAGGCACAAATACAGGTTAGGGGCTGCCCTGCTGGAAAGCAGCTCCACGGAGAAAGACCTTGGAGAGCTGGTGGACAGCAAGTTCTCCATGGGACAACAATGTGACCTTGTGGCCAAGAGGGCCAATGGTATCCTGGGGTGCATCAAGAGGAGCATCTCCCCCTGTGAAGAGAGACTGAGATCTCTGGGGCTATTTAGTCTTGAAAAGAGAATACTAAAAGAGGATATCATCAATGTGTATAAATATCTGAGGGGTAGGTGTGAAGTGGAAGGGGCCAAGCTCTTTTCAGTGGTGCACAGTAATAAGACAAGAAACAACAGGTTCAAGCTTGAGCATAAAAGATTTCACCTCAACATCAGGGGAAACTTCTTCTGACAGTTTTAGGCTGTGCCTTTAAGGAAAAGACAGCTACAGAACACTCTAGCTGAATGTTTTGGTCTAAAAAGGAAAACAAAGATAATTCTAAATTAATTTCATTGGTAGATCAGTAGGAATGTAACTGTAAGGATTTTAGTTTCAGTTCAGTCTGTTTAGCTGTTTCTGTCCTGTGCAGTTTCTTTCTGCTGTTCTTGGTGGTGGTGGTGACCTTGGACTAATGAGATAAGAAACTAACTTTTTTTCCCCCTTAACAGCTGCTTTGAACTAACAAAAGTTCCCTTAATATCCATTTTCTCTCTAATCTTTTTTTTGGGAAAAAGAAGGAAGAGGGGAAAGGGGTTCTGAGAGGAGCCCTCCTCCCAATGGGAGGGAGTTTTCTGTGTTAGGTTCTTTCCTGTATATTTTTGTATATACTGTAAATACTGTATATTTTGTATATATTCATTGCATTTCATTCTGCTTGTAAAAATACAGCCTTTCCCATTTTGCTTCTTTGGCTGAGTTAGCTGTGGTTTGTGTGTGTGGGGAGAATTGAACTTTTCTCACTACCACACTTCTTTATAGTGAGGGTAATTGTGGGAGAAGGATTGTTTTCAGATGGCTTTGGAAAGCTATGGAGATTTGCCTTTGCTTGAATTAGAGAAAGCTATGTTTTGTCTTTGACTCTGAAAAGAAATAAAAAACACCTTGTAACTGAAGGAGAGACATTAGGCAGAATTTGGTTGGATGTGTTAAAATACTGTTTTGTTATTTTGACCTATTGTATGCCTTAATTACATGAATGCCAGCAGAAAATGACCAATTGAGATGTGACACATGTGCCTTCTGATAGACTATATAACTTTGCTGTATGATGTAATAGATGTCTTTACCTGCCTACGTCTCGTCCTGGAAGCTTTGCTCAAGGTGATTCAAACATCTATATAGCAACAAATGGAAGCAGTGCAACAAGAAGAATAAAACACCTATATTATAACAGGTGATGGAGCACTGGAACAGGCTGCCCGAGAGGTTATGGAGTCTCCTTCTCTGAAGACTTTCAAAACCCACCTGGATGCATTCTTGTGCAGACTACCCTAAGCAATCCTGCTTTGGCATGGGGTTAGGACCCAATGATCTCTTGAGGTCCCTTCCAACCTCTAATATACTGTGATACTATGATACTGTGATAGTGGTTAAGTGGTTAATATTTTGAAGAACTGATTATCTTTTTTTAATGCAGCATTTCAACTTATTACATACTAGAAATTTGGCTCAAAGAATTTTCAAGAAAAAAAAGGTACAGAGATTGTCTATTTCTACCATTTCTCACTTATCTAGTTCTTGTGTATACACACCTATAAAAATAGCCATAAGAATCTCCTAAAGTAATGTACAAGTTCTACTTAATTGTCACTGATTAATTCCTTACTTTTCAGTATTTGAGTCCAAACCAGGATAAAATTTTCCACCTGGAATTTCTGTTCTATGTCAAACATGAGAGCAAGGAGTAAATCTCACATAGGTTCATTTACCTGGTTTTGTTACTGTTGAGACTTTTAAACTTCAAAAAATTCAATAAGGACATTAGCTTCCTGGATAGCTGCTTTTATTTGCTACCACAGAGATGTAGTTCTACATGTTATGATCCTGTCTTCTCTCTCAGTGATGGTTACTGGTGAATTGAACAGGAATGTTTGTCTCTCAACTACCTTTCAAGCATTGGTAAATAGTTACTTCACAAAACCTCTCTTATTTATCCGTCTTCTCAGATGGGAAAACACTTTTCTCAGAATTGATGACTACTTATTTTTCAGCTAAAGTAAATACAGATCTATATCTCTTTTCATTTGTGCAAGAAGCTGACACGTTCTGTCACAACATAGCCTGAGTAAATGGGAAAGTGACAGCTTCCTGGCAAAATTTTAAAGAGATAAACATCTATTTTTGTTTAAACAGCTACTGAAAAAAAAAATAGGATAAAGCTTTCCAAGCTGAAATGCTGTGGAATATATGAGTGTTGCCAAGCAGTAAATGAATGTTCATGTAAGATCCTGAGCTCAGTCTTACCCCTACAATTTCCTCTCTATTTGTCCGTTGCCTTACCATTAGTAAGAAATGTTTGAGTAAGGTACAAGAATTATTAGCATAGGTATGTGAAATGATCTATCAAACACTGCATTGTATTATTTTTCAGAAGAATAGATAACCAAATTTTTAAAATAAAATATTCTTCAAAGCAGGAATACATTTTTGCTTCGTTGCAAGTTGTATTGTGATTAAGTGGCAAGGTTTCAGTAGTGGGGGGAGGGGTGTACAGGATTGTCTTCCTTGAGAATAATCTGGCACTATGCCCATATTGAAAAGAGCCAGCTACAGCCAGATCCAAAATGGACCTCTTATTGCCCAAAACTGAGGCCACCAGTGATGCTCATAGTGCGATAACATGGATGAAAGAGTAAAAAGAGACTTTGTGGCAGCTCTTAGAAGCGAGAAAATGTGAGACAAACAACTCTGGAGACACCAAGGTTAACAAAGAAAGAAAGGAAGAGGTGCCTCAGGTGCCAGAGCAGATATTCCCTTGTAACCTGTAGAAAAGACTGTGGTGGAGTAGTTGTCTCCTTGAAGCCCATAGAGGTCCATGGTGGAGCAGATACTCACCTTGCCGCCCATGGAGAACCCCACACCAGAGAAGGTGAATATGCCCTGAATGAAGTCCATACTGAAGAAGATTCATGGTCCCATGCAGGATGCCATACAGCAACAGGTTTTGTGGCATGAACTGTGGCCCACTGGGCCCCCTCACTGAGTAGTTCATTCCTAAAGGACTGCACCCTGTGGAAAGGACATATGATGCAATACTTTGTGAAGAACTGAAGCCCATGGGAAAGACCCACATTAGAGAAGTTTGTGAAGGAATGCCTGATGTGGGAAGGTCCCCATGCTGGAGCAGTAGAACTATGTGAGGAACGAAAAGTGACAAAGTTACAGATAAACTGCTGTCTCTGTTCCCCATGCCCCTGCACTGCTTATGATGAGGAGACTGGAGAGTCAGGAACAGTTGAGTCTGAGAAGAATGAAGGGTGGAGAGAAAGTGGTTTTAGTTTTGTTTTTATCTATGACTATCCTACTCTGTTATTAACTGACAATTAATTAATCTTCCTCAAGCTGAATTTGTTTGGTTTATGACAGTAACTGTTGACTGATCTCCCTACCTTTATCTCAACCCATGACCTTACTGATCTTTCTTTGTCCTCCTGTCCTGCTGAGGAGGAGGAGTGACAGAGCAGCCTGGTGGGCACCTGATGGTCAACCAATTTCAACCCACTGTGTAACTTCTATAGAGTGCTTATGGGCTCTTACACTAATGGGTTCATAACAATTCAAACAGTTATTAAATTCTTTCTAGCTCAAAATTAACAGGATGCTGAGATATCAGAAGTTCTCTCACTGTATTTCCATAGGAATGGGTGAAGGATAAGTTCAGATCAGACAGAGCAGCTGAGAAAGTCTGAGAAAGAAAATGTATGCCATTGTGTGAAAGGAAAGCAGGAAATACATTTGTCAAGGAAAGAAAAGTATAATACTAATGGTTCACAGGTAAGAGATAGAGTGAAACTTTGGGAGTGAATGGAATGAAACTGGAGGTGGGGAGATTCAGGCTGGATTTGAGGAGGAAGTTCTTCACCATGAGAGTGGTGAAGCCCTGGAATGGGTTGTCCAGGGAGGTGGTTGGGGCGCTGTCCCTGGAGGTGTTTAAGACCAGGCTGGATGAGGCTCTAGCCAGCCTGATCTAATGTGGGGTGTCCCTGCCCATGGCAGGAGGGTTGGAACTAGATGATCCTTGTGGTCCCTTCCAACCCTGACTGGTACTATGATACTATGATACTATGAGTGGGAAAAAAGACTGTAAAATCAGAAGAAAGAGAAGGTAAAAGGTCTGGGTAAAAGAAGAAGAGCCATTTGTTTATCTAATCAAAGATCAGTCACAAGTGGTGTAAGAAAAGAATGAGATTAAGAAAAGAGTTGCTTTATTTTAGCTGCTGGGTTTAGAAGTTTCTTAGGATTCTTCTTTAGCCTTTCTTTAGGTAAAACAAGAACATCTGCCAGGGTTGTTGTCCAGGACCTATGTGCATTTTTGCTTCATTTTGAGCACTAGATATATCTGAATACAAAACACATTGTTGTTTAGCTATTGGCTAGCACCTCTGAGCATGAAAGTGGTTTTATTAGCTCAGCTTTGCAAACAGGAAAATTGAGGGAAGGATTAATCATTTTCCTGGGGTTTCAGTGTAGTCACAATGATAAAGCCAAGATAACTGTGTTCTACTGCTGAAATTTCAGACTCAATCTGTTCTCACATTGTATGTGTTGTTGAAATATATTGCATTCACACTTGTTGAGATCAGTGCAGAGCTCACAGAAGAAGGGGAGTTGAGCTTGAATTTAAATATAGTATATCTTCAATTTCCATCAGTGTTTCTCACTTAACACTAGAGGACAACTCTTCTGCAAGCATCTGCAGTGTCAGTAATTCCATTAACAAAGAAGCCACTGTATTATCAACATACTGTAGCTTCATTTTAATGTGTCATTTGCACTTCAAAGTCACATAACTTTTATTATGGTAAATCAATTAAAACTATTTCTCATGATAATTTATCTTCTACAGAGTTTATCATCTCAGAGAATGCAATATTTTCCAATTTAACTTCCAAGACAAAAGTGATGTAATTTGAATGCCTTTTACTGAGCTTATTAAGCATAAAGATCACAGAAATTTCAAACCCTGAAAGATAACTGTTTCATCTATGTGATAAAATGGAAGTCACATTTTAGTAGCTTACTGGAGGTAGTGGGAGACAGTATGCTAATTAGTAATATAACCTCATTTACTCATTTGGTATGTCTCTTGTTTTAAATGATAGTCTGTCTAGAAGAGATATCCAGCTTGATACAAATATGAAAAGGAAATCAAGTCAAGCTACTGTATATTCAATAAAGCTGTGTGTAGCATTCATTTGATTACACTTTTCCTTGTGTGTTTATAATCACCTTGAAATAAAGTAAACATTTTTGAAGACCTTGCAGTGAAGAATAAAGATTTATATAGAAAACATCCCCTTCAGAAGGGAAAGATAAGTCAGATTCTCAGCTAATAGTGTCACAACTCTAGCAAAGTCAGATAAATGTCAGCGCACAGGAGTTGAAAAGTTGATGATGTACAAGTGTTTTAAAACACAGCAAAAACAAACAAACAAACAAATCCCAAACAGTATACAGTAACTACCTTTTTGAAATCTAGAAGCACTAATATGAGATTAAAAGCTCATCTGTATCTGCATGTATTGGAGCTAAATTCCAATTTAGCAGCAGAAGTCTTGCTTTTCAGGCACAATTTTTTTCAAATGTGATTAGGGGCACCTGTCCCCAGACTTGCACTCTAATTTGTGGTCTTGGCTGGTCAAAAGGTTTTGAAGATGCTCCCAGTCTCTAGTTTCTGCCTCTTCTTCTGATGGGTTGACACATTACATCATAATGTGGATGAAATTAACAAATGAGAAAATAATAACCCTTGACTATTTTACAGTTAGACCATGTAAGTGTATAAAGAGCAGCAGCAAAAATAGTGCTGGCACCCAGTAAGGCTTCTGGTTTCATTTGTTTGTGACTGCACCAGTAGTAAATAATTGCAGGACCTAAGACGTCAGAAAGGGAAGGGAGAGCTGTTACTGGGTAGAGTGTGTCATTTGGTGGCCTATCATTAACGTCTCACAGTTTACCACAGGAGTCATTGGTGCATGGCAGATCTCAGCTAGACAAAGTGGTTTTGGCTGCAGTAGTATAACTAGGAACACTGGGCTGTCCTTTGAGCTAAAGCACAATACATATTAACTGTTTAGAGGTCTGACTTTAAATCCTCAGTTTGGCCTGAAACTGGGGTAGAAAGAGATGCTTCTACTTGAGGTGGAGCTTACGCTCACCTTTCACATTCCTCTGGAATTACAGTTTTGAAGAGTGGAAGACTAAACTGCTGAAAGTATTGTCTTGCTTGTGCTGCAGTACTTGTGTTTGGAACAAATTTAATTTTGTGTCTTTTCATGCAGCCTTGCTCATAAAAGTATAGTTGTATCTTATCAGTTAGAACAGTTACTCCTTGACTGTAAGACCTCTGATGCATTGCTGGATTTTATTAACAAGAGACATAAAAATCATTGAAAAAAGGGTTTGTGATGTTGCATGGAGATATAACTACATAAAAGGGATGATGAATATACACAAAAAGAGGAAATTTAGACTGAAAAGCTGCCTTAATAGTGTGATTTATTGGACTGCATTATAGTGTCCCAAGGCATGAGGTAGAAGACCCATTAAACAATGGAAAATCTCACATCTCCTGACGACCATAATAAACGGGAGCTAAACATAGGAAAAGTGTACAGATTTTATCTAAGGTAGAACTGTCCAGTTTCTTCTGCCATTATAATATTCCCAAAGGAGCAGCAGAAGAGATATACAACATTTTTCTTCCATTTGTATTTGTATGCCATTAACAATATGAAGTATGTTCCAAAATAATTTCCCCTGATGATTATTTGTTGCTATGCAAAGTAACCACTTTACTAGTAGGAATATTGTCCTTAAATGAATCATTTCATGTTATGGCTATTCAAAGAAGCAAAGAATGAGTAATTCTTTTGTATAATTAACATGGGAAATGCTCATGTAAGAAGCATGCATTTAGGACTTACTTTTCACAAGTAAAGGGAGTCTTGCTACTGACTTCAATGGGAACCATCAAAGAGATTTTCACAGAATCACACAGGATCACAGAATGTTAGGAGTTGGAAGGAACATTAAAAGATCATCTAGTCTAATCCCCCTACCAGAGCAAGATCACCCATACTAGAAATCAGGAGATGCTGAGGAATTTTTGAAATTGGTTTTATTTGACTTTACTCAATATATGGAAGGAAGTGCTTAATATCTCACTAATATAATCCATTTTGTCTAAGACTACCCTCATTGCACTCCTACTAACATTTTGAGAGGAGAATTGCATTTTTAATATATGAAGGGCCCAGCAACCCCTTGCTTTGCACTTTGTTTAATCCTCTGCACTTTTGAAAATGCATACAAAATCCTACTGTACATTATTTCAGGTTTTGCAATGCAATTGTGCTTCCTTCGCTTTGATAGAATGGGAGTCTCATCAACATTCTATATTTCAGCCCTTGGAGAAGACCTGCTTATGCAAGGTTACTTAGAAGAATCCTTTTTTTTTTATACACTAGAATTATGCATCAAGACATTTGGACTATAATACAAAAAGAGCCACTATCTATTATATTACCACCTGAATGTGTTATTAAAATGTTACTGAAGTGCTGCACTTTGATGGTTTCATGCAGTCAGAATCCAACGAACAGCATTTTAGTATCCCATCTTTGCATTACTATTTTTAAGGGCATTGATTTTTTTCTAATAGCCTTTCTGAACTGTTTCTTGGGTTCAATGAAATTTCTTTATTCCCTAATTACAGAAAGCTTGCTGAAGATAATGCTGTTTTGAAAGACTTCTTTTTTTTCAGTTTATTTTTGTTTTGAGATGCTGACATTTATGTAAATAAAGACCTGTTTACTCAGTTTCAATATATAGTAGTCTTAAATCAGAGGAAGCTCATAATAAATATGAAACTAGAACATTCCTTTTTGTAAACACATCTGCAAGCCTGACTGCATCTCACTAAGCATTTTATAGGTTCATTACACTATTTGGCTCACATTGAAGTCACCTTAGATTTTATTTTTGTTTTTTTCTAACCATCATATGAATAAACTTCAGCTTCTGTTTGGACTGGAAGGTATCCAGTATCTGCTTGCAATCTACAGATTCAGGAAAACATAATGGTTATTACTGCTAGTTAGACATTTCTCTACATCTGTGTGTCACATACTAAAATTTAGGAGGGGTCTGCAGAGGTGTCACTTACCAGAACCTTAACATCTGTTTTATGTGGAGACCTGAAGCTAAAATGAATTGCCTTTCACTTGTATAAATGTGATGAATTTGGAACAAAGTAACTGACATGCATAAGTATATAACCAAAGTTAACAGGAGATGGATTCTAACATCCTGTTATAGTTTGACCAAGAGCCTCAATAACATTCATAACATATTTGTTTGTTTGTTTGTTTGTTTGTTTGTTTGTTTGGGGGGATTGGGGCTCCCCTTTTACAGCTCAAATGCTTTTGGAAAGCATCATCATTACTTAAGAAGTGGTTTACAAAGCCGTTAAAAACAACCTCAGCTATGAGATCGCTTATCTGCAGTGATGCAGGGTTCTAATAGGTTACACTGGACCAGCTTCCCATCTGGTTCTCTTGCTATTAAGAATATGACTACTCTGCAGAATATGCCTACAGTATACTCAAAAAGAGTAAGACTTTTTGTTCAAAAGACATTAAGAGCTATTTCAGTGTTTCCAGGAAATTCAACATAGGGTTGTTATCAATTATATAATCCCACAAACTGTAGGAGAACAAAGATATGTACATGTACAGTCATGGCTTCAGCATGTACAGTATTTTAAGGCATTCTTGAGAATGCATGAGCAGGTAATAAAGGAGGCATATATATTACATACTGAAGGGTATCAGACATAAAAATCCATGTTCTAACAGGTTACTATACTTTGCAAACCCATTGATTTCTGTGTAAACTCACCATTTCTAACAATGGCAATATCAAGTCCATCAGTGATAATACTTGTATTATAGTTCACAAAATTCTCTCACTCATAACAAATTATTAACTCCCTATCATCATGAACATAATGTTACTTGTATTATTTAAATGTTGCTATTAATAGTTATTATAAATTGCTATCTGCAGATAGCTATTTCTGGAGGCCAGTGTTATAAGAATAGCATTTCCAAGACTAACACTGAAAATTAGTTACTCGGTCAGCTGGATTGGAAAATTTTAATTCATCACTGTGAACAATGTTGCAAAAAAGTCAATATAGCTAAAATCAGTCATGTCCCACTTTTTGTTTGGGTGGATGTAGAACTGTCTAAAAGCTTGAAAAATAGATACAGAAATAATTTACTTAATCTTGGCATTGTTTGTAAATGTCCAAGCAGTAATTATTTATTAACTATTTACTTGAGGTGAAAATTATACTTCAGCAATAGAAAATAGATTCAAAGATGCTTGGGTCTGTAATTGTTTTCTTCTTTAAATTTTAAGTTTAAACCAGTCTCTTGAGATTCGTCTTGTTTCTGAGAGCCCTAGGGAATAGCAGGAAATTCATACATATTTAATTTTAGTCAAATCAACCAATGCAGTAACCATGCTAAAAGAACAATTATTCAGACTATTTATGTAAATATGGAACAAGAATTACATGTTTTTATTTAGAACATTGGAAAGATTTCTAAATTATTTAATTTAAGAAGACATGCTTTGCAGCTATTTTGAGCAATTTATTTACTCATATATATATATCAGAGTAAAATATTTGAATATATTTGCATTTTCATATTAATTTCAAACATAACTAGAATAAGACAGTGTAATCTTCAGACAACAAAATTGATTTGTATTTCATGAAAAATAGATACAATGTTTGTGCCACAGAGAATTTATTTAACATTCTATTTAAACTTGTTTTAGCTAAAGAGATGTGGCAAAATTAATTATCCCTGTGTTTTCCATATTAGTAAAATAATACATTTTTAATGTATATAAAACCTCAAAAGGATCTACAAATACGTTTTATATTTTCCTGATCTAATCTAAGGATGGAGAATGATGCATATATTAAGGAGCTCAGAAACAAATTTCCGGTTATCTTCCATCTCTTAGGATAGATATGCATATAGGGGAACAGCGGAAGGTATTCACAAAAGCCATGATTTCACCCTTTCAGAAACTGCTTGTTTTAATATCATAGACAATCTTCAATTTGGTTTTTTTTGTGTGTGAAATTTGTTGCTAGATGAACAAAATCTTGTGTTTAGAAGTATTTGCACTAAAAAATGGAGTAAAGAAAGAATGTCAAGTGTTAGCGTCATGGTAAGACCTTCAAAGAATTAATGCTGAGAAGAGTTAGAGAATTCTTACTAATTTTGGTTGCTTCAGAACTTCATAGCCATCATATCAGTCACTTTCATGCAAAATGGAGATAAATGACTCATTGGGAAACATGTTGTCTATGTCAAAGAAGGACATTGAGACTCTTGAACATGTCCAGAGAAGGGCAACGAGGCTGGGGAGAGGCCTCGAGCACAAGCCCTGTGAGGAGAGGCTGAGGGAGCTGGGGTGGTTTAGCCTGGGGAAGAGGAGGCTCAGGGGAGACCTTACTGCTGTCTACAGCTACCTGAAGGGAGGTTGTAGACAGGTGGGGGTTGGTCTCTTCTCCCAGGCAACCAGCACCAGAACAAGAGGACACAGTCTCAAGCTGCACCATGGGAAGTTTAGGTGCGAGGTGAGGAGAAAGTTCCTCACAGAGAGAGTTGTTAGCCATTGGAATGGGCTGCCCAGGGAGGTGGTGGAGTCACTGTCCCTGGAGGTGTTCAAAAAGGAATCGGATGTGGCACTTGGTGTCATGGTTTAGTAGTCATGTGGTCTTGGGTGACAGGTTGGACTTGGTGATCTTTGTGGTCTTTTCCAACCTTACTGATCCTATGATTCTATTATAAATTGATTTTATAAAACCATTTTTGAGGTCTATTCTGGCCAGGTATAGATGATGAGGATTGTCTAAGCCAGAGAGAACCATACTCTCACAGTCACTTTTCTGTCTCATTTGATATGTATGCCTTAGTATGTGATGTATTTTATGCTGAACATGCAAGCTTTTCATTGACTGAAAGTGGAAGCTAGAATTAGCAGCTTAGCTAGTCACTCAACTCAAAGGGAGCTACCTGAGCTGGCACTTCAATTGATAATACTTTTGGTATCAGCCAGTGGGTTGATCTCAGAATGACATAGCTGGCCTGCCAAAAAAAAAAAAAGGGGGGAAATGACGATGAGTATGGGTTAGGTACAAACTCACAAAATTTCAAACCATACAGGCTGGTAAGGCTAGCCATAACTGCAAAGATGCATAACAGTATACTGTGCAAAAATATAGCCAGATCTAAGAAAGGATTTGGATGCCAGGAAATAGGTCCTTCAAACTGAAAACCCTAAGATGAAAGATTTAAATCTGGAAAACTGAACATACACGATGCTGAAATCCTATCAGATTTCAGAAACTAGTCCTTTTTACATTTAATTAGAAGCACTTCAGCTACTAGGGCTTCTTAAGAGCACACAGTTAAGAAGACTGGTGCTTACTAAACAGGACAAATGTAGCTGCTTTCGTTTAAGAGGTCAGAAAAAAAAGATCAGCTTTCATTTTCATATAAAAATGAAATTATAAGATTTACCTCAGTTTCAGAGTACAGTCTCTGCCAGTCAAGGAAGATTTTGTTCAACTTCCTCTTTTAGAGTAGTGCACAAATGACAAAGAGGAAGAGGGAAACAAGGAGAAGAACTCAGGCTCTTGTTCTTTTAAGGAATTCTCTTTCAGCATGTCTTCTTAAGGAGGAACACATGGAAGCAGGCCCCTGTTCTTCAAAATTCAGGAACACATCTTCATTTACCTTTCTCTATATTGAGCACAGATAGGGTGGCAATAATGAATGTGAGTAATCTGTACATAGGGTGAAGACGTGTACCTTGAATTATCACTTCAGTACTTCTTTTTCCATGACACTTTTTTTTTTTTTTTAAAAGACAGAGAATAAATAAATAAATTTAAGAAAAGCGTCTAGTGGATAAGGCTCAGAATTAGGGACTAATCCTCTGCAGTCAGTCTAGCATTTAGTATCACATTTGCAAGTCCTGGGTTGTATTCATAATATTCCGGTGTTGAAGAATTAAACTATCAAGTTGGAATCTATTTTCTTCCACAGTTTCATTGTTTCCTTTCCTTCTCATAAGCAGAAATAACAATTTTTTCATTTATTTTACCTAGATCATGGCCATGATACTGTCCTAATACCTTTTGGGTTTGCTTTTGCCTACTTGGGGAAAACTCAAAAAGATGTATTTGTGTCTGGCAGGCATTGTGTTATGAGCCTTGCAATTAATACTCCTTCCTTCACTGCTGTTTTCTGCCTCAGTTCTGTTTCACATTCTAGAAAAGCCTGCAATGATTAAGTTAAATTACAGAGCAGTGCTAATTGAAGATCAGCTGGAAGAAATCAATAAAGACATTGCTATATATTAACTGTTGCTATTATCTTAAAAGAAACATTGGCTTATTGGTTCATTGTAGAAAAAAAAATAATATAAAAATGCTGTGATACATTCCTGAGCAAAACAATATAAAATATGAAGCTTCAGTAACTACAAAGAGTTGCAAGAACAATTTTACCTGCTCTGGACTAATGTTTTGTATTGTAATACTGAGAAAGTTGTGCAGCAAACTAGATTGGCAATTACAGTGCTGTGGATTTTCAAGCATAATTTAATTATTTTGTAGTCAGTAAATCAACATGCCCTTTTACATGGCCACCCATGGGGTGAATACTCTTAAACCAACTATGTAATATTTTAATTCCCAATATTCTAATTCATTATCAACTGTTACAGGTCATACTATGGAATATTTTGATTTATACTGCATTTTTTACTTAAATCAGTTGTTCCATCTTACCTGTCCTGAATTAACAAACTTTGGTTGTTATTCCATTTGTAGGTCATTTTTTAAATGTTTTTTAAGTGTCATTAAAGTTATTTTTAAAATGTTTATCCTTTCTGTGTTTTAATTTCTAACAAAATGAAGTTTATAACCTTGAACTAGAAATAGATACTTCGTGTCAGACACCATCTAGAACAAATGCGTTCTGATCTATTCAAGAGAGTTATACTGATTTACTTGGGAATCTGGCCCAGATATCTCTTTTTAACTCTAATTTAACAGATAAATTTAATTAAGTTTTTAATTGATGTATGGAAAGCAATCCTCAAATGTTTCCTTTATGATTGAAAGACACTATTCATTAGAAAACTACAAGACAATCTAGGATCATGAGGATATTTGTGCAGAATTTTAGTTTAATTATAATGCAGTTTGGTCTTACAACAAAACAAAAAAAATAATACAATTACAGTGAGCTTTTGACATTAACTAAAACAATATTAATTTGATAACTGCATTGCAATTGTTTTGCTTGTTTGTTTTAAATACAAAATATTAGTAGCACACCTGTTGTGATGGGTTGACCTTGGCCAGCTGGCAGATGCCCACCCAGCTGCTCTCTTACTCCTCCTCCTCCTTGACAAGGCAGAGGGAGAAAATAAGGTGGAAACTCTCAGGGGTCAAGATAAAGGCTGGGGATTGCTTACCAGTCTCTGTCACAAGCAAAACAGACTCCATATAGAAAAAATGAACTTAAATTACTGTCCATTTATTAAAAATAGAATTGGATGGTCAAAACAATGGAAACAAAACAAAAAAAAAACCCACCCCAAATTAGAAATACTCTTTGGATCTGCCCCTTTTTCCCAGGCTCAGCTTCACTGCTTCATTCCTGATTCCTCAGCCTCCTCACCGTCTGGAGTGAAGTATCAGGGTGATGGGGAATGGGGACTGTGATCTGTTCATAAAAGTTCCTCTTTGCTGCTGCTGCTTCTTTCTCATGTGTTCCCGTGCTCCAGAGTGGCCCCTTCCTGAGCTACAGTTGTTAAGACTGAATTGGATCCACTGTGATTTCTCCCGTGATCTGCAGGGAACTTTCTGCTCTGTTTCGTGGAACATCTCTTTTCTTCCTGCTTCTTTGACCTTGATGTTTGCAGGGATATTTCTCACACTTATTTTCCTCATTTCTATCTTGGCTATACAGCATTAAGCCCTTTTTAAAGTATTTTTTCCCCAAGGCAACACCATGTTGGCTGAGGGGCTCAGTTGTGCCCTTTGATGGATCTGTGAGAGCCATCTAGAGCTGTCTGGAATCAGCTTGAAGAGGGCCTTGCAGCCCCCTGCTGCCAACATCTCAACATCTGCGATGAACACAATACATGAACACACTTCAAGATACACAAAATATTAGAATAGAATAGAATAGAATAGAATAGAATAGAATAGAATAGAATAGAATAGAATAGAATAGAATTAACCAGGTTGGAAAAGACCTTTGAGATCATCGAGTCCAACCTATCATGCAATACTAGCTAATCAACTAAACCATGGCACCAAGCGCCCCATCCAGTCTCTTCCTAAACACGTCCAGTGACGGCAACTCCACCACCTCTCTGGGCAGTCCATTCCAATGGCCAATCACTCTTTCTATGAAGAACTTCTTCCTAACATCCAGCCTAAACCTCCCCTGGCACCGCTTGAGACTGTGTTCTCTTGTTCTGGTGCTGGTTGCCTGGGAGAAGAGGTCAACCCCCACCTGACTACAACCTCCCTTCAGGTAGTTGTAGAGAGCAATAAGGTCTCCCCTCCTCTTCTCCAGGCTAAGCAACCCCAGCTCCCTCAGCCTGTCCTCATAGGGCTTGTGCTCCAAACCCCTCCCCAGCTTTGTTGCCCTTCTCTGGACATGTTCCAGCAAGTCAACATCTTTCATAAACTGAGGGGCCCAGAACTGGACACAGTATTCACGGTGTGCCTAACCAGTGCTGAGTCCAGGGGCACAACGACCTCCCTGCTCCTGCTGGCCACATTGTTCCTGATACAGGCCAGGATGCCTGATTTTTCTCTTTGTAGGCTGGTAACAGGCTTCACAACAGGGCCACAACAGGAATCAAACTTATGACAAATCCAGCCAGTATCCTTTGGATGCAGCTACAAGTGTAGTAATTCATTCAATCAATGCTGAAAGACTGATCTCCAAAGTAATTAAAAGCTAATGATCCAGATAGCTGTATGATCTTACTTTTACACAAGAATACCGTCTGCAAGTATTATTGTCAGAACAAGTTGCTTTACTCCAAATGGAAGAATCCTCATATTAAAAGATTCAGGTTCGATCTCCACAGGTGATCTCTATTTAGGTATATTACTCGTGAAAGTAATAGAAAGGAGGGAAAGGTGATATAAAGAACTTTATTAAAAATGCTCTTGCATGCTTATACAATGTGAATACTGGGGGTTTTAATATACACATTCATCTTAGATTCTAACACAGAACAAGAAGCTAATTCTGAAACACAATAGGGCTATTGAATCATAAATGTTACGCTGATGACTAAAGTTTGTGACATCGAATTTATAATCATATATCTTAAATCAATATGGTTATATAGCAGCCTGAAGGGGGCCTACAAGAAGGATGGAGAGACTGTTTACAAAGGCCTGTAGGTAGAGGGGTAATGGCTTAAAACTAGAAAAGAGCAGATTTAGATTGAATGTTAGGAACAGGTTCTTTACTATGAGGGTTTTGGAACACCGGAACAGGTTGCCCAGGGAAATGGTTGGGGCCCTATCCATGGAGATATTCAAAGTGAGGCTTGAGAGGGCTCTGGGCAGCCTGATGTGGTGCCATGGTGCCATGGTTTAGTTGATTAGCTAGTGTTGGATGGTAGGTTGGAGTCGGTGATCTCAAACGTCTTTTCCAACGTGGTTAATTCAATTCAATTCAATTCAATTCAATTCAAGTCTGGTCTAGTCTAGTCTAGTCTAGTCTATTGAGGATGCCCCTGCTTACTGCAGAGGGGGTTAGACTAGATGACCTTCAGAGGTCCCTTCCAACCCAGACCATTCTGTGTTTCTATGATCCTATGATTTTCAAATTGAGTTGTTATATTAGTTTTATTATCCTCTGTGACAAAACACAGTGATTTGCTGCTTTAAAGAACTGGAAAGAATGTAGCAGAATATATTACATATGCAGGTTATCAAAAGATAGTTTTGAAGGTTCTTTTTAACTTCTGGGACTAGTTTATGTATGTAGATTTTGCAGCGAAAATACAAGAGGCAGATTAGAATGCAGAAAGTAGGTTAGAAATGGCACAAGATTCATACCTGCAGATTTTAAGATGACATCTAAATGAGGATCAAATTAACATGAAAATCTCAATAAGGCTGCTGATCTACAGTTCTAATAAACATAAAACAACAGAGATGGCAGCATAGCCCTTCGCTGATGTCAGTAACAGATTTATCACAGAATTTCCCATACTCACGATACTGTGTGTCATGGGTAGCCAGTATCCCCTGCCATAGGACTCCTGAAGCTTTCTGAAAAGTTCAGTTTTCAGATGACTACTGAGGATTTTTGTATGTACTTTTTTTTTCAATAAAATGGATTCCACTGATTTTGGAAAATTGAAAAAAAGTATTTTAATGATAAAGCTACACTAACAATTTCTTATGAAACTTGCTTTACTGTAGATCCCTCTCAGACTGAGTTTTAGTCACATGGAATTGTATAGTAGTTCTGGGCAGCAATACAATCTTTTGTTGCCCTGTGGTCAAAAATCTCCATAACCATTGTTAATTTGGTAAATTACCTAAATTGAAATATTGTATTTTTTATTAAGGGGCAGGGGATTTGTCATCTTCGGGCAGTCTTTGTTTGTTGGTTTGGGTTTTTACCTTTTATTTTTTCTGTTTTGGTTTGGTTTTGTTTAAAGATGAATAGACTAGACTAGACTAGACTAGAATAGAATAGAATAGAATAGAATTAACCAGGTTGGAAGAGACCTTTGAGATCACCAAGTCCAACCTATCTTCCAACACTAGCTAATCAACTAAACCATGGCACCAAGCTCTCCATCCAGTCTCATCCTAAACACCTCCAGTGATGGTGACTCCACCACCTCCCTGGGCAGCCCATTCCTATGGTCAATCACTCTCTCTATGAAGAACTTCTTCCTAACATCCAGCATAAACCTCCCCTGGCACCGCTTGAGACTGTGTCCTCTTGTTCTGGTGCTGGTTGCCTGGGAGAAGAGACCAACTCCCACCTGGCTATAACCTCCCTTCAGGTAGTTGTAGATGGCAATAAGGTCTCCTCTGAGCCTCCTCTTCTGCAGGCTAAGGGGTTTGTGCTCCAAACCCCTCACCAGATTTGTTGCCCTTCTCTGGACACATTCCAGCAAGTCAATATCTTTCCTAAACTGAGAGGCACAGAACTGGACACAGTACTCAAGGTGTAGCCTAACCAGTGCTGAGTCCAGGGGCACAATGACTTCCCTGCTCTGGCTGGCCACACTGTTCCTGCTACAGGCCAGGATGCCATTGGCCTTCTTGGACACCTGGGCAAACTGCTGGCTTATGTTCAGCCTACTATCAACCAGCACCCCCAGGTCCCTTTCTGCCTGGCTGCCCTCCAGCCACTCTGTCCCCAGCCTGTGGCATTGCATGGGGTTGTTGTGGCCAATGTGTAGAACCCAGTACTTAGATGTGTTAAATCTCATGCCCTTGGACTCTGGCCATCTGTCCAGCCTGTCAAGGTCTCTCTGCAGAGCTCTCCTAGCCTCTAACAGAACAATATCTGCCCCCAGCTTGGTGTCATCTGCAAACTTACTGATGATGGACTCAATCCCGTCATCCAGATCATTGATAAAGATATTAAAGAGCATGGGGCACAGCACTGATCCCTAGGGAACACCACTAGTGACTGGCCACCAGCTGGATGTGGCACCATTCACCACCACTCTCTGGGCTCGGCCCTCCAGCCACTTCCTAACCCAGCACAGAGTGCACCTGTCCAAGCCACAGGCTGACAGCTTGGCCAGGGGTTTGCTGTGGGGGATGGTATCAAAGGCCTTGCTGAAGTCCAGGTAGACTACACTCACATCCTTCTCCAGACTAATACGTAGATATCTAACGTAAAATTCCAATTCCCTTAGGGATCTATCTGGAAGAACAAATAGAGAAAATTAATCTAGGAGAAAATGAATTAGACCATTTATCTGTACCATTAAATTCCATCATTTTCATGCATTTATATTTCTGGACTGGTTTTCTCAAATTCCAGAGTGTGTCTATATCAGTTTACAGTGGCCCACAATGTGCAGACACACAGGCAAATCCCAGCTGATGGTAGAACATATATAGCGCACATGTATGGTAATGTTGATAATGAGAATATAAGAGGTGAGGCAGATGAATGTTAAAGGAACAAAAAATGCATATCAAATGGAGATCCATTCTCATATCTCAGAAGTATAATTACTCACATGATTTCCTTACCTAAAATTAACAACTAATTTAATAATAAATTAATTAGCGATGTATCCATAAGGTTCAAAAATCTTCAAATCTCTATAGCTAGCCATCTACATCAAAATAATTAATATAATTCCCACATGAAAAAAACAAAATTAAGGTTTGGAAGAGACCACCCTCCTTCTGAGTTCTGTGGTTGATCAGAGAACTTCAGATTTGTCATCCTGTATGCTAAAAGTATGCTATTCTCTCTCCTTTTCCTAAAAAAAATAGCCTAAGACTGGCATGAAAATTCTCCTTGTCTTTTGTCATCATCTTTTTCTTCTTTCTTTTTTTTTTTTTTTTCATGCACCAATGTCATCAAGGGAATGATAAAATTACTTTTTAAAAATTTTTGATGATTGCTGATTTTCGATGATGAGAAAATACAAGGAAAATATGGACCGAAGCAGTCTGCTATGCAAATTATCAACAGTATATTGAACAGATTGATTGGATCTTAGTAGGAGGAATATTTTGAGAAATGATGCCTGTCATCTAAAATTTTTGATAGGTGTCAAGTAAATTGAACAATTTTTATTATTTTCTGAAGGGATACATTTCAATGGAAATAGAATTTTAAGGGAATACTTTCTTCTGTGCTCAGGGTCCAGTCATCAGCTTGTTGAATTCTGGAATACACTGCATCTACATCTTCCATCAATTTCCAGGTGTCATTCCTGAGTCAAGATCGCTTCATATTCTTTTATGTGTGTATATATTGGAGAAACTTTAATCTTAAATTATGATCTGAATCTATGCTTAGGAGGAACACCAAAAATAATAATTAAAAAAGTTATTATATGATAACTTTAAAGTTCTTCATGAAGTTTCAGCCACTCAGCTGCTGCAATATCAAAGTGAGGAAAACATATCCACAAACATGGTTAATCATTGCTATTATGTTAAGTACAGTGAAGCAGCAATAATCTGCCTGGTAAATTACAGTATATTATGGAGTATACTGTAAACACACATATTCATAAGAAATTATTATGTATTTTAAAAGACATAAAGCAAAACTTCAACTTTTAAATGACAGTTCCTTTCACATAGTGAAGATGAAAAGGTATATTTGGCAAGTGCATGTATAACTTTTAAATAGGTTTCCACAGATTTTAGTGGCATGTAGGTATATTCAGCCAAATAGAAGCATAGAATTGTTTTGGTTGGAAAAGACCTCTAAGACTGTCAAGTCCAGATAGATGTTGACCTAACACCACCATGGTCATTAAACCGTGTCCTGATGTGCCATGTCTACATACTCTTTTTTTAACATCTTCACAGAATACCAGAATCAATGAAGTTGGAAGAGACCTCCAAGATCATCAAGTCCAACCAGTCGCTCAACCCTAACTAATTAATTAGACCATGGTACTAAGTGCCTCATCCAGTCTCTTCTTAAACGCTTCCAGGGACGTTGAACCACCACCTCCCTGGGCAGCCCATTCCAATGGCCAATCACTCTTTCTATGAAGAACTTCTTCCTAACATCCAGCCTAAACTTGTCCTTGCATAGCCTGAGACTGTGTCTTCTTGTTCTGGTGCTGGTTGCCTGGGAGAAGAGACCATCCCCCACCTGGCTACAACCTCCCTTCAGGTAGTCGTAGAGAGCAATAAGGTCTCCCCTGAGCCTCCTCTTCTGCAGGCTAAGCAACCCCAGCTCCCTCAGCCTCTCCTCATAAGGCTTGTGCTCCAGACGCCTCACCAGATTTGTTGCCCTTCTCTGGACTCATTCAAGTAACTCAATATCTTTCCTAAACTGAGGGGACAGAACTGGACACAGTATTCAAGGTGTGGCCTAACCAGTGCAGTGTACAGGGGCAGAATGACCTCCCTGCTCCTGCTGGCCACACTGTTCCTGATACAGGACAAGATGCCACTGGCCTTCTTGGCCACCTGGGCAAACTGCTGGCTTATGTTCAGCCTACTATCAACCAGCGCCCCCAGGTCCCTTTCTGCCTGGCTGCTCTCCAGCCACTCTGTCCCCAGCCTGTGGCATTGCATGGGGTTGTTGTGGCCAATGTGTAGAACCCAGCAATTAGATGTGTTAAATCTCATGCCCTTGGACTCTGGCCATCTGTCCAGCCTGTCAAGGTCCCTCTGCAGAGTTCTTCTAGCCTCTAACAGAACATTATCTGCCCCCAGCTTGGTGTCATCTGAAAACTTACTGATGATGGACTCAATCCCTTCATCCAGATCATTGATAATTTTGTTAAAGAGCATGGGGCCCAGCACTGATCCCTGGGGGATACCACTAGTGACTGGCTGCCAGCTGGATGTGGCACCATTCACCACCACTCTCTGGGCTTGGCCCTCCAGCCAGTTCCTAACCCAGCACAGAGTGCACCTGTCCAAGCCACAGGCTGACAGTTTGGCCAGGAGTTTGCTGTGGGGAATGGTGTCAAAGGCCTTGCTGAGGTCCAGGTAGACTACATCCACAGCCTTCCCCACATCCACCAGGCGGGTCACCTGATCATCGAAGGAGATCAGGTTGGTCAGGCAGGACCTGCCCCTCCTAAATCCATGCTGACTGGGCCTGATCCCTTGGCCATCCTGTAGGTGCTGTATGATTGCACTCAAGATGACCTATTTCATAGTCTTGAGGTCAGGCTGACAGACCTGTAATTCCTTCCAGTCCTTCTTGGATGGGTGTCATGTTGGCCATCTTCCAGTCGTCTGGGACCTCTCCAGTGAGCCGGGACTGATGAAAAATGGTGGAGAGCAGCTTGGCCAACTCATCTGCCAGCTCTCTCAGCACCCTAGGATGGATCCCATCCAGTCCCATAGACTTGTGAGGATCCAAGTGGCTCAGCAGGTCTCTAACTGCTTCCTCCTGAATTACAGGAGGACTATACTGCTCCCTGACTCCATCTACCAGTTCAGGAGGCCAGCTGTCTGGAAGACAACCTCTCCTACTATTGAAAATTGAGGCAAAGAGGGTATTAAGTACATCTGCCTTTTCTTTGTCTTTTGTTAGTATATTCCCTGACATGTCCATTAAGGAGTGGAGGTTGTCTTTGCCCCTCCTTTTGCCATCAATATATTTATAAAAGCTTTTTCTATTGTCCTTCACAGAGGTGGCCAGTCTAAGATCTAAATAGGGTTTAGCCTCTGTAATCTTTTTCCTATGTGACCTAGCAACATCCTTAAACATTTCCTAGGTCAGCTCCCCTTTTTTCCAAACATGATACATCCTTTATTTTTCCCTTAATTCATTCAGAAGCTCATTGCCCATCCAGGCAGGCTGTCTACCCCATCGGCTCTTCTTCAGGCACATTGGGACAGCCTGTTTGTGTGCCTTCAAGATTTCTTTCTTTAAGTAGGGTCAGCCTTCTGTGGTGGGTTGAACATTCCCCCCGACATTAAATTGCCAGACCAGCCCAGTTGGAAGCAAATGAAGCTGTATTTGCAAGCAAAACTGCAATCTAAAATGAAATACAATGAAAATGAAATGTAATGAATATATACAAAATCTACAGTATTTACAATATTTACAGGTATTTGAAATATATAAACAGTAAAAGAACCCCTCTGGCCAAAACCCAGGGGAGTTGTTAATAGCTTCCTCTTCCCTGCCCCCCTCCGTCTAACCCCCTGGACACAAAGTTAAAAGATAAAGAGCAGATAATTGTTAATACTTAGCCAAAACAAAGAACACAGCCAAGGTCAGCAAAGAGCCAGCAGAAGCACCAGCCAGAGCAAGGACCAGCTGGGGAGGCTGGTGGGTGAGACGTTCAACATGAGTCATGAGTGTACACTTGCAGCCCAGAAAGCTAAATCACATTGTGGGCTGTATCAAGAGAAGCATAGCCAGCAGGTCAAGGAGGTGATTCTTCCCCTCTACTCTGCTCTGGTGAGACCCCACCTGGAGTACTGCATCCAGTTCTGGAGCCCCTATTACAGGAAGGATCTGGAGATGCTGGAACATGTCCAGAGAAGGGCCACAAGGATGATTAGAGGGCTGGAGCAGCTCTCCTATGAGGACAGACTGAAAGAGTTGGGGCTATTCAGTCTGGAGAAGAGAAGGCTCCAAGAAGACCTAATAGTGGTCTTCCATAATCTGAAGGGGGCCTACAAGAAAGCTGGTGAAGGACTTTTTAGGGTGTCAGGTAGTGATAGGACTAGGGGGAATGGAACAAAACTAGAAGTGGGTAGATTCAGATTGGATGTTAGGAAGAAGTTCTTCACCATGAGGTTGGTGAGATGCTGGAATGGGTTGCCCAGGGAAGTGGTAGAAGCCCCATCCCTAAAGGTTTTTAAGGCCAGGCTGGATGAGGCTCTGAGCAACCTGATCTAGTGTGAGGTATTCCTGTCCGCAGCAGAGCGGTTGGAACTAGATGATGCTTGAGGTCCCTTCCAACCCTAACAAGTCTGTGATTCTATGATTCCCTGTGGGAAGGATCTGGCTGACATACGGGGCCCTCTGTTCCTCTCAGAAGGGAATCACCAATAACAATTACCCTCCTCTTTTTTTTTTAAGGGAACAAGTCCTGATGCAGGGGGTGGGCTGTTTTGTTTTAGGCACCCCCCCAGACAGTGCCTCTTTTGCCTACTCATTTGCCTCACCCTCAACTTCCAGCGCCCCATATTTGTTTTCAAAGGGCAACTGGGAAGGTGAGGGGAACTGCGAGGGGTTTCCCTTGCCTCTCCTAACAGGGACCTGTATCCATTGCCTCTGCTTCTTGGGTCTCCTCCCTCTGCTAGGGAGGTTTGAAGAGCCTGGTTCCTCAGATCCAACTCCCTTTCACATTCCCTTACAGTCCTCAGTCTTGCCACTTCTTCCTTCAGTTCAGCCACTAGGTTAAGCAGATTATCAACCTGCTTGCACCTAAGACACGTATTGTCTCCACCACCATCCATTCCAAGTGCCAGGCTCCAGCACTCTCTACAGCCAGTTGACTGGACACTTGCCTGTTTATGTTTGACCTCAGTCTGGGTCGACACAGATCTTTTGAAGACAGCTTTATACCAAGTTGCAACCATCCCTATTCCTGCCCACGTGACCTAACTGGAGAAGACTTCAGCAAGAAAGCCACGTGACTCAGCACCTCCCTCTGGTGAAAACCCCTGCCCCCCGCCGCAGCAGTCTGCACCCACACTGAGCCTGCCTCTCACAAGAGAGAAGCTGGCTCAGGGGAATGGGGGGGATGTGCTGCTCCACACAGTGTGCTGCCCTGGTCCTGCCTCAGTGCACAGAGCAAAGCTGCAGTTGCAGATTTCCAGGCATGCTGAATCCACCACCAGCCTGACCACCCTTTCAATATAGAAAAATTTCCTTATATCCAATCTAAACATCTCCTAGTGCAACTGAAGCCATATCCTCTTGTTCTGTCACTTGATATTAGGGAGATCAATGGGGTTTCCACTAATCCTCCTCTTCTCCAGACTGAGCAATCCCAGGTGCTTCAGCCACTGCTCCCAATAATTGTTCACTAGACCCTTCAAAAGATTTGTTGCCCTTCTCTGAACACACTCCAGCAACCTAATGTTCATCTTGTAATGAAGGGCCCAGAAATGAACATGGTACTTGAGGTGCGGCCTCACCTTACAAGGGCACAATCACTTCTCTACTCCTGCTTTTCACACTATTCTTGAGACAGGCCAGCTTGCTATTGGCCTTCTTGGCCACCTGAACACACTGTTGGTTCATATTCATCTGGCTGTCAACCAACATGCCTGGCTTCTTTTCTACTAGGCAGCTTTCCAACACTCTTCCCCAAGCCTGTAGTGTTGCCTGGGTTTGTGACCCATGTGCAGGACCTGGCACTTGGCCTTGTTAATCCTGATACAATTGACATCAGCCCATTGATCCACCCTGTCCAGATTCTTCTATAGAACCTTCCTACCTTTGAGCAGATCAACATTCCTGCCCAGTTTGGTGTCATCTGCAAACTTGCCGGTACACAGTTGTTTCCATCTCCTCCTGCTTGTTTCCCAAGCTGTGTGCCTTAGTGTAATGCACTTTGGTTGGTCTGAAGGTCTTCTCACTTTTTGTAGGGAAAAGTCCTAATTCCTACCCAGCTGTTCTCAGGTATTTCTGTGGTGGGTAATCCATTGCCCTAGTATCTTTGCTGATGTGTGGGTCTTCATTTCCTACCTCCACTAGTATGGGAGACTGAAAGACCTCACTAGTACACCATCCTTCAAACACTGGTGTGTTGCTCTACGTTATACTGGTTTAGTGCTCTACCCACTTCCAATCTAGTTCAAAGCTGAGTGAACCCTGATAGCTCCTGGGCTAAGATCCTTTTGCCCCTTTGAGAAAGTGTATCCAATCTGTTGTCAGCCTGTTACAGGCCTGGTGTCCTGTAAATCAGCCCATCATTAAAGAACTCAAAGTCCTACTAGTGATTCTTGGCTAGGGGAATAGAGGAGAGCACTACTTGTGCTCCTGATCCTTTAACTAGCTGTCCTAAGGCCCTGAAGTCTCTCCGCATAGCCCTTGGACTTCTTGTCCTCACTTATCACTGCCTACCTGTAAGATAAGCAGTGGATAGTAATCTGAAGGCTACACTAGGGAAGGAAGCTTTCTCCTTACATCACTAACCTGGGCTCCCAGGAGGCAGCAGACTTCCCTAAGATATGGATTTGGTCTTCATATCTGACATTCTACTCCCTTTAGAAGGGAGTTATTCATGACAAAGATCCATCTTTTATTCTTTACTGAAGAATTTTTGATGCAGGGTGTGGACTGAATAAACCTTGGCAACTCCTCCATTATGAGTGATTGTGGTGGGTTGAAATTTCCCCCCAACATCATCCTTGTCATCCTCTATTTCCCTTTGCTGAGCATTGTATCTGTTTCATAAGGGCAGCTGGGAATTTGGGATAGTTCGTGGGCGGACACACCTGCAGTGCCTGTCGCACTGGAGAGGAGCTTGCTGCCATCGTCCACTATCTTTAGAGTTGCCACATTTAGTCAGGCAATGAGAGGACAAGAAGCTCTCTGTCACATGCAGTCTGTCTGTCTCTTGGGTTTGTCTCACAGTGGGTAGAGTGTGACTCCAAGAGTCTCTCTTTCTCACATTCCCTGATTATTCTCAACCTACTTATCTCCTCTTGGAGCTCTATCACTAAGCAAAAGAAGAAAGCAAGTTCATAGGCATGCTCACTGCTCCACTGCTCCTGTCTGACATTGGTGTAAGAGTGGGGTGCACTCTGCAGCCCCAAACCTGGGTGTCTGTAACTTCACATTAGAGCTCTGTCCAAGACACAAGATCACACCTGGTTGGTGCGGGGTGCAGGGATGACATGGCTTTCTACTATGTGGACACCATCACTCACTGGTTGAGCTAGCCAAGCTTTAGCACCTTCCCTGCAAATCCTTCTGTGTGAATTGCTGCGCCATGCCCAGGTGTTAAGAAATAACTCTTACTGGACTCTTTCATCAAAGCAGAAATTCACACACCAAAAAATTAAAAATATTTTAAAAAATCACAAATTATCCTGTTTTAAAAAAAGATAGGTCACTTTAGGGAATACAGCATTTTCTATAGTTCTATGCTCATCCATAAACTACAACATGAGCATAGTAAGAAACAATAACAAGATAGGTGCATCTATCTGTTTATACATGTTTCCACACTCATGATGTCTAAGTACCTGAGAGTAAAAGCTCTTTAGAAACTGGCAAGTAGTAAAAGTGAATCTGACCACCTTCCTTTATTATCCAAGTGTAATGTAATTATATATTCAAACACAAGGCAAAACTGAGCAACTTACATTTAAATAAGACATAGAATCATAGAATGGTTTGGGCTGCAAGGGTCATTGGCACAGTAGTCTTAGATTTTGTTCTAGCTCCCTTCTCCTCACCCATTATGTTCCGTTGACTGCAATAGTCTATGTTTTAATAAGATTTCAGCTGCAGTAGGTTTAAGCTGATTCCAAATTTAGCAAAACAGCATATAAGATGAATGGGAGACTTATGTCTACAAAATCAATATGTTGATAATTGAGGATACCAGTTACAGTCCATTTTCCACAAATACTTATGTAGCTGCATGTGTATGACTAGAACTCCCATGTGTATGGCTTGTTGAATCAGAGTATATGAAGAAGGGAAAAAAAGGAATAAGTTGTGTTTGCTATTACACAAGGCATGTTAAATTCAAATGGAAAGCAGACCTAGTGAAGTCTCTGGCAAGAGACCCTGCTCTGCCTCAATATGCTTATTTCTCTCTCCATATTCCCCTTCTCTTTCCATCTTTCCCTTCTGTCCCATAGCTGTTTTGCTACGCTCAAGTCACCTCTTACCATCCTGCCTTTACTGAAGCACACTTTGTCCTGTCACAATCCTGCAAATGATGTAAGAAAAATACTCATTAGCTGGATGATTTGTATCACAAACTCTTTCTATCTTCACAGGGTACCAAACTGCACATAGAGATCCTATGGAATCAAACAGGGCAAACATTGTTTCATTGGATGTTTGTCTAAATGAAGAGTTAACTTGAGTGGTAGGAAAATTACAGTTGGTTTACAAAGTAGGCAAGGAACTTTTGCAGTAATGATTTTAGAATATGAGTTTCAAGCCTAATATAACATTTGCTGCTGTTTGACTAACAATCTGAGAAGTCTTACTTACTTAACAGGTTGCCCAGGGAGTCTCTATCCTTGAAGATACTAAAAAGCTATCTGGACACAGTTCTGGGCAACTACAGTATCTAGATGGCCCTACTTGAACTGAGGAGTTGGACAGGATGACCTCCAGAAGTCCTTTCCATCCTCAACCATTCTGTAATATATTTTAAAGTATTTTCAGGTCATCTTATCATTCTAAAAAATCATTATCATGAATTCCTATTTTAATCTGGCAGTTTCCTCCAGTTACACAGTATACAGTGTACACAGAATGAAGCTATTGACATCCACTAACTTAATGGCATTACAAACAGCTTAACTTCAGTTTTGTTCTTTCCATGATGTGCAACAACTTTCTCAAAAAGAAAGTATCTCTTAAAAGTAAAGCTGGTTTTACCTTCCAACTCCAGTTACTAATCAATGCAAAACTCACAGTTACGGCTGAAACTTCTTATCATGATATCATAATTCCGCTCTTGAAATGTAGTTTTCGGTTTAAGATATTGATAACAGACACTAGATAAGAAACTTTACTTTGCCTTCCAGCATTAGAGAGCGTCTTGCACTGCTAATCAATTATCTCTTTGCTTTTAAAATAAATCTACTTTAGGAATAATAGAATTCTGTATATGAATATACAATGTGCCCTTGTGTGCACATGTGAATGTGCATAGAAGAGCATGTGCTCTGTCCTTCTTAACGTAAGGCAGTGTTAAATAACTCTGTTCTTAATGAAAAGACATCCCTTTCCTCTTAAACATGTAAACATAGATCTCACAGATGAACCAGGATTTCTGGCTTACAGTTAGAATATTTTGTTTAAATATTTATTTTCCTTGATACATTAAAATTAATGTAAAGCTAGCCAATAAATAGCCTGTTCACCAATTCCAGTGCCATTTTAATGTGATATATATTATTTGGGAATTTTCTTTTTTCATTGTCCTAAGAAGAAGAAGAAAATAAAGGCTCTATATTGGTCAGTTGTTTTTACTCTGTATCAAGCATTTTAATCATGTAGCAAATAGTTCCAACAATAAATATTTTGCACGTAATTGTTTAACACCTCTAATCAGAACAGCAGTAATATGGCCAAATCATAAAAGGGAAAGTTATTTTGAAAATGAGACCTCTTCCTAATTTAAGAAAAATCAAGCAAGGAAGCAACCAAACCCCAAAAAAAACCCAACCCAAACCAAACCCCCAAATTCTGCATTAGCCATGGGATTGTGATCAAGTTTCTCAATAATAATGGAAAACGTAAACTTCTGTACCAGTCTTTAATTCTGTGATTCGTGCAGCTCTGGTGTAATTTTGTCATCTCTCTGGGAAAAAAAAAAAAAAAAAAGGCATTCTGATCACAATTTTCTGTCATTCATAAGTTTTTTAAAAGTGGTAATTTTTTCAGAACTCTGAAAAACAGGTTTTACAGAGAGTGAGCAGGGGCTGGAAGGGATCAGACAGGGGCAAAGCGCCACCTATTGATCATGGTTTGCAACGGTACCCGTTGCTGTTAACGTACCTGTTGTGTTTAATTGAGCACAGCCGGCATTTTGGATGCAGATATCTGATGTAAATATAACTATTTTCAGCCTCCATGATACAGTGTTTAAAGAATATACCTTAAAGTGTACCTAGAGCCAGATGAATATTTTGCACAATACTCTTCCTTTCTTTCTTTCTCTTTCTTTCTTTCTTTCTTTCTTTCTTTCTTTCTTTCTTTCTTTCTTTCTTTCTTTCTTTCTTTCTTTCTTTCTTTCTTTCTTTCTTTCTTTCTTTCTTTCTTTTTCTTTCTTTCTTTCTTTCTTTCTTTCTTTCTTTCTTTCTTTCTTTCTTTCTTTCTTTCCTTCTTTCTTTCTTTCTTTCTCTTTCTTTCTTTCCTTCTTTCCTTCTTTCTTTCTTTCTTTCTCTTTCTTTCTTCCTTCCTTTCTTTCTTTCTCTTTCTTTCTTTCTTTCTTTCTTTCTTTCTTTCTTTCTTTCTTTCTTTCTTTCTTTCTTTCTTTCTTTCTTTCTTTCTTTCTTTCTTTCTTTCTTTCTTTCTTTCTTTCTTTCTTTCTTTCTTTCTTTCTTTCTTTCTCTCTCTTTCTCCTTCCTCCCTCCCTCCCTCCCTTCCTTCCTTCCTTCCTTCCTTCCTTCCTTCCTTCCTTCTTTCTTTCTTTCTCCTTCCTTCCTGCCTTCCTCTGAATTCCTTCCAAATTCCTTCCTTCCCAATCCCTTTCTTTCAAATTCCTTCCTCCTGAATTCCTTCCTGTTCCTTTTATCTTATTCTCTCTCTTCCTTCTTCCTTTCATTCCTTCTCCCTCTCCTCTCTCCTATTTTATATTATCTCTTGTGTCTCTGTATTTCTTGTATATCTCTTTAAAGTGACATTTTGTTTTCCCAGTGAGGTACAGTAAAGAAAACTTGGGGAATGGCTTTAACACTAATTGTATTACAATTAGTAGAATACAATACTATGCAAACTGCAGTACCATCAAACTTGGTGAAGAACTTTATGTGCTGAATAGGCAAGCTCATATATCTTACATGTCTTCCAGTATCTAAGAGAATAAACAGTTCTTATTTTCCTTGCATAAAGGGTGTGATTTGCTACAGATGTCAAAAAGTTGCCAACAAAGTAATTCTGATTTTATGCTTAAAAGATTATTGTATAGATACTGTAATATTACTGCAGCATATTTAAAATCCCACCAAGATTTCTGGAATTTGATTTTATTTATTTTTTTTTTCCAAATGGGCATTAATGATATCCATATTGTGACTTTTAAATCACTGAGTTCAATAATGAATAGTTCATTGACTGCAGGTTCAATGAATTGTGTGGAAATTCATGGACCATGCAGGCAAAGAGAAAAGGTAACTGTTATTATTCCAAACGAAGATTTTATGTCTTAGTGGCATTGTGAAAGATTGACCTTCACATGAGATATTGCTGTTCTTGCATTACCACCCTGATATCAATAGAAAACTGCTTTTAATCTACACAAAGGGTCCTGTTATCCTCTCAATGCATGGAGGATTATCATGCTTAACTCTCCAGAACATCGAGAGGCAAATAGACCCCACAGTCTCTATTGCTCTGAAGCAATTTCTTGAATGTATTTCACATGCTTTTAAATGATATTTTTGAAAACTTCTGGGTTTTTTAGTGTGATTTATTTTGCTTTGTTTTAAACTAGAGTGATGACTTTGTTGGTTTTTTTGTGTGAACTTGTACAAGAAAACTGCTATACGTATGATAAGTAAAGATTTACTCAGTTCTCAATATTAGTCATTAGATTAAAATATTCATCATCATCTGAGTTAACCACATGATCTCTTTCCAGTAATGCTCAATGTAGAAGCTAAGTACCTTGTCTTGTAATTAAACTGTAAATGTGATATTTATTTAGGAATCTGGCAGAAGGCACATCTCATTTACAAAGAAAAACACGTATTAATGATAATATTTTTGTTTATCAGTATTTATTTTCATAATCTGAAAATGTGATGCTACTTTTCCTTACTCAATTACATTGCTCATCTGTCTTTTGCAGTTACAGATCAATAAGGTAACCATGTGCTACTGTGTTCTTATAAATATATCTCTAAACACACACACATATATATATATATCTGTGTGGGCATGTGTGTACTGTGTCCACTCAGTGAAAACTTTTAAATATTAAAAAGAAGTATTACATCCCATATTTCATCTATTCCTACAAGACAAGAATGACAGTATTAAGATGCACATTCAGGATAGCACTCTTTCTACTTTGAACGCTGTCAAGAACAAAGTGCTTTACAGACTTAAAATAAATCTAGGTACTAATCCATTGAATTTCTGACAACAGGAGCCCAAGGTTTCCATGCACTTAGCTGAGTACTGCATAAGAGCTTGTGCATTATTTATGTCCACTAATGGTGTTGCAATGCTCTTTGTGTGAAGCAGTGACAGTGCAATCTACTAAGATAGCTGCTGCTGTGGACAAAGCCATACATTTTCCTGGGCTTGAATTTTTGACAGAATACTCTATTAATGCCAATTCTGCTTAAGTAAATGCTGAACAGGGGTCAGTTCCTCCCCCCTAGTCCCCTTATTATTTAAGAAAACAGTGCCATAAAGCTGAAAATGATGTTCTGGGCTTTGCTGAATTTTGCAACACAATAGTATCTGATAAAGGTCAGTCTGCTTTTTTTGTCTACTTTTATGATTTTGTGTGATGGTCTGCAGACTAAATAGGAAAGCTCTTAGCTTTGAAGAAGGGAGTTGCTATTAATTCCAGTTTCATTGCCATTATACTCTTCAGTGGATCAATAGAATTAAATGAGCTGAGATATTAGGAAAATATTGTGAAGAGAAGTGGGGTGGTATTATTTGACCAAGGTTAGGATGAATAGAAAATAAAGAACCATTTATACTGGGATGTCAATAAATCATAGAACCCATATAAAAATAGAATAGAGCATAAGAATCATAAGAATTCAAATGACTAAAATACCTTTTCTGGGTTTAAAATACCTTAATATTTAGTTGGCAATTTAAAGGACCACTGAAAACTTTTTTTTTTCCCTTTTTCTTTTTCTTTTTCTTTTTCCTTTAAATGCAGTGAATTAAGAGAATAGCAATAATTCTGTTTATACAGTAGGGCCTTTAAAATTAAACAATCACAATAAGCTTATAATAATTCCTTTTAAATATCTGTCATCTTCACATGCTTCTCTAACCATTTAGCATATGTAAATTCTAATGGGAACATGGCTGAGCCCCGAATAAGTTTTCCTCTGTGCTTTCCTGTTTGTGCTGCCTGCTGCCTCTGCAATTTCCATTTCAGCCTTGCAGTTGCTGCTCCTAGCAAATGCTTTTCTGGGGAGCTTGTAAAACATCCTGTATATCAAATAAATCTGCAGAAATGACTAACTGAAAGGACATGAAGTTGCTCCATTTGGAGTTTACATTCACAGATGCCTATGGGAGATAGACAAAGGATTTTCAGGTATTTGAGGAGGAAAAAGAAAAAGGAACACATTTGTCTTTGTTGTCTCTCAGAATCCACAATATTAACAGCAACAGTTCTCACCTTCTGAAGAGCTCAGTGACTATAAAGCAAGATTTTTCTATTGTTTCCCTTCTGAGAAAACCGAGATTATACACAGGTGGAATTTTCCTAGAGCAATAGTCCTAATGGCAGAAGTGTAGTCCTGTCACAAGCTTAATGATTATTTTATGTAATATTTTTCATCTGGAAGTAAATTCTGATGCATTTATTCAACTAAAAAAAAAAAAAATCAAGTTAACCTGTGTAGAAATTTGGGACAAAACTGTTTAGTAGTAGAATGATTCTATTTACTTTCATGAGTCCAGTAAGATAAAATGTATTATTTTTCAAATCATTGAAACCAAAAAAAATCTTATCATCTTCTTAATGATGATGCTTTTTTTTTTTTGCCCATACTCTTCAATTAATCTCACTCTTTCTACCTGTCCTGCCACTGCTTCATAATGTAAGCAATTTTCAAGTTTTTTGTTCTTAAGAAAAGAATAACAAAATCCTGTTCATTTTTTCAGGACCTCTGGAAGTCTTTTGTCCAATGCCTCGCTGAAAGCACATCCAGGTGTAGCAGATTGCTCAGGGCTGTGTCCATGTGACTTATGAACATCTCCAAACATGGAGATACCACTGCCTTTCTGGGCAGACTGTTCTAGTGCCTGACCACATCCAGTATTTGTTTTTGTTTTTGGTGTGTTTTTTGTTTGTTTGTTTGTTTGTTTGTTTTTTCCTCTTTTTTTTTTCTTTTTACAAATTTCCTGTGTTCCAGCTTGCTTCAAGACTTTGTTCTACTGACTTTTGAATATGTCTCTGTCTTCTTTATGCCTTCTCATTCTGTAGATATCTGCCTCTGGCTCTCAGACCTGCCCAGCAGCTGGAGCTGGGGCAGCAAGTAATGGAGGCAAGTTGTGACTGTGGGTTTAAAATCCAGAAAGTGGTGGATTTCCCCTTTCTTTCCTTCCAGTTGTGAGAAAACCAGAGGCTGTGTCCAGCTTGTGCTCCGGGTGGGTTCTGCTGGGTTTAGTTTCATGTTGTTCCAGAGTGTCGTGGCTGCACAAAGGGGTTTGTGCTTTCTCTTTGTCCTAAGGCTTACATGTAGCTAACTGCCACACAAACTTGGACTTGTTTGCTAGTTATTTGATTTGGTGTGGGCAGGATTTTATCCTGTGTCAGTGTTCACAGATACTTCAATGGAAAAAAAAATGTACTGTGTTTGTTTATTTTTTTAACTTCTAAGGGAATAAGTCATATAAAGCAACAGCCATGGTTGTACTCTCAGTTGTGAAATCTGTCATTGGTCTGTGTATCATCTCTCTTGTAAAGATGAAACAGCTTTTCAAGAGGGGCATTTAAGGCACAGAAAGGAAATCTGATTGTTTCAGGTTTGGGAACTGCACCTGGAGCCTGCCTGCGTGTTGGCTCTCATCCCACAGTACCCATAGCAGAGGGAGGACCTGCAGAGATCACACTTTGTCTTCAGTCCTGGAAACGAGCAGCTGATGGATAAAAATGAGGCCAGCTTGTCCACTTGTAGTCGTTAAGGGCACTTCAACGTTTGGTAAAAACCCCAGTGTTTGCCTCACTGCCCAGACTGACTTCCAGTTTGTTAACATTTTTCCTGTGTGAAACTCAGCCCAAAAATTTGATCTGAAATCCTGATCTTTTTCCTTGCTTTTCCTGCAGCCTTGCCCTGTAGAGTGGCTACATTTTGCTGGGAAACAGAACATGGATTCTATGAAAAGGGCATGTTTACACTAGATAGAAGGAACATATTTTTTTTATGATGTGGGTGGTGAGACACTGGTCCAGGTTGCCCAGAGGGGTGGGAGATGCCCCATCCCTGGAATCATTCCAGGTCAGGTTGTCTGGGGCTCTAAGCAACGTGCTCTAGCTGAAAATGCTCCTGCTCACTGCAGGAATGTTGGACTAGATGGCTTTGAAATGTCCCTTCCAACGCAAACTATTCTGTGAGTCTGGTTGCTGATGGCCCTAAGATCCTCTCCCAACAGTCTTTTCTTCAACCTCCCATCATGACTTACTCTACAAACTACAGAAATACTGCTGTAAGCAAATTTTGTTCGACTCATCAGCAATCTCCTCTAGTCAGTGTTGCTCTTCCAGGAATTTAAGTAAGTTCAGCAAGAAATTCCAGGAAGAAATCTTAGTTTCTTTCACTTTATATATCATGTCCTCTACTAGTTTTCCCTCTGCCCACCCAGTCATTATTTCATAGATTTGGAAAACACAGATCTCATCACGATAATTTTTGTGGGGTTTCTATAGAGCTGTTTCAGTCCTGTTCCTCTTTTCACTTTTAATTCTTGATAAAGTTATAACCTCTACCTTTAGACCTCTACAGAAAGGAGTTTTTCAACAGAGATTGTTGTCTAGGCTATCTTCATTGGCATTTACAGTATGTGAGTCATCTACTTTTAAAGACTTTTGCAGTAGCTCACATGATTTGGCTGTTTCTTTTTCTTGCCACTGGCTGCCAAAAGAGCATACTCCTATTAAGTCTTAGGTTTTATGTGAGATGATGTGGCTGTTTAGGCTGGGTGCCTCCTAAACTGAAAGCCACAGAGTTACACCCCCAGTGTCCACAGTGTCCAGTGGGTGGACATAGGAAATAGCGTATTTCTATCCATAAATTCTGCACCTTTATAAATCTGTTTGCATAGTCATTGTCTTTATCTTTTCTCCTTCTCTGCTCCCATGGGAGGTGCTTTCCTACTGGGTAACTATGGGGGAAGTATCTCAGGCCTTTTGGGCCTGTTTAGGCCTAATGACAGGATAAGAAGTGTGGTGGGGGGAAGGGGTTAGGAGAGGTGAGTAGTCTCAGGCCTGGCCAGTCTGAGACCAGCCTAGCGGTGGGGAGGAAGAAAGAGCCCTGGGGGCTTTAGATGCACCCCAGGTGGGGAGAAGGGAAGCACTGAGCTTTTGGGTGTGGTGTAAGGGAACTCTGTATGCTTTGGACATGCTTACCACTATGCTATGTAGTTTTTTTGTAGAATATTAATTGCTTTTCCATTTAAACTTTCCATTACTATCCAATCTGTTTGTGTGAGTGTCATTTTTTCACCCCTTTTGGGGCAATAGAGCATCTGTCCCAGTCTAAACTAGGACAGCTGAACACTGTCTGCAGAGAATATTTTAGAGTATTGATTATGCTTTCTTCCCCAGTACTGATCATATGTTTGTTTCTCTCCCTCTCCTCCAAACTATGGTCCCTCTAAGCAAATATTGTGAGCCTACATTTTTGATAACTCATTTTCTCACTCACAATCTTCTTTCACCTCTGACATGATGGGTAGCTTCACCATCCTTCTTGTGAACTGTGTAATATCTTTAATTAACTTCCAGGATGTGTGTAAATTTGTGGATTCTTCTTGCGCATAGGCTTTGATTCATAGTCTGTGGTACCTCTTCACAAAATCAGGACACTTTCCCAGGCTATCATAACTTTATGTCACCAGAAACTGTTACAAGATCTTTGTGAACCTTGTCCTTTCTATCATGTTAAATACCATTTATTAAGTTTCCTTTTTAAGACCATTCTTAAGCTACCCCTGGCCCATATTCATTTCACATTAAGCACAGTTTAAATACTAATCTGTGAGCAGTGTGTGACATGTGCCATCACTGTCTGTTTGTCACATTTTGCAATCCTAAATAATTCTAAGGCATGTATTGTATGGCATGAGTTCCTTAGAAACATATGTAAGCCTATCTGGATTGTTCTTTCATTTATCACCCTTAAAACTGTGATGTGATTTCTTTGAGGTGGGGCTGAGAGACAAAACCAACACCCTTGAGAACACTTACATCAAACATATATTTGGTACCTTTACCTAATATCTCATTGCTTCTCTCTTCTTAGCTTTTTGTTTCTAGCTCTTACGACAGCCTTATACTGATGTCAGGTGTTGCATATTTGTTTCACCTTTGTGTGAAATCTAGCTATTCCTTGACTAACGGCTCTGAATAGTGGAATTTATCTCATCTAAGATTGGCAATGGATATATCTGGACCCAAAACAATCCATTTACAATACCTGCAAAAATGGGCAAAAAATAGACATGATAGATCTGATCTAATTTGGATATCTTCATTCTGATGGAACGCGTTGCATTAAAACTACTTAATTACATGGTCTATGATTGACACAATTTTATGTCTATCTGTTTGAGATAATGGAGAAAATCTTCTGAGTTTGTGGTAGTTTTAGGCTGTACCTTTAAAATTTTCCACAGATCTTGAACAGAAAGTGGTAGAATGTAAGCAAATCACTGTTGGGTGTAACAAAGACAATAATGATGGTTCTAAACAATCCCATTGGAGAGGTATCTACCATAAGAATTAGTCTGGTAAACAATCTTTCTCTCTCTTTCGGCTTTCTCGCTCTGGGAAATACTAACTTTGTGCTTCTGCTGGCTTTTGTTTGACCTTGGCTGCATTGTTTTGGCTAAGTACTAACAAATTCTCTGCTTTTTCACTTGTCCCTTTGTGTCCAGGGTGGTGGTGGTGGGGTTGTGCAGGGAGGGAGAAGCTATTAGCTCACCTGGTTTTTGGCCAGGGGGGATCTTGTGCTGTTTATAAGTTGTAAATACCTGCAAATATTGTAAATACTGTATATTTTGTACATATTCATTGCATTCCATTGTAGACTATAGTTTTTCTTGTAAACACAGCTTCAGTTGCTTCCAACTGAGCTGGTCTGGCAAAGTTAATGCCGGGGGGAAATTTCAACCCACCACAGAGTTAAAGTCCAGAAGAAGACAATTACAATGACAATGAGTAGTGGGGAAAAGTGTGTAAGTCCCACAAAATGTACAAATAACATAGAAGCAGGTCATCCTTCCTGTAAAAGATTAAGTTCAAATATCAGTCTTGAGAGACCAAGATTAAATCATCTCTCTATTTAAGCTTTTATATAATTTAGTTTGCAATCTATATTCTGAACTATGGCACTGCAAATCTGAAATAGTTCAATAGCCTTACAATGAATTTAAGTAGGAGCTGTTCTGGGCTACATGCCTGGCCTTTTAGAGACAGATATATACCTGACAATGATGTTGTAAATTTCTGTATCTTTTCTTGGTTTCAGTGACCGATTTGCATATGCAAGGATCCCTTATATATTTCAGTCGCCAATTTGCATATTCTGATCCCTTATATCTAGAAGAGAAGGAAGTGAAAGCAAGTTTCTTCAGCATTACAATATAGCAGCTTCTCTTTTTGTGCCAGCAAATCTGACATAAACTCTGATTTATCTCAGATATATCTCAGATATAAAAAAAGATCTCAGATATAAAAAAAGAGAACAAAAAAACCACTTCAGTTTAAATCTGGGTGCACCTGGTCTCTGCCTGAAGCTATTTCATTTTTGTAAAATTTGAAAAGCTGGTTGAGTTGATTTTGGTTATAAAAGTGTCAAGAGAAGTTGCTAGTGTTTCAGGGAGTTGTACTTTCACAGCTAAAATACTTCAAACCTTTAAGAGCTCCATTCAATTACAGATACTTTCTACTTTCTGCAGAAAAGAATCTATGGATATTTGCTCTGTAACCAGACAGCTGAATCAGCAAGAAAGAAGCAATAAACAGTGGATGTGCAAGCTACCATTTGTTGTATTTGTTTATTTCTCCTAGGAATCTTATATAGCTTTAACTTCTACCAATATGCATCTCTGCTGTGGCTGAGAAATGGTATAGGAGCTGCCAAATCTTTCTGGAGGGACATTGCTACTACTTCTGCCACTGACAAAGAGATCTCTTTCTACCTACACTTATTGAGCACAACCCTGCTTGATGCCACAGCACATCTGAATTCATTGGTCATCTCTGCCAATAGCATCAAATCTGTCAGGTCAGGCAGAAGAAGAAATGGCAGTACTTGCTATAACTTAGTGCACACTACTTAACATGTCTCTTTCTCTTCTTTTACTGTCAAACAATATGTCCCTTCTTGTTATGAGACCTGTGGAGACAGACAGATAACATGGTATGTGACAGAGCCATTCCTGAGAGAACTTTGTGACTACATTTATGTCAGAATGCTAGTAAATAAAATGGCCTGTGCAAAGGTTCAGTTGTACCAGGATTTTGTAGTGGTTAATTGTGATTGTGTTCCCAGGCACCTTTTTAGGCCTGAAACACCTAGCACTTTCTAGACAAGGTTCCTGCAACTTTAATTTATTAATGTAGATGTAGTCTGAGTGCCACTCTAATGAGCACTAATTCCTATTTGGGTTGGACGTGATGATCTTGAAGTCTCTTCCAACCTGGTTTATTCTATGTATATTCTATGTCTATGTATAAGGACAAATGTAATAAACACTTGAAGTGCTGGATAAGAGAATATCATTTAAGCTGTTTGGGAGAGAAGTAACAGTCATATCCAATGCTTTCCAAAACCATTTTTTTTTAAGTTATCTATAGTAAAGATTAAGCAGAAAATCTCTGCAAAACCCAATCACTTAAAGCAGTTTCTTAGAAAAAAATCTCTATTTAGCTATTGAAGAACAGAGCCAAGGATCATCCATTTATCCTGTTTCATAATCCAGGTGCTATTATAATTTGACAGTGATTTTCAACAGCTGAGAGCTAAATTTGTCAAGAAAATTACCTCTGATACATCCTAAATTATTTTAGAAATTTCAGGGGAAAACAAAGTTATTCAAATAGTACAGCATCTAGCAACTGGTCAGTGTGTTTGGTTCACAAATACTCTTTTCTGTCTGTATGGCTATGTTTATAATAGTTAAAGATGCCTAGAGCTGTTTTATGACACTGAGACCAGCTTACACATATATATGCCTTTGTCTCTGTGGCAGTGTAGCCACAACTACCTGATGAGAATAGCTTCTGTCTCAGGATTCTTCCTGAAATGTGTTCATAATTACAGTACCTGTATGTAATTTAAGAAAATATATTTATCTATGCATGAAATTATAAAATCCTGAAAACTGAAGACATTTGCCATACTGATATATTTGGTATAGCTGAGTAGATCACTGGAGGAGGAGTCTGCCAAGGCCATAGTACCTACAACTTCCTACTTAATGATTTAAGGATTAAAATGATTGCAAAGGATTTGAGGAATATAGTATGGGGTTTAAGTTTTGCTTCCAAAAATTGTGTCCCAATCATCAAAAGATTTTTACTCCTGGCATTTTTAATTCACTTTCCTGAAGTGAATGAACTAGAAATGCAAGAGTTCTGGAGCCAGAAAGAGAGAAGGTGAAAGAAAAGCCAACATTGCTGCCTCTGGAAATGTTAATAGAATGAGGTGAGAATAGAAACAGTGCAGGCAGAGGATATATGATTAATTTTAGATGTGGTACACCTGTTAGCCAAGAAACAGCCACTTTCTTTAGGAAATTTCAGTTTGATTTCACATATTTAAGAGTTAATAGTGCTCAGAGTAAAGATGAGAACTTAAGAAATACCTTACAAGATCTGACCTTGCCCAGATCTATTTCAGATTTAATCTGGCTAGCTCCAGATCTCATTCAGACTAGTCCATCCAGTACACTACTGCCTGTCTGTTCAAAGATACCATTTAGTAACCACATACTAATCTCAGCATTTACACATATTAATTAAACTCTTACAGCACCCATATTTTTAACATTCAATGTTTCCTCCCTCCTTGGATCAATGTACTAGTTCAACTCTTGTCCACTTATATATACCTAATTTTTCATAATATTTATTTTAAAAACTATTATTATTATTCAATGGTTTGGATGAGCCTCTTTTGTTGGCTCAGTAGCAGGTCAGCAAGCTGATAAAGAGGGTCAATGCTGGAAACAACCACATGTATCGGAATCTGTCCTTTCCCTACAATGTTATTGTTATTTAATAAAGAGTCTATAGGCACATGACTGGCTTATTTTACTGAAGCTTAGCTGCACAGTTAGATTAATTGGTTTGCAATCATGGGCATGGAAACTAGAAACAAGAAAACTGTTGAAGATATCTTGAAGGTGTATAAATTCAGATATTCACATTCTTTTAAAATTTCTAGCAGAAATCAACACTGCTGGTAAACATATAACAGATGCATTAATGTGCCTTGAGATGAATACATTATGGACAAAAAAAAATCATATTTATTCCCCTCACAATAACAGTTTGTTTGCATCACCTGCTCTTTCTGGTTGCACCTGTGACTTGTTCATTTGGTTGGAACATGGGAAAATGCCAGGATCAATACAAGCTGTGGATTCTTGGTCCCTTGTGTGGGTGTTTCTTTCAGTTATTCCCCAAATGTTCTTTGTCTGAGGTCTTTAGGTATAATGAAGAACAGCAACAACAACAAAAAGATAAAAAGAGAGAGGGATTATTTTATATAATATATACTATACTATGCTATAATATACTTCTAACATATTATACTAAATTTGAGGAAATGGAGCAGTCAAAAATGAGGGAATTTCAAAGTCCAGAGCAGTTTCTACACTTTAACTCAATTGTACCTTTATAACAATTCAATTTTCTTTGAAATGAAACACAATTTAATAGTATTTAAAATTACTAGTAGGGGAAACAAACACAAAAACCTTGATATATTGTAGCTGCAAAAGCAATTTCTTAAACAGTTTGAGTGTGTGTGCTGGGTTACATCTGCCCTGGGGAGGGAGGGTTGCAAGAGCCCTGCTTCCCCCAGGTGACAAAAGAAACCTGATCCAGGTGGACTTGGCTTCCTCCTTCCAGGAGGAGGGGTCCCCCAGGTCGAAGTTGGTCTGTTCCCCTCCCTCTTCCTACCCAGCAAGACTTTAGAGGAGGGTGTGGCATCCATCTTTCTCTTTGCTCCTGCCTACCTGCCTCGCAAGGACCAACAGCTACTGCTGGCCTCCTGGTTCTGCCATCTGATTGGGCCTGATCTTCTCTTCACTGCATCCATGCTTCTCTAAAGGACGGAAATCCACATGCATCAAGGGAGCTACAAGGCCATCCAAATTTGGTTCTATGTATTTTCCTATTCATCCATATTCCTTGCCCTTGTAAATCCTCCCTGTTATTGCTATATATATATTTTGTTAAAGAATTTACTTCTCCTACTTCCAAAATGACTCCAGAATATTTTTTGGTAGCTTTACCTCCAGTTTCTTTGGGGGTGAGAGGGAGAATTTCATCATAGTATCACAGTATCATAGTATCAGTCAGGGTTGGAAGGGACCACAAAGATCATCTAGTTCCAATCCCCCTGCCATGGGCAGGGACACTCCACACTAGATCAGGCTGGCCAGGGCCTTGTTCAGCCTGGTCTTAAACACTTCCAGGGACAGCGCCCCAACCAGCTCCCTGGACAACCCATTCCAGGGCTTCACCACTCTCACGGTGAAAAACTTCCTCCTTTCTTGGTTTCTTGCTACCACCTGAGCTTTTAAACTCCAGTAAAGGCTCGTCTCCTCTATGACTTTTGCCTGCATGCTATTTCAAATTTTTTATTTTGTTTTACATACACACATAGCTTATACTGTGCAGCAATTATTCACAAAGAGATGCTCTCTGACTTTCAGTATAGTATGTTAAAGAAGAAAGATAGACCATTTGCACTGTTTGATGGACTACCATGGTGGGGAGAATAGCTTTGTGTTTTCTCTTTCATAGAATCATCTTGCAAAGTTTAAGCTATGTTCTATGAAAGACCTATATTTCCGCTTTTGAAATTCTAGAGCAATAGCTATTATTTGTGTTCAAGAGAGGTCTGCCCTAGCCAAAACAGAAAACCAGCATAAGATGTTTAATGTAAGACCATTATCATCTGAGGCTTTACATAAAGGCACCACAAAGTAGTGAGCGCTTTTGCAGGGGAAAGTGCCTTTGAGAAGCACTGCTGAACGTAACAAAAGCCTGCAGTGACTGTGGTTTTGATTTGCTTAAGTCAAGTTCATGAAGTCTGCAAGTATTAAATCTAGCTTAAGGTTTCCACACATCCTGAGCCATCTATACTGATTCAGATGCATCATAATTCTTTGAGTTATAACTTCTTTTCAGTTATGCTTCACTGAACACTGGATAGCTGTTTTACTTTTTAAGAGCACCTCAATGTACCTGTAAAATATCAACAATGCCTGTTAGAAAAATAAATAAATAATAGTAATAAAAAACCCCAAACCATGTGTAAGTAGTAATGCACAATGTATTTTGAAAACAAAACAAAACAAAACAAATAATTTTAACAGATTATAACATGCTTATATAATGCATTTAAACTTATTTTTCTACAGTTTTTCTTCTTCAAATATGGTGGAAGAAGAGAATTCATAGCTGTGAATAGTAAGTGACTGTTTCTAATGTTATTTTCATATTTCTGGTTGGACATGCTTTGTAGGTAAATGACATTTGAGAAGTGATTTCCAGGTGTTTTATTATTTTAATATATCAGTATTTGAAAAGTCAAATGCACTGAGGAACTCAGGAACTTGGTTGCTGTGTAATGATGTCTAGGTTCAGTCCTGGGTTAACACAGCCTGCTCTCACAAGCACCACCTCCTCCCCTCCCCACAGGAACAGGAGGGAAAGTAACAAAAAATCCTCTGGGTTGAGATAAAGAGTTAAGATAAAGAGTTGTGCTGGAAATAATACACAATTACGTTAGTCTATTTGCAGAAAAGAGCAGTAAAATGCAGAAGCAGCAGCAGAAGCCAGTCACCTTCCCTCACTCCCTAACCTGCAGCCAGCGCAGTGGAAAAGAGCAACACCCCAAAACTGGAAACAAAAAACAGAACCTGGAACAGGAAGCCTCTCATGTGCAATTTAAACTTCAGTCCTCATGATACTTTGCTCCAGCCAGCTCTTTCATTTTGAAGAAGGCATGATGGCAGCATGGTATTCAGTATCAGCAGCAGATTCCACTCAACCCCTGACAATTCATAGCATCAAATTTGAGTTAAAATGTTTCTGAAAATGTTATCAGTTCAGGAGAAGTACAATAAAAATAGGGTTCTTGTTTGGTTTTTTTTTTTTTCCCCAACATTATGCCAGAACTTTATTCACAACTCTGTGCCAGAGTTGATTCTGATATGTGAAAATAATGGTTCAGCCACTACACAAAAAAAAAATCTACCCTTCCGTGTAACAAAGACTAACAGTGTTGCACTAGCATTTTCAAATTACGGACTGTATCAAAACAGGTCAATCTGAGCCAGTTTCTTATTTATCAGACATCATTCTTCTAAAACAAATGGACAAAATTCTTACTGATTAGAACAGACCAAATGCCTGAAATAGAATCTGAATGACAGAACTTTGGTATTACTGAACAAAACCCCATATCCTCTATTTAGTAAAATGCATGGGTTTGTGCCCAGTAAACATCTCCTCTCAGAAGGCACTTCAGGAGATAAACTTAGTTTCCTGTGCCAATATACTTCTCTGAATAAGCAGTGAAAGGCTATAGCAGTCCTTGTGACTTCTTTTTTGTATGGTACTGAATTTTAATGTCCACAGAAAGTGCTAAAAGTTACATTGATGATACAACACCATTCATTCACCAGGAATGCTATTATGGTAGTGTAAACTCATATGCAAATCTCCCAACCAGAACTACTAGATCGATTTGCATGAGGGATATGATATAGTCTCTGTATGGACATACAGTGTATACCTCTCTTGTAAGAACCTCTTAGAGATTTACTAGCCACTGGAATCTTTCCTCAGATGTGTTGCTCCTTTAATCTGTTTCCATTTTCTCAAAAACTGTGGGTCGTTAGTTCACAGTAATATTTTTCAGTTTAAGTTTTTCAGTACTGTTCAAAGGCCATGACATTCTAGCCCCAAAAGAAACATGCACTTTTACACATCCATATTAGAGCTTTCAGTTCACTTCTCTTTTTTTTTTTTAACCTTAATAAAACCCAACAATAGTAACTATCAAAAAAACAACAACAACAATAACAAAAGAAATTAAAAAGTGTGGATAAAATCTAAGATTGGAAGATAGAATAGGTAAATACACAGACAAACATAAGCTGACCAAACAGCTGAAATTTAAGCTTAACAAGAATGTGAGTTTGCAAAATCCCTTTAAAATTACTGCAAGTTGAACTACAAGTAAAATACCACAAAATGAAGGAATGTTTTTTTTGGTCTGGCCTTGAATAAGATATCAATTCAAGCTCTCTAATGTTGTTGTTTAAATTCACATGACACTGCATGAAATCCAGAAGTTGAAAAAGTTACTGAAGAGTCAAAATAAAGATTAATTATTTTCTGTCACATTCCTGTGTGATATTCTTGCATTTGTTCGTGAGTTATATTCCAGAAGAGTGTACAAGATTTGGTAAGCATTCACAATAATACAAAATTTTGTTGTCTTATACTGTCAGAAAAGCTCACATTTGATTGTTATTTCCCTTAATTAACCTAGTTCATGGATTGTAGAGTCAGCTCCAGACCTACTGAGCCTTTCTTTAAATGACAGATTAGAAGTTACTGAATAACAATTCCCTAGCTTGCATTTTTCACATTTATTATATTCCTTTTATTGCCGTACATATTTTTTTCTATAGAATAGAATAGAATAGAGTAGAGTAGAATAGAGTAGAATAGAATAGAATAGAATTAACCAGGTTGGAAAAGACCTTTGAGATCACTGAGTCCAACCTATCATCCAACACTAGCTAATCAAATAAACCATGGCACCAGGCGCCCCATCCAGTCTCCTCCTAAACACCTCCAGTGATGGTGTCTCCACTACCTCCCTGGGCAGCCCATTCCTATGGCAAATCACTCTTTCTATGAAGAACTTCTTCCTAACATCCAGCCTAAACTTCCCCTGGTGCAGCTTGAGACTGTGTCCTCTTGTTCTGCTGCTGGTTGCCTGAGAGAAGAGACCAACACCCTCCTTGCTACAACCTTCCTTCAGGTAGTTGTAGACAGCAATGAGATCTCTGTGTCCTAACCAGTGCTGAGGACAGGGGCACAATGACTTCCCTGCTCCTGCTGACCACACTATTCCTGATACAGGCCAGGATGCCATTGGCCTTCTTGGCCACTCAGGCAAACTGCTGGCTTATGTTCAGCCTGCTATCAGCCAGCACCCCCAGGTCCCTCTCTGCCTTGTGCTCTCCAGCCACTCTGTCCCCAGCCTGTAGCACTGCATGGGGTTATTGTGGCCAATGTGTAGAACCTGACACATAGATGTGTTAAATCTCATGCCTTTGGACTGTGCCCATCTGCCCAGCCTGTCAAAGTCCCTCTGCAGAGCCTTCCAACCCTCTGACACACCAACACCTGCCCCCAGCTTGGTGTCACCTGCAAACTTACTGATGATGGACTCAATACCCTCATCCAGATCATCGATAAAGATATCAAAGAGCGTGGGGCCCAGCACTAATCCCTGGGGGACACCACTAGTGACTGGCTGCCAGCTGATGTGGCACCATTCACCATCACCCTCTGGGCTTCGCCCTCCAACCAGTTTCTAACCCAGAGCAGAGTGCACCTGTCCAAGCCATGGGCTGACAGTTTGGTCAGGAGTTTGCTGTGGGGAACGGTATCAAAGGCCTTGCTGATGTCCAGTTAGACTACATCCACAGCCTGCCCCACATCCACCAGGCGGTCACCTGATCATAGAAGGAGTTTGGGTTGGTGAGGCAGGACCTGCCCTTCCTAAATCCATGCTGGCTGGGCCTGATCCCTTGGCCATCCTGTAAGTGCTGTGTGATTACACTCAAGATGACCTGTTCCTGTATAAGCAAAATAAGTAGAATCCTGACCTATATAAGTGGAATCTAAAAATAAAAGTATGTATTCTATAGAAGAACACACAAATAAATAAATAATTTAAAAAAGCTATTCTCAACAAGTTTACAATGAGGGATTGAGGGAGTAAGTCCTCTGCTGCTGTTTGTTCATTGATAATACATTTAAATAATTTGCTCATATGGTTAGAAGGATTACATTCTAAGAGTAGAGTATCTGCTGGGTCATCTGTGGACCCTGTCATTTGGTTACTTCAGGTAAATCTCATGACTTTTAGTCAACTTCTTTTATTCCAGAATACTCTGAATACTATATAGCAAATGCCCTAATAATTCCCATAAGCATAGTGTTTGCTGCTGCTTATGACATCCTGCATATAACTTTACATAATCCTGATTGATAGAGTCATTTTTGGCTGGCAACTTTGTTAGAAATGGTTATATATTTGCTACATGGCTGTTCAATGGCTTTTCCAAGACAGAGTTTGGAGCTCGACTGAATCACAATCACTGGAATTTTATTGCTATTTTTTTCAGTAGTTTTAACTGGTGCTTCTCTCACAGGGGTGGATAGTAAAAGGCAGATGCTTGCTTACTCTTTTTTCATAATTTATTTGAGTTGGAAACTTTTAAATATAATAGTAGGAAAACAACTTTACAGAATAATGTGGGTAATACCATTTTGTGTTCCTGATTTCTTTTGCCTCTTTGCAGTCCATTACTGAATAATGTCTTTTGAGTGATACAGATTGGTTATTGGATTGGTTATTGGACTGTTAATTTAATAATGAAGATAGCAATTGGTACAATAAATAGATACATTGTGGTGCTTTCCTCCTAAGTCCCTTACAGAATTCCCAGATTTACAAAGTAAATAAAATTAATTGGAAATTACAGCTTTTTTTTTTTTTTCTCTCTTTTAACTTGCAGTTTTTGCTCATCTCAAGCAAGTACAAAAACATGCAGAAGGGGTGGGTATGGGTATGTCTTTTAAAAAAATAATTTCAGATTTATTTTTTCCCATTATTTTCCCATCATGGTCTACGCATTCTTTACAGGGAAATAATCAAATTTAATCTGTTATTGTGTGGTTCTTTTTCCATAGGTAAAAGTTTTAGGACTGATAGTTACTTTTGGGCATAGCAGAGATTACTGAAAATATCTATCAGCTGAATACTTTTGGCAGCTTACAATGCCAAATTCAATAGAAATATAATTTACCCTGAATATTCTAAGATGGCAGAAGTATCTCCTCTATTTGACCACTGGGTTGCACTATAATAAAATATTGATCAATTGACACATTTTGTACTTTCCACTCTTTGAAGCGAATAGAATGATGAATACTCTTCTAGCCACCAATGGGACTGCAACAACTACTGGACACCTGACAAGTAGAACTTAGATGATATGCATTAGCTAATTGTTTACCTGTTAATAGTTAATAACTTTAAACCAAACATTTGATGTTTAATATTGAACAATGAAATTTTGAGATATAGGGAAGTCTAAAGTTAACTTCTATCCTAAGCTTGATTAAAATTAAAGTATTCTAGAGTATCTTCTTCCCTTCATGTACTTCTTATTTTTAATTCCTTTTTCATAGTTGCATTCAGAAACACACCTATAGAGCTTTGGATGCTAACCTTGCTTTTTTTGAACAGACAGCAAGACAATGGTTTGTATGTCTCTACATTCAGAAGTTCAAAATTGTCATTAATTTATAAATAGTGCTGGGATTAAAAAGTAGCTGAAGAATCGAGAAAGAAGTACTTAGACTTCAAGAGATCCTGAATAATGCCTTCTCTTGCAAGTGTTTTAGGGGTCAAGCTCAGGCAGAACTTAAATGTAACATTTCTGGATATGGCTAGTGGGTGCCAAATACCGCTGCTTATGGTGAGTCCATGAAGTCTAGCCAATGAAGACTGGGTTAGGGAACAGTTACACGAATTGAATATACACAAGTCCATGGGCCCTGATGAAATACACCCAAGAGTGTTGAGAGAATTGGCTGATGCTGTTACTCTACCACTCTGCATGATTTTTGTAAAATCATGGAAAACAGGAGAAGTGCCTGAGGACTTGAGGAAAACCAATGTCACTCCAGTATTCAAAAAGTGCAAGAAAGAAGTTGCAGGAAACTATAGACCAGTCAGCCTCACATCCATCCCTGGAAAAACAATGGAGAGGCTCATTCTGGAGGTCATCTCTAGGCACGTGGAAGAGAAGGTGGTTAGCAGTAGTAGTCAGTGCAGATTTACCAAGAGGAAATCATGCTTGGCTAATATGATAGACTTCTATGATGCCATAACTGAATGGGTAGATGCAGGAAGACCAGTGGATGTAGTCTACCTTGACCTTAGCAAGGCTTTTGACAGTGTCTCTCATAACATTCTTGTGAGCAAGCTCAGGAAGTGTGGCATAGAAGAACAGTGGATAGATTAGAGACTGGTTACACAATAGAGTCCAAAGAGTGGTGGTCAGTGATGGGAAGTCCAGCTGGAGAGCTGTAACTAGTGGAGTCCCCCAGGGATCTGTGATGGGTCTGGTTCTGTTCAACATCTTCATCAATGACATTGATGAAGGGATAGAGTGTCTGCTCAGAAAGATTGTTGATGATACCAAACCAGGAGGCTTGGCTGATATGCCTGAAGGCTGTGCAGCCATTCAGTGAGACTTGGACAGACTGGAGAGCTGGGCAAAGAGGAACCTAATGAGGCTCAACAGGAATAAATGCAGAGTCTTGCACCTGGGAAGGAATAATAAACTACACCAGTTCAGGTTGGAGGTGATCTGCTAGAAAGCAGACCCATAAAGAAGGTAGGAGGGCTATACAGAGGAACCTTGACAGGCTGGAGAGATGGGCAGAGTCCAATGGAATGAGATTTAACACATCTAAGTGCTGGATTCTACACATTGGCCACAACAACCACATGCAGTGCTACAGGCTGGGGACAGAGTGGCTGGAGAGCAGGCAACCAGCAACAGAAAAGAGGACACAGTCTCAGACTGTGTTGGGGGAGGTTCAGACTTATCTTAGAAGTTCTTCACAGAAAGAGTGATCGGCCATTGGAATGGGCTGCCCAGGGAGATGGTGGTGTCAACGTCCCTGGAGGGGTTAAAGAAACGACTGGATGAGGCACTTAGTGCCATAGTCTAGTTGGATGATCAGTTGGACTTGATGATCTTGGAGATCTCGTCCAACCTGATTGATTCTGTGATTCTGTGACCTAGGAGTCATGGTGGACAACAAGTTATCCGTGGTTCAGCAATATACTTTTGTGGCCGAGAAGGCTAATGGTATCCTGGGGTTCATTAAGAAGTGTGTGTCCAGCAGATCGAGGGAGGTCCTCCCCCTCTACTCTGCCTTAGTGAGGCCCTATCTGGAATATTGCATCCAGTTCTGGGTTCCCCAGTTCAAGAGGGATAGGGATTTACTTGAGAGAGTCCAACAGAGGGCTACAAGGATGATTAAGGGACTGAAGCATGTTCCCTATGAGGAAAGGCTGAGAGACCTGGGGCTTTTTAGTCTGGAGAGGAGAAGACTTAGAGGGGATCTAATAAATATAAATATATGAGGGCTAGGTGTCAAGCAGGAAGGGACAGCCTCTTCTCACTTGCACCCTGTGATAGGACAAGGGACAATGAATGTAAGCTACAGCACAGTAAGTTCCACCTCAACATGAGGAAGAACTGTAAGGGTCACAGAGCACTGGAACAGGCTACCCAGAGAGGCTGTGGAGTCTCCTTCTATGGAGACTTTCAAGACCTGTCTGGATGTGTTCCTGTACAACTTGCACTAGATTCTATGGTCCTGCTCTGGCAGGGGGGTTAGACTGGATGTTCTCCAGAGATCCTTTCTAACCCCTGACATCCTGTGATCCTGTGAGTAGATCCTTGATGCAGGTTTCCACAGAAAGCACCTAATATAATCTAAAGGTGCCTGAATTTTTTCATCACCAAGCATTCTAAAAAAAAATATCTTATAATGAACAGGAATCAGATGTTTACTTTCCTATTCATGCAGATGCATAAAGTATTTTATTTCCTATAGGTACATTCTTCCTATCCTATTCCATTAGCTTCTTTTAATTTTAATTCAGGGAAAAAATCAACAACATTTCTTACAAGACAATATGATAAAAATAGAATACTTAAAAAAAGCTTCTGATCACCCTAAGCAGCACTCAGGTTAATACCTTTATCAGCTGTCCTGATCTCTGTGATTTAAGCTTTTAACTAACTTTAATTAAATAGAATCTTTGGTGTACCAGGATGCGTATGACCAGGATACAAATAAAAGAAAGAAATAGTAGAGACTGCTATATGTTTGAAGGTACATGCATCATATGATTTGTATAATCACTTTTTTGCCAATCTATTTTAACATTCATGAGCAGTAAAAGGGCTGAAAAGAAAACTAAAATTCTCTCACTGGATTTGGAACTTTGGCTGTTTGTGAAGGTTCTCTTTTCCTATTATTTTTCTATTGCAGAAAGTACACTATTAAAAAACCCAAACCCCACCACTCGGGACTTAATTGTCATATGCATGATGTGCAATGCTTAAATGGACCCTGTGGATTTTGGTCCAAAACCAAACCAATCAGTTACAAGGTATTTTTCTTTTCTGGTGGATGTTCTCCTGCAATATTTGCATAAATGTAACCATGCTGTCCGTCTTTTAACTTTCACTCAATTAATTATGCTCCCAGCCCCCTGCTGATGGACAAAAATGAGCCTTCATCCACAAATAGCTTCAGCAGTTTACAGCTTATTAAATGCCAAAATCTAGTTAAGACACTTTGAGAATTCTCATGTCAGACATTTCAACATGCCAGCTTTAACACAGAACTCTTATTATAAGGAAAAAAAGTGAGCCCACTACCCTAAGACAGGGAGAAGAAAATGCAATAGAATATAGGTAAAGGACAGATAAGAATTTTCTGCAAATTACATACTTAGCATATATGACACAGTCTGAGAATGTTTTAATTAGTTCCCCTAATAATGAAATACATAGAAAAAGACTACCAGTTGACAACAAAATGGTCCCTACAAATTGCAAACAGCTTTGGTCTACAGTATCACCTTTTGGAATTTTTATAATAGTTGTAGCAAACCATGGAATAAGCAGATTGCATACTGAAGCATTCTTAAAAAATAACTTTTTTATGGCTCTTTTTGACAGGTTTTACATTTTGCATTAAGCATCTGGTGCTTTCATTTCTCAGTACATAGTGTTCTGGTATACTTTATACCATGCTGTGTTGAGTCTTGATTTAAAACAGAAATGGAGAAGTGGGATTGTACACAGGAAAACTGAAGTGTGCCATGCTCCAAAATAAATTCAATACAAAGTTTCATGCTATAACCTTGATCAGATCACTTAGCCTGCTTGAACTTTCAGCAGTCTCTCCTTAAAACTGGACATAATCAGGATCTCATTGAAAAATAAATGCTATGCCTGAATGTCAACTTCTCATCTTGAATGAATTATGAAAAGAGCACTAAAAAAAACCTCTTTTCAATATTGCAAGCTACATTTAATTACTTTCATTTGTTTTGTGTTGGTTTTTTTTGTTGATACCTTACGAATACTCCTTTAGCTGTCTGTTGTTAGCGAAATACGTATAGAAATGCCCATCCAAAATAATGTAAGAGACAAACACAAACTTTAAAATGCAGTATTTCAGTTGCAGTTGGACAGAACAGAATTTCAGTTATTTCTGGGTATTTTGGTGGAAGAATAATGTCTGAGATGAAAGGGAAGGATATGTTTTTTCTAAAAAATTCTGGTATATTAACTGTGGTGTTGTGATATATTTTGTCGTGTTCATTGTCTTATGTTATAAACTGAAGTGACTGAGCTGAACATGACATAATGACTCATGACAGAAATGTCAAGAATTAAGATAAAGAAATACAACTCATGTCCACTCATATAGCAATTACCAATTTTCTTATAAAGTTCTTAGAATTTTTTTCATGCATAATGTAATAGGAAAAAATTGTATAATACAGTATCAAGATCCTGCCTTAATGTAATCTTTAATTTCAGGAGCTTTATTTCAAAATACACTTATGATCTCATGGTAGAGATGAATAATGAAATTTGGTAATATGTACTAAGAGGCACGTTACTCAACAAGCAAACACAACACCCTGGCTGTTCCACATGAAATGCCCCTCATACATTTGCTCCCTGTGGTCTGAATTCCCATTGCACTGGTGAGAAAGTACCAACTTTCTCCTTTGAACAAATTAATGCATCTTGAAGCAGACCCATCTCTCAATCAGAATAGAGGACACACATGAAAGGTGCTCTTGTTTTGTATGATTTTGCTGTTGCTAAACTGCCTGGGAATGTTTGAAGTCACAGAAAAGAAGACACAGAGATCTGATAAAGTGGAGCATCAAACCTCCATTATCTCTCTCACAGTTGTTTATTTTGTTAGCTAGCTTATTTTAGCTATAGTGGTGGAAGCAGGGACTGAGGGAGGTGGGTGAATCCCCATCCCTGGGAGTGGGTAAAAGATGCATAAATGTGTTGATAAGGGACGTGGTTTAGCACCAAACTTGGAAGAGTCAGATAATAGTTGCACTTGATGATCTTAAAGATCTTTTCCCAAACAAAATAATTTTATGATTCTGCAAGGATATTTTTTTTAGATAGTAACGGCCTTAGAGCCATCCTATGGGAGGTGGTTAGTTACCACTGAATCTAAACACCATAGAAAAAATGTACAGAAATAATTGCAGGAAAAGTGGGTAAAAGAAGATTGAGTCTAACATGACTGGTAGAGTGTCTTCAGGCAACACACACACACAAAAATTAGTCCTGGGATGTAATCAAGAGTGACAGAAAAAGAATTGGGGAAGGGGGGATGATATTGCTGCAGAGGGTTCAGCAATAAAGTGGTCATTTTTCTAACATCTGTGTTAACTCACAGTTGACATAGAGAGGAAAAGTGTATTTTTTAAATTTTATTGTTAAATTTCAGTGTTTTGGCATCATGGTGGGTACCATGCCCTGGAGACCAAAGTCTTGTCTTCTGTCCTATGTAGTGACATTGACTTCTGCTGCTGCATGCAGTCCACCTCTTCTGCTTCAGTGTTGTCAGAGGCCACTTCTAGGCATGACACAGTAGGTTATGCCCTGACAATCAGAGTGCCAATTAATGCCAGTTTTAGAGATACATTTTTTTTGAGATGAATATTCCTTGAGACTATGAATGGCAGAAAGTACTGGAGGGCAGCACTGAAAATATTAGCAGGTTTGGAAAAATATAAAATCAAGATTATCTTGATTACTTGTTACCCTATTTAAAAAGGGTTTTCAAGGAGAAGGTGATTCTGGTTAAGTTGATTTGGGTTTTCAGTCAGAATAATGGTTGTGAATTAGATTAACTGAAGAGAAAGAAAATATTGAAATATTAGAAATATTTTCTGGTTGATAGATATTGGTGCCCAGTAGTAATTTCTGTCAGATGAAGTGGACTGCATTTATTCTGTCAAGAATGAAATTTAGCATGATTGAGGAAGTTTGTATGTTGGGAAAGTTGGAGGGAAAATGCAAAATATAATAAAAAGAGTTTTTCCAAAGAAATCCCAAATGAAGAGTGAGACCAAATTGTGATTTTGCTTTAATATTATCAGACTTCATGTATGAGATTATGTGATTATGTATGAGATTATGTGATGCAGATACAATCCTTGTCTCAAACAAAAAAAAAAGTATTTTTCTCTACCTCATTCTACCTAATTGCTGTGTAGAATGTGAGGTATCATGCTTCATGCCATAAATACTCATTTCCTTTTTCCTTCTCATTCCTGTATGGATTTATGAGAGAAATTACTTGGGGATTGGTCAGACATTACAAGTATATTTGGTAGGTATGTTTGAATTCATTTTTGCATAGTTTGATACCACAGGAACAAAATATCTGCACTTTGGTTTATCTTTGATAATTTGTCTTCTATATTAAAAAAAATTGTCTTACATATATCACTAGATGGAATCAGATAAAGTGAAGTTTTTCATTCAATTGGAGAAAAAGGACAATTAGATTTAGCCTTTTAAAAATATTCTTCATTATTTTGAGGATCATGTAAGCCCTAGAATAAAGAAACTGCATCTTAGTTTAAAAAAGTATTAATCTAAAGGAGATTTTTCTTCTTTGTATTTCAATAAGTTCTAGTGCTGTAGAATTTTGTAAACCTGGAAAATGTTTTCACCTGTAGCATGAAGGTAACAAATTTGATTGTTATTACAGAAGCAGCAAAGTTGAAACATATTAAAAGAGCAACACATGCTGCATTGCTATTAAAAGTTCCCCAAATGCTCTTTCTTTAGTGCTATGACTATAATATATTCAAAGCAGAGATACATGCTTCATTAGTTGTGGAGGTGTTGGCACTTGCTGCTTTATAGCCAGAAAGAAATAATAGATCATAAAGAACAAGAATGTGTGAAGGAATGAAAAGCAGTAATCAAATATATATGTTTATACACAAACAAAACCCACAATAAAGATACACGTACTCCTGTTTTTAAACATATGGATGTACCCCCTTTATGTAGAAAGCCTCCAGAATGTGGATGTGCTTATTTTTAAATGCTCAGATTTCATGAAAATGTTGGACATCATAAGAATATAAGATGTAAACAGATGTCCATTTTATGTTTTGAACAACTGAACTGATTAACTATTCTGTGAACACTATAGTCTGGGACTGACGATAAAGAACTGAAACTGTTCAGATATTTATCATGCAGCATGCATGGCAGCTTCCTTTTATAAATCATTATAAAATCACTACCTAACAGTAGCTAGAATAAAATATTTTGGATTTACCTTTCTCACTACAGAAGTGGTAAGAACACAATCTTAGGCACTGAAAGGCAGCCTTTTCAGCAATTTTACTCTGTCATCATGCAGAATGGGCAAGTGAACACTGCAGACTTCTGGACAGTGAGTATTATTCCTTGTATTCCCATCTCCTAAGATTATTGGGTTGTGCTTATATTTATAACTAATGAACTAAGGAAAGAAGAAACTTCATTTGAAAAGGAATGTAGGAATACAAATATATTGTCGGTGGCATTCTGAGGAGCACAAAGCCAATAGAATAGAATAGAATAGAATAGAATAGAATAGAATAGAATAGAATAGAATTAACCAGGTTGGAAAAGACTTTTGAGATCATCAAGTCCAACCTATCATCCAACACTAGCTAATCAAATAAACCATGGCATCAAACAGTCCATCCAGTCTCTTCTTAACCACCTCCAGTGATGGTGACTCTACCACCTCCCTGGGCAGCCCATTCCAATGGCCAATCACTCTTTCTATGAAGAATTTCTTCCTAACACCCAGTCTAAACCTCCCCTGGTGCAGCTTGAGACTGTGTCCTCTTGTTCTGCTGCTGCTTGCCTGGGAGAAGAGACCACCCCCCTTCCCTTCAGGTAGTTGTAGAGAGCAATAAGGTCTCCCCTGAGCCTCCTCTGCTCCAGGCTGAGCAGCCCCAGCTCCCTCAGCCTCTCCTTATAGGGCTTGTGCTCCAAACCCCTCCCCAGCTTTGCTGCTCTTCTCTGGACATGTTCCAGCAACTCAACATCCTTCCTAAACTGAGGGGCCCAGCACTGGACACAGTACTCAAGGTGTGGCCTTGAAGAATCATAGAAAGGTACTTGGTAGAATTCAGGGAAGAGAGGGCATGAGGGCCAAGTAAGGAGAAGATGAAAAATGAAGACAGTAGGAAAAGGTTTTTGCAAAATGTTACTTAGCAAAGGGTGTAGAGAATACAGTCAAAATGCTGAAATACTCTGAAGCAAGGATTCATCTACTCAAGCTGTAGAAAATATAACGAAGCAGATATGTCTTATGTGATTCATCTGGACTGTGCTAGATGACATTCTTTGATAAGCACGTATACAAGAACATACTAGTTGTCCTTCTGAATCAAAAATATACATATACATATATTATTGATTTTTCTTCATTTTCTTTTATTATTTATTTTTACTTCATAAAAAAGCTTTTTAATTCAGACCTGTTAAGTCACTCAGTAGAGCCCTGGACTGAGGCTCTGAACATGCTGTTCATATGTTTACCCTAGATCTCCTGAGAAATTATTTTGCAAATGTAATTCTTGTAGTCATTTGTAAATAAGCCAGCAGTAAAATACAGTTCATGCCTCTGAATGTCTAGAATGTCTTCATTGAGTGATCCTATATTAGAGCTGTGGATGTGCAATACCCATCTGCAGACATTGCTTTTGCAGAAGACCAAGAACAAGTGGAAAATTGCTTTCTTTCTTTTTTTTTTTTTTTTTTTTTTAATAATTTTGGCTAACTCCTTTCCACTCTGCTCCTGTTAATATACCATGAGTGATATATCAGAAATTCCTGACATTAGGCTCTGCCTACGATTTTTCACAGAATCAAATATTCTTTGGATTTTTGTATGTACCACCAGATTTTACTTAAACATCTCTAGGATAAAATCTCTCAGAAAATGACTTTGCTGGTGAATTTTGTAGCTTTTTTTTATTCTGTCCAACTGTAACTGGCTAAACATGTGTATTCTTAAACCAGCAGGTGTTTTAAGAGTCATGTTTTTACTCTCTTTTGCCTATAGTCTCACTTCAAGCCATCTAAAAATTAGAAGCGTACAATTCATATAAACCAAATTCAGCTAAATAATGAGTATAAACTAATCTCTTTGGATACTCAGTGCAATCTACAGCTAGCAGTTCAGAACATGTTGAAATAAATGTCAGAAATTTTGGATTTTCTACTCTAGGGACACCAAGTTTTAGAATAGAATAGAATAGAATAGAATAGAATAGAATAGACCAAGTTGGAAGAGACCTTCAAGATCATTGCATCCAACCTATTATCCAACCCACCTAATCAACTAAACCATGCAACCAGGCACCCTATCAAGTCTCTTCCTAAACACCTCCAATGATGGTGACTCCACCACCTCCCCAGGCAGCCCATTCCAATGGGCAATCACTCTCTGTGTAGAATTTCTTCCTAACCTTTAGTCTAAACTTCCCCTTGTCCAGCTTAAGACTGTGTCCCCTTGTTCTGGTGCTGGTTGCCTGGGAGAAGAGACCAGCCTCTGCCTGTCTACAACCTCCCTTTAGGTAGCTGTAGAGAGCAATAAGGTCTCCCCCTGAGCCTCCTCTGCTCCAGGCTGAGCAACCCTAGCTCCCTCAGCCTCTCCTCATAGGGCTTGTGTTCCAAACACCTCAGCAGTTTTGTTGCCCTTCTCTGGACACATTCCAGCAAGTCAACATCCTTCCTGAACTGAGTGGCCCAGAACTGGACACAGTACTCAGGGTGTGGTCTAACCAGCGCAGTGTAGAGGGGCACAATGACCTCCTTGCTCCTGCTGGCCACACTGTTCCTCATACAGGCCAGGATGCCATTGGCCCTCTTGGCCACCTGGGCACACTGCAGGCTCAAGTTCAGCCTACCATCGATCAGTACCCCCAGGTCCCTCTCTGCCTGGCTGATCTCCATCCACTCTGACCCCAGCCTGTAGCACTGCATGGGGTTGTTGTGGCCAATGTGCAGAACCTGGCACTTGGACGTGTTAAATCTCATGCCATTGGATTCTGCCCATCTGTCCAGCCTGTTGAGGTCTCCCTGCAAAGCCTCCCTCCAGGAGATCAACACCTGCCCCCAGCTTGGTGTCATCTGCAAATTTACTGATGATGGACTCAATGCCCTCATCCAGATCATCAATAAAGATGTTAAAGAGAATTGTCATGTAAAAGTCCAACTTAGACTGTAAGAGGTTTATATGATACTTAGACTGGATATTTAATTTTTAGAAATTAATCCTATTCATAACTCTGTGTCTACAAATACTGCTGTTCTCATTTAGCATTATTTTAAACACACTTTGTACAGTTAAAAAGATCAAGGCAGCAGATAAGCAGGATCAATGCAAAGCCGAAAAGGGAATAATTTGATTTCAGGTTAACAATTTTTTCTTGCTTTATTGTTTCCAAACAGTCTTTTTTATTTTCTCTGATCTTATTTCTTGCCTGTTAGACACTAAGAGAGTTTCAGTGGTATATGACAATTGCAGTTGTAAAAAAAGCCTGCTGAAGTGCATGTGAATACAAATACTTGTCTTAGTGACACTAATAAAGGCATATAATGCTGGTGAAGCTAAAAATGTATAACAGTTTTAGAATACACTTTGATTTTACATGTGTGTATTTAAGGACAGGATGTATAATGAATGCACTGAATGCTTTACCTTTAAAAATTTTGGTTTGTTGTACTTATAATGTTTCAGTTGTTGAAATATGAAATAGTGCTGAGTCTTCAGTGCTCTTCTAAGCTTTCCATGAAATGTTTCTATTCAATATTAAAGGAAGAATGGTATTAGAATTAAAAATGGTTTCCTTTGGTTTGGGGTTTTAATTTTTTTGTTTAGTTTTTTTCTAGCCACTCTGTGACATCTGTGATAATAACATGGACTATACACATTTATTTTATCTTTCAGAAGTACAGTGATTTGAATATTATTCAATATTACATTATATGAGTTCAGCGTAGAAAAATGAGACAAGAGGAAACCCTGAAAGGGGAATATTCCTGACTAGTTCAGATTATGGTACATCACAGGACACTAGGAAAGTTTAGTGACTGTTTTCATCTTTCCTGGGACTGTTGCCAATGTCTATGGAATGGCAGAGAAGTGAATCTCTTACATTCTTTCTAGAACCTGTCCCTAAGGTAAAGTCCTCTAGGTTTGATCAAACGTGTTTGAACTGTATGAACAAGTACTTTCCATGTTATGAACCAACATTAGGATCCCCTAGAATGTAAACTTTATGTGATACTTCTTTGTAGGTAGTTACAAAACTAATTGAAATGTTAAACTTGAACAAGCTCACCGAACTGAATAGTAACAAACTAAAATTAGTGAAAGCATGCCTAGGGCAAAGTGTAGCTTCTTAACATCTGTTTTAACGTTCAGCTCAGCTCAGTCTCTAAAAAGCATGTGACCAAGGAAGTCCTAACAAAATCACATTTACAACACAATTTTAAAATACAGACTAATAATGTTGGCTTTCTACAGTCAGAGTAATTAGGTTTTGACAACAATGTTACTCTTTTGCAGAAACTTTCCCCAACATTGGTTATTGACTGGTTTCTAGGAATATGGGCATCTACAGCTGTCTTGTTCTATGCATGTAGAAAATTTCCCAGTTTAAAGCATACACATTTACACTCAGTGAGTATTCTCTACTGCAACTCCAGATACACTGATTTTATACCTATGTCTTAACAGGTAGTATAGATAGCTGATGATTGGCAAGAAAAAAATGCAAAGGGAGAATCTTATAGGTGATAAACTTGAGAGAAAATTTTAGAGATGAATCTAAACCAGTGCCTAGGAAATGACCAAAAGGCAGCATTCGCTGAATGTAGGCTTACATATTTCAGTAAAAATAGAGTCTGAAGATTAACCTAGTCCTTAATTTCTGATTTTATTATTTTTTAACCAGTGGCTTCCAAGCTGTGTGGTGTAGCAAACATGCTGGAAGGAAGGGATGACATCCAGAGGGACCTTGACAGGCTGGATAGGTGAGCCCATGACAACCTCATAACCAAGTGCAAGGTCCTGCACCTGGGTCAGGGCAATCCCAAGCAATGATATAGGCTGGGGAGAGGAGAGGAGAGGTTCGGAGAGCAGAGGAGAGGTTCGGAGAGGGAAGGGAAGGGAAGGGAAGGGAAGGGAAGGGAAGGGAAGGGAAGGGAAGGGAAGGGAAGGGAAGGGAAGGGAAGGGAAGGGAAGGGAAGGGAAGGGAAGGGAAGGGAAGGGAAGGGAAGGGAAGGGAAGGGAAGGGAAGGGAAGGGAAGGGAAGGGAAGGGAAGGGAAGGGAAGGGAAGGGAAGGGAAGGGAAGGGAAGGGAAGGGAAGGGAAGGGAAGCTCAACATGAGCCACCAGTGTGCACTTGTGGCTCAGAAAGCCAAACACATCCTGGGCTGCATCAAGAGAAGCATAGCCAGCTGGTCAAAGGAAGGGATTCTCCCCCTCTGCTCTGGCGAGACTGCACCTGGAGTACTGCATCCAGTCCTGATGCCCTTATTATAGGAAGGATCTGGATGTACTTGAGCACATCCAGAGTAGGGCCACAACAATTATCAGACCGCTGGAGCTCCTCACCTGTGAGGACAGACTGAGGGAGTCTGGAGAAGAGAAGGCTCCGAGGAGACCTTATTGTGGCCTTCCAGTATCTTAAGAGGGCCTACAAGAAAGCTGGTGAAGGACTTTTTAGGGTGTCAGGTAGTGATAGGACCAGGGGGAATGGAACAAAACTAGAAGTGGGTAGATTCAGATTGGATGTTAGGAAGAAGTTCTTCACCATGAGGGTGGTGAGATGCTGGAATGGGTTGCCCAGGGAAGTGGTAGAAGCCCCATCCCTGGAGGTTTTTAAGGCCAGGCTGGATGTGGCTCTGAGTGTGAGGTATTCCTGCCAATGGCAGAACGGTTGGAACCAGATGATCCTTGAGGTCCCTTCCAACCCTAAGAAATCCATGATTCTATGATTCTATAATATATGTTACAAAAGTTGGCTTTTAATCAAAGTCTGTCAAGATTAGAATTAGAATTATCCAGGTTGGAAAAGACCTTTGAGATCATCAAGTCCAACCTATCATCCAACACTAGCTAATCAACTAAACCATAGCACCAGGTGCCCCATCCAGTCTCTTCCTAAACACCTCCAGTGATGGTGACTCCACCGCCACCCTGGGCAGCACATTCCAATGGCCAATCACTCTTTCTATGAAGAACTTCTTCCTAACATCCAGCCTAAACCTTCCCTGATGCAGCTTGAGACTGTGTCCTCTTGTTCTGCTGCCTGCTGGTTGCCTGGGAGAAGAGATCAACTCCCACCTGGCTACAACATTCCTTCAGGTAGTTGTAGACAGCAATAAGGTCTCCCCTGAGCCTCCTCTGCTCCAGGTTAAACAACCCAGCTCCCTCAGCCTCTCCTTATAGGGCTTGTGTTCCGAACCCCTCGACAGATTTGTTGCCATTCTCTGGACATGTTCCAGCAAGTCAGCATCTTTCCTAAACTGAGGGGCGCAGAACTGGACACAGGACTCAAGGTGTGTCCTAACCAGTGCTGAGTACAAGGGCAGAATGACTTCCCTGCTCCTGCTGGCCACACTGTTCCTGATGCAGGCCAGTATGTCATTGGCCTTCTTGGCCACCTGGGATCACTGCATTAGTTAGAGAATGCCTAGAAAACAGGTCTTAACTTGAATAGAATCATAGAATCAATAAGGTTGGAAAAGACCTCAGAGATCATCAAGTCCAACCTGTCACCAAACACCTCATGACTAACTAAAACATAGCTTCAAGTGCCATGTCCAATCCCCTTTTGAACACCTCCCTGGGCAGCACATTCCAATGGACAATAACTCTTTCTGTGAAGAACTTTCTCCTCACCTCAAGCCTAAACTTTGCCTGGCACAGCTTGAGCTTGTTGTTGTTAGATGTTAGGCAAAGGTGATTTTGAGAGAGACTGAGCAGAATACGGTCAAAATAAAATTGTTTGACACTATTGGAGGGAATTAAATAGTACAAAGAAAAATGCCTCAAATTTGCATAGGCTTAATGGGAGACACCCGTATGGTAGAATAACCAGTCTACATTATGAGCCCTTATGACAGAATATGTGGAGGTGAGTAATCTTTTGAAATCTTGTCTTCAAAATGGTATACTATACTTCAAAATGAAATCAAGTGTTGGATGTCAGAATAATTATACATGTCATTACATGTTCATTCAAGTTGTATCAAATACTTCCTTTATATTATATTTCTGCTGAGTTTGCTTTTGCCTACAGTAGTAAAAGTAAGGATGAAGGGAAATGTAGTTAATCCCATATTTCAAGAGTGAAATCTGATACTGTAATGATGTTTTATTTCACCATGAGACAAAAATGAGTAGTAGATGTTGGTGACATTCCACATAATTTTGTACTGATTATTTATGAATTGTTACAACCATGTTCCAGTCTGCATACTACTGCAATGAAATGCATAAGGATTCAGCATGTATGGTGCTACGTGAGAACCACTTGAGGGAATAATACATGCTTTTTATTGAGAACAAAAATTAGTGGACAGCTTTTCCCAGAATTTTGTATGTGTGGTCGTTGTTCTTCTTCTTCATAAATGTTTGCTCATGTATGAAAATTCCTTAAGCTTCAATGCTCCAGGAGCTTGTTTCATTCTTCAATTTAATCCTTGTTTCACAGCAACATCAAAAGGTTTTATCCTGGGAGATTTTTTTTTAGTTTTATTTTTCTAACTATTTGTTTGCCTATTGGTTAAGAGATGTTAAATGTAGAATTACTACATTTTAATTAGTAAAAAGTAATATCTCTGTACTGGAGACACAGGATGCCCTTATTCTACTTACTTTCATCAAAAATGTAGTTATTCAAGAACACATAATTAGCTTGTTTTAATCTTATCATTTTCAGAGGCATACTACAGTAATTGGCTTTCTTTCCTCTCCTTTTTAGTTAGAAGATTGCTAAAGGATCAATGGAGAATACATTTTTCTATTCTGCAGCATCAATTACGGTGACCCTGGGTGTAAATTTATTGATTTTTCTTATTAGAACATTATCACCAGTTATTCACAGCATGGTGTTTATTAATTAGTAAGAAAAATAAAGATTCATTTGTGAAAAATCCTCCTTTTAAGTTCTCTACCTAGCACATTCAGAGCTATATGAAATCGCCTAATTGTATTCTGCCTTTGTGAACTACCATGTAATACTTCATTCTTTATTCTGTTTGGTTTTTCTTATAATCTGGAAGAAAATGTTATGGAATTACGTCAGTTGCAGTTCTGAGGTACAGCAATCATCCACTACAATTTAAAAGCTCAGCTGAATTTCAAGAGTTGGATATCCTTTTCTGTCTTGGCCTACTGGCTAAATTTTTGCTCAGTTCATGAGATCCTCTGGTACCCTTCTCTTTTTCTAAGGCAATCACTGTTCAGTGAGAAGTCAGCTGATCTGGTTTGTGGTGTGAACCTGGTGAAATTCAGTCCATTGAGCACAGCACTTCATGGCAGAGAGATATTGAAGAAGAGCTGACTATTGTACTTTGCCAGGAGTTCATGGTAACGACTAAGCAGATTAAGGTTTAGGTATCATGTCCTTTGTGGGATTAGGAAATGGACTGGATGACTTTTTAGATTCTCTTTTAACTTCTTTACTGTTCATGTATCTATGGCATAACTAAAAATGGTCCCTGATTTCAGATATGTGACCTGCCCTAGGTGGTCCTGCTTTGTCAGGGGACTTGGGCTTGATGATCTCCAGAGGTCCTTACCAACATTCATCATTCTGTGATTCTGTTGTTCTATGATTCCATGATTTTGACTATTGACTTAGAGAAGCTGTACAAGCCTCCTGCATTTTATGCTCATGATGGCTATTTTATTCTGAGAGGAAAATAATGAGATAGAACAAAATATTAAACCCAAAAACATATTAGAAAAAAATGTAAAAGAAGAGGAGGAAAGAGGTGCTTACTATTTCCTAGGCACAGCTCAGCATTCCAGTTATTCCTGCAAAAGGCATACGAGGTAGACAGAAAGAAACTAGCTTTTAATTTAACAATCATGATAATCAGAATTATGGAGGATTGAGGGGGGGAGAGAGGAAATAGATCAGTAATTGTGGGTTTTTTCCATTGGTATTTTCCCATGAATTTGATAGGCAGCCAGCACCAGAAAAAGAGGACGCAGTCTCAAGCTCTTCCAGGGGATGTTAGGAAGAAGTTCTTTACAGAAAGAGTGATTGGCCATAAGAATGGGCTGCCCAGGGAGGTGGTGGAGTCACCATCACTGGAGGTGTTTAGGAAGAGACTGGATGGGGTGCTTGGTGCCATGTTTTAGTTTATTGGATAGTGTTGGATGATAAGTTGAAGTCAATGATCTCAAAGGTCTTTTCCAACCTGGTTTATTCTATTCTAATGTTTAAGAGTTTTTTTAACTGAAGTAAGTGGTTACCCCAGCTAAGATATGTATTCTGGCACTGAGTGGGGAGAACTGGCATCTCAGTTCATGACATATTAGTTAGTAGGTAAATACAAGCAAATGAAAGATTTTAAAGAGCATACAATAATATTTTTGTCCCCGTGGAGCACATGACTAATATCACATTTAAGATATGTGAATGACATTTGTATTGAAGCTTTGTACCACAGTTGTAAGATCCTGTTAGGTTAAAATAATTTAATAAGACAGAATGGTAGTGTTCAAGAGGGGACTGGACATGGCACTTGGTGCCATGGTCTAGTCATGAGGTCTGTGGTGACAGGTTGGACTTGATCTCTGAGGTCTCTTCCAACCTTTGTGATACTGTAATGTGTTCAGAGTATTGATCAATTGATAGCAATTACAACAAAGAGAAAGCATAAAAATCTATTCTTACTGGTCAGGCCCTCTTTTTATTTTCATGTATAGGAAAAGCAATAATTTGTCAAAGAAAAAATTACCAATATTTTGAGTAGGATGTAAAAATCTAAGTATCAAGGAATTTATCAACAACGCTAGATTTTCTGGGGGCAGTAAATTTATAACTATTAATATGCAATGCCTTTATATAAGTCTGTGTTACAATATGAATTCTGAAAAAAACATAGGTCCCAATCTTACCACTATGTTTGAATAGGAAGTCTTAATCTCATTCAGAAAATCGTGCTGAACTAGTACACGTTCTTCATTATGACCTACCTGTAAGAACTGATTGCATCCAAAACACAGTGCTCTTTATCTGCTATGAAAGAGAGACAAGTCTTTGTGAGGATTCCTCTTCAGTATCAGTTAGATACAAGATCTAAGATGTAAGGAAAATAGTGGATTTTCCTTCAATTGACAGTTTGAAGACTCAGCTTGACAGGGTGTTAAAATGTATTATTACCTAGAAAAGTTGGACCAGACAATCCTTGGGGTGCCTTCCAACCTGGCATTCTGTAATTCTATGATTTTTAGATGATAGATGTCTTAGAGTCATACTTGCTGTAAGCAAGTATGGCTCTAAAATACTGGCAGAGTTACACTGAGGACATGGAAGGCAGTTACCTTAGTGTCCAGAATACAAAATGACCCAGGACTGAACTAGAAATATTGAATGTCTTATTTGCTTCAGATTCAGAAATTGGACTGTTTAAATGTGAAAAATCTGAACATTCATTGTTAAAAGGAGCTCACAAGCAAACCCAAAAAACTTAAGCCAGAAAACTTCAAAAATGAGTGTTGTAAAATAAAGCTATCGTTTGTTGATTTTTGTCTTACATAAAACCCCTGCATTCATAAAAATATAAATAAATAATTTGTTTTAGTGGAAGTCTTGAAGTAGAAGCGTAGGATCTTACATTCAGCAGCAGCAGTGGACACTGCTGTAATAAATTATCATTCCTTTTATCAAGTGCTGAGATTGTAATTCAGTCCTGAAAGCAATTTATGTTATCAGCAGAACCTTCTGATGGAATCATATTCTTTATATTATTGGACATGTTAACATTAGGGTTACCATTGTCTATGTATTTTCCACAGTCTATGTATTTCGCTCAGTTTACTAATCAGAATGAGTTACTTGTGCAGAGCTCTAAGGGTCAAAGCTAGACATAATCTTTTACATACATTATTACTAACCTTATTGATTCTTCAAGTGGATTTTTATTTTCCTCTTCTATTTAAATGCATCATTATTATTATTGTTATTGATGATTATGTGAAAAGCAAAGGGTAGATGTTGATTTCCCAAGTAGCTTTATTCATGCAATATAGTCAGTAGAGTTAGCATTAAAATTTTAATTAACCTCAGCAGTATTACTATTGATGGTTTCATAGGACAGAATAGTAGATGTTGATTCACAAAGTAAAGATTTGTTTACAAAATCCACAAAGCAGCATAATAATATTAAAATCTCCATAACTTATAACTGAGTATATACAACACATTCATAAAGACTAATGCCCTCAAACATTGGGGATAGGAGAATTAGAAATAATTAAATATTTTATTGGAGAAAGAGATTTTGAAAAAAAATATATCTTTGCATATGTATTCTTCCATCAGGTAAAGTGAATTTGTTGACTTTATACACCTTGAGGACCATTTCAATCCTATATACCCAGACATTCTCATAGGTTTTAGAGAAATCAGTTGCTAAATCCTCATTAATTCAAGTGTTAATGAAGCCTTTAATCCAATTCTCTGTCTCCATTTAGAAGTAGCCTAGAGTTTTAAATTTCTTACTCTTAGTCTAGTAAATGCCACATTGTTGCATCAAGATGAACAAAAGATGTATTTTACAAACCTGTTTATTAGGAGTAAAGACCTAGAAATACTGTTTTCTAAGATGTGGATGAAAATTACAATAAAATAAAAATCACACAATTTAATATCTGCATTAACTATGTGTTTAATATTCTTGGTATAAGAAATGCTTCATCTCAAATAAGAATTAAAAAGTCTTGAAGTTACTGTAAATGCATGTGTCCTTTGAAGAATCTTCTCACTTATATCAAAGTCTGGATGTCCAGAGAGGATCTTCAGAACTCTTGGCTTCAAAAGTTATTGAGATTGGAAGGCAAGTAAATGTTTGGATTATTATTTTTTGACTAAAAAAAAAAGTAAAATCTTACATTCTTACTCTTGTATAAAATCAACATCAACATCACTAAAATTAAGAGGCAATCTATTTAAAAAAATTAAAAAAAAAAAATAATCTTCCTGGGCAAAGAGGAATGCTGTGATACCTCAGTATTTGATAGGGTACATCACGGTATGTAAAACACTTTTATTCAAAATTATCAATTTTATAGTAGTTTGACACCTTTACCCAAACAGATAGGCTCCTAGAAAATACCAAATGTCTAAGAAAGTATGAAGATATAAAATTTATTGCTTTCATTTTTACAAATGAGATGGTGGTCATTTTGGAAGACAGGAAAATATGAAAACAAAAGGAGAGATGAGAAAAGATGCTCCACTTGATCAGTGTCCTTGGAAATATAGTTGTAATATTTTATTGTTTCATGAGCAGTAAATGATTGCAATTAATGCTTTCTTAAAGATGACTGCAGTGAAGATTACGCTTGCAAGAATACGGAACTTCTCCACCGATTCATCTATCCCAAAATTAGGAAGCTCATACAATCAACAGCCATAAACTAAAAATACAGATATTCTGCAGAAAGAGGTAATAAAATCACAAAATATCAAGTTTATAAAATTTGTTGGTCTTGAACACAGTACCCTTTTTAAAGCTGTGATTAATCATTTTGTGGACAAACAGATTCAATATATGTAATTATGATTGCTTTGATCTATTAACCTCCATCTGAGGATGGTAGATTATTACAAAACTAATTTAAAAAGTATCACAGGTACATAGGCATTTAACTCCTTAATGTGAAATACAGTAAGGGGTTTAAATACCTGTTAGAATCTGGCCTCAAGTGTTAAGCTTCAGAGGGTGTATTTCCTGATCTGATAGGAACTTAATACTTCTGACATGATTTGCATTGTTTTGTACTTAGGAAGAGCTAAAGTGTTCCTCACATGATGACATTCTGCCCTTTCTTAAATATATTTTTACTGAGGTGCCTCCACACAGTTCAGCCTCCAGTTTAAAGTAGGACTATCACGAACACCACATCAGGTCAGCCCACTGGCTGGCTCCAAGTGTGGAGACAACACATCTGCTGCACTATGGTCTTTGAGAAACTCCTTTCCTGGTCTATTGGTCCTTTGTCCGAAATTCCCAGTATTGCTGAACAGTGGGAATAATTTGTCCCTGAGATCATGTTTCTTGAACACCTCCAGGGACAGTGACTTCACCACCTCCCTAGACAACCTAATCCATTGCCTGACTACTCATTCCATAAATAAATTTTTCCTAATATCCAGTCTAAACCTCTACAGTACAATTTCAGGCCATTTCCTCTCATTCTGTCACCTGATAATAGAGAGAAGAAACACAACTCTACCTAACTACAACCTCCTTTCATGTAGACTTTGAAGTCTGTTCTTATTAAGTCAGAAGACTTGGATCTGGTGCTTATCTTCCCAGCTGTCCTGTAAGGTAGATGGATTGTCTAACGACTCACCCAGACCTAATTGCCATTTCTAATCGTGTTTGTCACAACACGTTCTCTGTTTGTGGACATTGAATCAGAGGTCCTGTTTGGTCCTTACAGTAATTGCATTGGGAAGTTGACACCCACACAGTCCAGAGAATTCCCTTGGCTACTGACACAATTGTGTGATGCTCTGTGAGAGTTACCCATGTCAGGAAAATTCAGAACAGCAACTCTGGACATTTGGCTGCTGTGGTTTAGACCATGAAACTATGTCTGTCATATCATACTAGTGACCTCATAGTGAGAAAATGAATGCTTATAAACATTCCTATGTATTAGAACAGGCTACTAATCCAGTATGGTGCTGATTTTAGAACAGAAGAAATGACATTTAAAACTTTTGAAATGTCTCAGTTTTCTTTCTCTCTGACAAAGAGTAGATATATATACTGTCTCTAAAAGATTAAATTGACACTTAGATATGAAAAGTATTTTCAGCTAAACTGAAAACTAGCTAAACTAGAAAAACAATTTGATATAAAATAGATACCAATTTTACTTGTACCATCAAATTTTGTGAAATGGTAAAAGTCAATATTTGCAGCATTGCAACATTGAACTTCGTGATAGTTTTGTAGATCTAGGAAGTTTGCCAAATCTGTTGTTTAGTTGTTTGGGGTTTTTTTGTTTGTTTTAAAAATTATTTACATTGTAAAACACTTTGTAAAAACAACAAAAGCAAAACAAAACACCACCACCACACACACACAAAACCCCCAACCCCGAAGTCTATGAATACAGTGTTGACTCCTAGACATTTTGGGAAAAATATTCAAGAGCTGTTCCTCCCAGGGAAAATATCATCCCTGGACTGCTACCAAGGTCAGTTCCAGTTTGGTTTATCTACTGTACGTGTTCCTATAATTCAGTGCAGCCTCATGCAGGGGTTGCTCTGACATTCACATTAGCTTGCTTGGAAAATGATGATTGTTCTTGGATCAGCGGTCTTTGCTCTCAGAGTTTGCTTATGCATTGCTAAGTCATGCTCCTAACAAGAGTACATTTTGTGATTGAGAATTACTATTTCTGAAATTTTCCATTAAGTATTGAATAATAACAACACCAATACTTACGTAGAAAGAATTATTTTGTTATACACTGTCCGTACATGTATCCGGAAAACTAAGAAAACATGGGCAATAAAAAAGTATTGAAAATTTTCCTAACTCCAAATTCAGGACAAAAGACTTTATACAGCTGATTTCTGGTAGTGGAACAGAGCTTTATTGCTGTTTGGGTTTCCCTGTTCACATTAAAATCCAAGTGGTGAGGGAAGAAACAGAGTAAGGGTACCTTTCCCTATATAGCTAGCAAACACTGTGAATCTTGGTTACAGCCCTATTTGAATTCCTATAATGACTGCAAGAAAAACCTTCCAGACACATCCATGACACTAAGTGGCTTCATCACAAACCAAAAAAGACAATACCTGCTGCCAAATTCCCATTCTGGGTTCAAGAGTACTAAGGTGAAATGCTTCCACTTCCTAAGTGTTATCAAGGGATGGTTCCAGGAGGTAGTCTAGGCTTTTGCTCTGCTAAGATGGGAACCATGTAGAGTCAGTCAGGAAGAAATGAAGGTCATAACAGCATTTCTGATATCTTACCCCACTTGAAAAGTAGCTACCTTAAAATTATATGGCTCCATCCTAAATGAACATTGATGAGAATAGTTTTCTAAAGCTAACAATAAAATTTTGCAGAGTATGTTTTTCAAAATATCCTCATGTTTTATATTTTTTTCACTTTAAAGTGAAATGCTCTATCTTCTGAACCCTGTCTGCACATCTGTAGAACACATTTAATAAAGGGAGACTAAATACTAAATACAGTGACCTCTGCCTGTATACCATGATACAAAAAATATGATAAGATCATTTTATGAATACTAATACTTAAGAATTATCTTTGTGCCAGTGAATATTTTGGGGAAGAGCTGAAGCATCTGATCTCACTCTGGAGAGTGAAGTCTGTTGATTTTAATAACACCTGTATTCTGGATTTAACATAAAGCTAGCATGTTAATGCCTAACCATTACAGTATCACACAGAATCACAGACCAGTAGGGGTTGGAAGGACATCTGGGTGTCTTGTCCACACACCCCTCCCCACCCCCAAAAGCAGGTTTGCCTAGATCAGGTTTCACAGGAATGTGCTCAGGCAGGTTTTGAAAGTCTCCAGAGAAGGAGACTCTACAACCTCTCTGGGTAGCCTGTTCCAGTGCTCTGTCACCCTTAAGTAAAGAATTTATTTTTTTTACATTATTTTGTAGAAGTACTCTTTTCTTTCTCTGAAAACGTCCTCTCTAACAGCTGTAAGCCATGCAAGTTCTCATAATTCTCTTTTTGGATACTGATGAATGGGGGTTGCCAGTCAGGTTGCAACATACTTGCTAAGTGTTCACCAGAATTAAGACACAGGCAGTTCTGGCGATTCCTTTAAAAATTAACCTGAATAAAGCCTACACCATGGAGCATATGGCAACAATTTCTGTTTGATTTGACTCCATAGAATCACAGAATCATATTGCTGTTTGTGTTGGAAAATACCTCCATGATCATCAAGTCCAATCACCAACCCATGGCCATTAAATACCATCATGACCATTAAACCATGCCCACATGTTTCTTGAACACCTCAAGGGATGATGACTCCCTGGGCTGCCAGTTCCAGCTCTGCACATCCCTTCCAGTGACAATCCTTAGCACACCATGTTGAATGAATTTTTGGCATGGAAACAATTTATCCATGCTAAAGTAGCTCTTTACATGAAGGGAACATTAAGGTAAATGCAATGCTTCCGGTACCCAGCTTTAATCTTCAAGGTGTGACATTGTACAGAGTCTGGCCAGTACTAACACCCTGTATGGCATGCAGGGCATGCTGCAAACATAACTACACAAGCAACCTCTGAAACATAGATTCCTGGGCTTCACAATTGATCTATGGTTTTTATTTTGTCAAATAAAGTGGCAAGGTCTTCAGACAGACCTCACTGTATGTATACTGACATGAAGAGCAGAGTAGTAGACTTTAAAAAGTAACAGATGATGCAGATGAAAAGATTTGGAATAGGATGATCCATACATGCAATATTTTAGTATTAATTTTTGTGAAGTAAGTGAGTTTAGGGGAGGCATTCTTGGCTTGTTTTCCTTTTTGCATTTTATTAGTCACAGCATTAGCTACAATAGAACAGAAATTGCGACTTTAGAGAAGAAATTGCTGTTGGAAAAATATTGCTCTGATAAATGCCTGCTCCTTCTTTTCACAAGAGGAATGCCCTCAGCTGGCATGGGTAGTGACATTCCCAGAAAAAAAATGTTAAAGTGTATTACATTACTTTAGAGGATATTGAAAATTTTTCCTTATTTTTTCTGGCAAAACAGAAGGCTCTAAAAGCCTTCACGTTGTCATCCTTTGGGTATATGCAGGCCTTGCATAAATGGACAAAAAGGAGTTAAGTTAATGTAATGAATAAACTGAAGGTAATGACTGAATTAATGAGTGAGTTGCAAACTAATTAGCTCAATAGAGTCAGACTATTTAAATCAAGTCTGATTTAGTCAATTTTGTTTAAAGAAACCTTAGAAATAAATTGAATCCAAAACAAACAAACCCAAGAACTTTATTAAATAAATAAACTAAATAAATTTGGCGATAATTGATATCTATGACAAGGGCCATGCATTTCCTTAATGATTATCTTATTGGCATTAATGTTGAAGAAGGTTTTGGTTTGTTTTTATTTTTGATCAGGTTTATTTATTTTTGGTCATTGTAGCCTACATGCTATCATTTCTGGAATGAATCTTCTTGAATTGATCCAAGATGTCTCTGAATCATGGAATCACTTTGGTCAGAAAAGACCTTTAAGATCACTGAATCTAACCCATACCTAGCCGCCAAGTCTGGCCCTAAATCATATTGCTGAGCAACACATCTTTTAAACACCTCCAGGGATTGTGATTCAACCAGCTCCCTGGGAAACCTATTCCAGTGTCTGATAACAATTTCAGTGAAGAATTTTCTTCTAATATCAAATCTAAACTTCCTCTGGTGCAGCTTAAGGCCTTTTCCTCTCATCCTAGCACTTGTTACTAGGGAGAAGAGACCAGCACCCACCTCACTACACCTTTCTTTCATGCAGATGTAGAGAGCAATAAGGTCTCCCCTCAGCCTCTTTTTCTGTAGACTAAACACCACCAGCTCCCTCAGCTGCTCCTCATTAAGACCTTTCCCCCAGACACTTCCCCAGCATCACTGTCCTTCTCTGGACCCACTCCAGCATCTACCTCAATGTCTTTCTTGTAGTGAGGACAGCTTAGTTAATACATTCATTTGAAAACAGGAGAGTAAAACTATGTCTTTTACCCACTGAAAATGTTCCTTTGTCTTTTAACAAACCAAAGCAAATGTTTAAAGTAGGATATGTGCATTCCCTCCGAGGGAAATAACATAAAAGACAGAAAAACAGAAACTGAGGCACAAAGGAGAAAAACAACAATTTATGAATACATGCAGTAGTTTTTCCTTCTCTGAGTAAATATTGCAATATTTAAATGTGCCTTTCAGCATTAGCAGTAGACTAATTCCATTATCATAATTTATTAACCAGATCTTTTGTTCTGTGTAGTAATACACTGTGTTTCCATGCTGTGTATTTTTTATCCTGTGACCTAATTTGCGTAAAAGGAAACTCTTATAACTCCCTTGTTGTAATGAATAAAATGTTAATGAAGAACTACAGATAAATCCCCTTTGCATTAGTTCCTTATTCCCAGGAACATCATCATAAATTTGTTTGCCTGGATCTGACAATGGTAGTGATGTTCAAGTTGTGGAAAAGCAATAGTTACACTAAATGGTTCTGATGGAAAAGTTAAAGATATTCAAGGCACTGTCATCAGGGATGGACTATTGGAAGATATCATTTGGAAGAGGAACATGATGGATTTGGCCACTATCCAATTTTTTTTTTTTTTCTTAAATATGCATTATCTGCATGGATAACTGCACTATGAGGTGCCTTTTCAGAAAATATAAATTAAAAGAGTTGTGAAGAAATGTGTAGATTAGTACACTTCTCCACTGCATATTGGTTATACTATTCATAATTTCCGGCAATGATATCATGGTTGAAGTATTAAATTCAAAGAATATACATTCTTATCACTTTGCAGTGATTATAGATTGTTTGCTAGGAACTGTAATACTATTTTTACTTCATTAAAAATTACCCAATGATGTTAGCCTTTAAAAAGGTTAAGACTAGATGGAATGTTAAATCATATAAGATAATAGTATTCCACTTAAATTATTCTATTTTTATTAAGAAACAAAAATATACAGCAGTTATAAATTGCATTCTGACTACTCTGTCAATATTTGTACAGAATATTGAAAATATGGGTGCTCATTATAAATTGTAGTAATTTATGGACTCACTGCCTGACACTTCTGGATTGGATTCAGACAGCTCTTTGGAACTGAGTCATACTTGAGTCCTGAGGCACTTATATCTGTCGTTTACCCGTTACTCACAACTAACTCATGTTAGCACCAAAGGGTTCTTTCTTTAGAAAGAGTTGACCTACAGATCATGTCACTTACATTAATAGTCTTATCCCTAAAAATGAAGAATTATGGGCATTAAGATTAACAGTTAAGACAGATAAAAAAGCTTTTATGGTGAAAAACTGGGTATAAACCTCTACTAATTGTTACACAGTAGCATTTCTTGGTCTTGGCATTAGTCTGTGTTAGATGAGCAGTGCTTCAAACATAGAAAGCACAATAAATGACAAAATGATTCAGCTTGTATGCAGTTGTTTGTCTGCTTCTCTTCCTCCCAGTACAGCACAACTTCAACGGGTCACAGGTTTACTTACTCAGCACAAGTCACTGGGCCTGTTCTAGCTGTGTTGACTGTCTCCATTCAGGAATAATGGTAGGAAATTTTCAGCTTTTATTCTCTATTACCTTTTCTTCATGAATCTTTCTTTTCAGTATGTCAGCATCAAACAATAGGTACGCATCACATCAGACTCTAAAAATACAGCTATATTTAAAATGTATAGTCAATTAAATTTTAAAATAAGCATATTATTGTTATGCTGTCTTGAAGTTTTCCTTTAACTGAATATGCTTATAGAAGCAAATTACATTCCATGTTTTCTCCACTTTTCAGACAAATGTTTTCCTCAGACTGGAATCATAATAAGTATAAAACATAAGTGTCACATGAAAATGTGTGAAAAAGAATTCTTTTTATCTGTTTCTAAAATCCAGACACTCTTGTGTGTTTAGTATCTGTGAAGAAGCCCATGTTGAGTCAAAAGAAGTGCTCATCACAACTGCAAAGGAGAGGAAATATCACAGAAAAATGTGTATCCAAAACCTGTTTGCCGAGTCGTATCACTCCTCCTATAGTTCCTTAGATATCCCCTTAGAAAAAGGGCTTAAGATTATCTGGACTGATATGCTCAAATAAAATATTCAGATTCTTAGCTGGTAATTTACCCTGAGCACTGAAAAGCACTTCAGAAGTCTCCTGGGTTTCTTGTCATGCTTCAGTTTATTCCCTGTTGAACTTGAGTGCTCAACATCTTGAGCTCAGCATTTGTTTCTTTTTCCTGTGTCATAGACTTATTTTGATAGATAGTATCAGCATGTGAGTTTGGCTTCCATGAATTGGATCAGGAATTTCTATATACTCCATGATACAGAATAATATAGGGAAATTTACCTTCTGTCAGTAATTCTGTATAGGAATATTCACTTGAACCTGGGGATTTATAGGACCACTTCTCTAATTTGGCAAACTCAGGCCCTAACCTCGTGCCTCCTTAGTGATTGTTCTGTGTCCAGGCTGCTCTGGAACAGCTGACAGTTTCCCATGGAGAAAGAATAAATTATTGATTTTTAACTAAATATAAAGAGTAAAGCAATCTGAGAGGGAGGAAGCACAGTCTTTCAGTTGTCATCCAGTTTTCAAAATCTGCAACACAGCAGATTCTGGTAGTTTATGGTAGTTTAAGTATGTGTGATTAAAACTGCCAGAGCACTTTTTGCTGTCCAGGTTTGTTTAAGAGAGAGAGCAAAGAAATTTCAGGCATGTGACTACAACTCCTTGAGTTCTAATTTTCCTGGGACCAGTTATGAATTAGACATTGGGGGAAAGTCTCTCCTCTGAGATGATGAAAAGTGTCTGGAACAGCCTCCTCAGGGAAGTGCTCATGACACTAAGATTTTCAGAGTGTCTGGAGAATGCTCTTAGTCATTGTGGTGGTTTGGCCTTGGCTAGTGGCCAAATGCCCACCAAAGCTACTCTATCACTCCCCTGCCTAGATGGACAGGAGAAAGGGGAAAACATATAACAAAAAGCTGGTAATAAAGTGAAAGCAATTTAATAATGCTAAGCACAATCAAAGAGCAAATGCTGTGTCAGAAGCAAAAGCAAAGAGAGATGTTATTCTCTGCTTCCCGTCATCAGACAGCCTTTGATCCTGGGCAGCAGGGCTCTAAAGCACCTAACAGTTGCACTGAAGGATGAATACCTCCACACTTCTTTCACTTTGCTCTTATATCTGAGCTGACATCATACATCATGGAATACCCCTTTGGCCAGTTTGGGGCAAAGCCAAGGGCAAGACCCTCACCAGCCAAGATACCACTCAGAGGAGCTCAGCCCTAGTAAGGAGGCCCAGGCAGCACCCGTGGATGATATTGGAGGAATCATCAATCATGGCCCTAACAACCGGGGGGCCACCAGGCCCCCCGGCCTTTGTTGTCACCACCACCATCACCCAGTGTGCACCATGAGCACTCACCAGTGATGAGAGGAGGATCCTCCAGCCCAGATGGGCTCAGCTTGGGGCTTCTGCCCTTCCTGAAGGGCATTAAAAAGGGGAGTGGGTGGGGAGGGCAAAGTGGCCACACCTGAGATGGGAGGAGATTCCAACAGAGCCCAGGTGCTCTGAGTTTGAGGGGAAAACGGGGCACGTGAAGGACTTTTAGGGTGTCAGGAAATGATAGGACCAGGGGGAATAGGAATTAACAAACTAGAAATGGGTAGATTCTGATTGGATGGTAGGAAGAAATTCTTCATCATGAGGGTGGTGAGACAGTGGAACAGGCTGCCCAGGGAGGAGGTGGAAACCTCCTCCCTGGGAGTCTTCAAGGCCAGACTGGATGTGACTCTGGACAGCCTGGTCTGGTGTTAGGTGTCCCTGTCCATGGCAGGGGGCTTGGAGCTGGATGATCCTTGAGGTCCTCTCTGGCCCCAGCAGTTCTATGATTCTAAAACAATTTTGCACTTTAGGCTGGGTGTTAGGAAGAAATTCTTCACAGAAAGAGAGGTTGGCCATTTTAGCCTGGAGAAGAGGAGACTCAGGGGTGACCTTATTACTCTCTACAACTACCTGAAGGGAGGTTGTAGACAGACGGATGTTGGTCTCTTCTCCCAGGCAAGCAGTACCAGAACAAGAGGACACAGTCTCAGGCTGCGCCAGGGGAGATTCAGGCTGGATGTTAGAAAAAAGTTCTATACAGAAAGAGTGATTGCCCATTGGAATGGGCTGCCTGGGGAGGTGGTGGAGTCGCCATCACTGGAGGTTTTTAGGAGAAGACTTGACGGGGTACTTGGTGCTGTGGGTTAGTTGCTTGGGCGGTGTTGGATTGGTTGATGGGTTGGACGCGATGATCTTGAAGGTCTCTTCCAACCTGGTTTATTCTATGTATTCTATGTATTCTATGAATGTGCTGCCAGGAGATGGTGGAGTCACTGTTCCTGGAAGTGTTTAAAAACAGACTGGATGAGGCACTTAGTGCCATGGTTTAGTTGATTAGGTGGTGTTGGGTGAGAGGTTGGACTGGATGATCTTGAAGGTCTTTTCCAGCCTGGTTTATTCTGTGTGATTCTGTGCCTTGGGTCAGCTGGCCTAGCTGTGTCCCTTCCCAAGATCTTGCTCACCTCTCAACATACTTTTGGGGTGGGGAAATGTTGGAAAAGCACATCCTGGGTGCTTGTTCTGCAGCAGCCAAAACACTGGTGTGTTAGCAACACCCAGCTACAGCACTGCAAAACACAGCACTAGAGAGATGTTCTGAGAAGAATTAACTCCACCTCAACCACACCACATACAGTCATATGACACAGTCCCCTACAGCATCCTGCTTGCCAAGTTGGAGAGATAAGGATTCGATGGGCAGACTGTTCAGTGGATAAGGAGCTGGGTGGCTGGTCGTATTCAGAGGGTGGTGCTCAATGGCTTGAAGTCCAGATGGAGGGCAGTGAAAAGTGGTGTCCCCCAGGGGTCTGTACTGGGACCTGTGCTGTTTAATATTTTTATCAATGATAAAGACAGTAGGATTGAGTGCATCATCAGCAAGTTTGCAAATGACACAAAGCTGAGTGGTGCTGTCAATACACCAGAGGGATAGGATGGACAATGCAGAAGGACCTGGACAAGCTGGAGAGGTGGGCCCAGGAGAACCTCATGAGGTTCAACAAGAACAAGTGCAGGATTCTGTACCTGGGCCAGAACAATCCTGACTGTCAATACAGACTAGGGAATGAGGTGATAGAAAGCAGCCCTGAGGAAAAAGACTTGGTGGTGCTGATGGTTGAGATGCTGGACATGAGCAGGCAGTGTGTGCTTGTAGCCCAGAAAGACAATCAATTGTGGCCTGCATCAAAAGAAGCGTTGCCAGCAGACCCAGAGAAGTGATTCTGCCACTTCACTCTGGTGAGACCTCACCTGGAGTACTGCATCCAGCCCTGGAGCCCTCAATATAGGAACATGGACCTAATGGAGCAGGTCCAGAGGAGTGCCATGAAAATGATCAAGGGGCTGGAGCACCTCTGCTGTGAAGACAGGCTGAGGGAACTGGGGTTGTTCAGCCTGGAGAAGAGGAGGCTCCAGAGAGACCTAATAGCAGCTTTCCAGTAGCTGAAGGGGGCCTACAGGGAGGATGGAGAGAGGCTCTTTACAAAATCCTACAGTGACAGGACACAGAGCAATTGCTTCAAACCAGTAAAGAACAGATTTAGATTGGATATTAGGAAAAGGTTTACTATGAGGGCAGTGGTACACTGGAATGAGTGTTCAGGGAGGTGGTTTGGGCCCCATCCCTAGAATATTCAAATTGGAGCTCTGCACAACCTAAACTAGTTGAGGAAGCCCCTGTTTACTGCAGAGAGGGTTGGATTAGATGACCTTCAGAAGTCCCTTGCAACCCAGACCGTTCTATGATTCTATGATATAGTCTTAGGTAGTCCAGTGAGGAGCATGGAATTCAATTAGATGATCCTTATGGGTGATGTTCATCTTGAGAGTCTATGATTCTACAATGAATCTGGAATAAGTAATACTGAAGGAAAAGAATTTTAGTTGTATTAATATTATGAGGAAATAATTGAGGTGATGACATAGAAAGCTCAGTGGTGTTTTATTTTTTAAAAGGAAAAAAAAAAAACATTAGTTAGCTGGAATAAATCCTCCATAATTTGTAACTTGATCTCCATTTTAGCTGGAGTAATTACTACCTCTATACACAGAGATGCACCAACTAGTTCAAGGAAAAAGAAAATATTTTTAAAATATTAATTACAATAGCATGAAATTATTCCTGAGTAGCTACTATGAAACTGCAGCTAGAGGAATTGTAAGAGATGCTTATAGTTGCTATATCACTTTGTCTCCTCAACTGGACCAGGGAGAGAAAAAAATATGACAGAAGTCTCATGGGTCAAGATAAAGACTGGGAAAGATCAGTCAGCAGTTACTGTCGTGGGTGAAACAGACTCAGCTGGGGGAATTAATTTAATTTATTGCTAATCAAATCAGAGTAGCATAAGGACAAACAAAACCAAATCTTCAAATATCTTCTCCCATTCCTCCATTCTTCCTGGGTTCAACTTCACTCTTGATTTTTCTACCTCTTGCCACACAGTGCTGCAGCAGGTCAGGGAATGGGAGTTGCAGTCAGTTCATCCCTCCCTGTTTCTCCTGCTTCTTCCTCCTCACCTGCTTCTGCTCCAGCATGGGGTCCTTCGCACAGCAGACAGTCCTCCACAAACTTCTCCAATGTGAGACCATCCCATGACCTACATTTTTTTTCATGCACTGCTCTTCTGCGGGTCCCTTACACAAGGTATAGTCCTTCAGGAACAGGCTGCTCCAGTGTGAGTCCCTCATCAAGTCACAAAGCCTGACAGCAAACCTGCTGCAGTGTAGACTCTTCTTTCTGTGAAGTTCCATAAGGTTTTGCCAGGAATCTGTTCCAGCACTGTCTCTCCACAGGGTCACAGCCTACTTTCTGTGCACCTGTCTGCTATGGCATGGAGTCCTCCACAAGCTGGAGATGGGTATCTGCTCCGCTCTTAACCTCCATGGATTGGAGGGTGACAGCCCACTTCACAGTGGTCTTTGCCATGGGCAGCAGGAGAATCTCTTGTTAAATGCCTGGAGCACATCCTCCCCATCCTTCTTCACTAACTTTAGTGTATGCATAATTGTTGCTTTCACATATTCTCATTCCCTTCTTCAGCTGCAGTTGCACAGTTGTTTCCCTCCCCTGCTTCTTAAATATGTTATCACAGAGGTGCTAGCCCTGTCACACATTGGCTTGGCTTTTGCCAGCAGCAGATTTGTCTTGGATAGTGGTCATTTACTGCACTGGGCATCAGGGAAGCTTCTAGCAGCTTTTCACAAAGCTGCTTATGTAGCCCTGCTGATACCAAAACCTTGCCACATAGATCTGATACATTTTGTTTAAAATTCATGCATATTCACTATTTTTTGTGTCAGCTTCCTCCTCCCTCATTATTGTGTCCATTTTTCTTAGCTTGCTTGTACAGAATGGTCATATATAATTTTCTATATTCAATTTATTATATTACTCAAGCCAAACTTACTATTTTCTTGCAGTATATTTTTAATTAGGACAATAATAATTCAGTTGGGCTATTTTTAAAGAAAGTGATTTAAATAAGTATTGCAGAATAATCCTTATTAGTATCTGTATAAAACTGGGAAGTTTTTGTTGGTGCATCCTAAGGTTGGTTAATACATGTGAGTCTTTCTGGCTGTATTTTCAGCATTTAGAATATTTCTTTCAAGAAATAAATCCAAAGTAAGGGCTTATGTCTAAGCCATTCTAGTCTGGATTTGGTGTGTACATATTGAACACTCCTTAATCCACAGTGTGTGTCTTGATATTTTCATCCTGAGGTTATGTCATAATCAGCAAGATTAATGCTTTTAAAAGTTAATATTGAAAAATATGTCATATGCCTTAAGAGCTGATATGAAGGCATAGAGAATGCTTGAAAGTGTTGCTGTGGCAGTACTGGAAGAGAAGATATAACATGGGTTGAGGCAAATTTGGTGGTCTCATTCTGTAACAGTTCCAAGAGAATACCCTCTGGAGTGAGCTTTTCATTGCCTAAACTCTCAGCTTTTTTTTGAGACAAGCTGGCAGCTATAAGGGCACTCAATAGAGAGCAAGAGCTCTCAGTCCCCAGGTATAAAGAATCAGGCAATTAAAGCAGGAGAGCAGCATGGCTGAATCAAGGCCTGCTGGTCGAACTAAAGGACAAGTAGAAAATGCACGGGCACTGGGAACAGGTACCTTGGGAACAGTACAGAGATTCAGCCAAGCTATGTAGGAATGGGGTGAGGAAGGCCAAGGTGCAACTGGGTTTCTACAAGTATGTCAACCAGAAGAGGAAGGTCACACTGATGAGCAAGACAGGCAAAATGGCAAAATGGTAACAACAGATGACGAGAAGGCTGAGGTACCAAATAACGTTTTTGCCTCATTGTTCACTGGAAGCCTCTTTTCCTACACGTCCTGAGTGGACAGATTGCAATGTGGGGACTGAAGGAACAAAGTAGCTCTCAAAGATGATCAGATGTGTGAGAGAAGATCAGATGTGTGAGCACCCGATGAACCTGAATATACGTAAGTCTACGGGATCTGACAAGATGTTTCCCAGTGTTCTGAGGGAATTAGCTGATTAGCTCTCCCCAATATTTGAAGAGTCCTGGCAGCCAAGTGAAGTCCTCAGTGATGGGAAAAAGGAAACATTTCACCCTTTTTTTAAAAGGGTAGAAAGGAAGATTGTAGAAACTACCAACCTGTCAGCCACATCTCTATGCCTGGGAAGACCATGGAACAGGTCCTCCTAGAAGCTATGGTAGGTGTCTGGAGTACAGGAAGGTGATTCAAGGCAGGTAGAATGCCTTCACCAAGGACAAATTCTGCCTGATCAGAATAGTGGCTTTCTATGATAGAGGCTATATCAATAGAGAAGGGAATAGCTGGACAAGGGAAGAGCTGTGGATATTGTCCATTTGGACTTCTATAAAGTGTTTGGCATTGTACAGAATGGATGACATACAGACAATGGCATACAGAATTAACCAAGTTGGAAAAGACCTTTGAGATCATCGAGTCCAACCTATCATCCAACACTATCTAATCAACTAAACCATGGCATCAAACAGCCCATCCAGTCTCTTCTTAAACACCTCCAGTGATGGTGACTCCACCACCTCCCTGGGCAGCACATTCCAATGGTCAATCACTCTTTCTGTGAAGAACTTCTTAACATCTAGCCTAAACCTTCCCTGTTGCAGCTTGAGACTGTGTTCTCTTGTTCTGGTGCTGGTTGCCTGGGAGAAGAGATCAACCCCCACCTGGCTATAACCTCCCTTCAGGTAGTTGTAGAGAGCAATAATGTCTCCCCTGAGCCTCGTCTTCTCCAGGCTAAGCAAGCCCAGCTCCCTCAGCCTCTCCTCATAGCGGTTGTGCTCCAAACCCCTCCCCAGCTTTGTTGCCCTTCTCTGGACACATTCCAGCAAGTCAACATCTTTCCTAAACTGAGGGGCCCAGAACTGGACCCAGGACTCAAGGTGTGTCCTAACCAGTGCTGAGTCCAGGGGCACAATGACTTCCCTGCTCCTGCTGGCCACAATCTTCCTGATACAGGCCAGGATGCCAGTGGCCTTCTTGGCCACCTGGGCACACTGCTGGCTCATGTTCACCCTACTGTCAACCAGTACCCCCAGGTCCCTTTCTGCCTGGCTGCTCTCCAGCCACTCTGACCCCAGACTGTAGCACTGCATGGAGTTGTTGTGGCCAATGTGTAAAACCTGGCACTTAGATGTGTTAAATCTCATGCCCTTGGACTCTGTCCATCTGTCCAGCCTGTCAAGGTTCCTTTACAGAGCCCTCCTACCCTCTAACAGATCAACACCCACCCTCAGCTTGGTGTAATCTGCAAATTTACTGATGATGGATTCCATCCCCTCATCCAGATCATCAATAAAGATATTGGACAGGATGGGGCCCAACACTGATCCCTGGAGGACACCACTAGTGAATGGCTGCCAGCTGGAAATGGCACCATTCACCACCGCTCTCTGGGCTCGGCCCTACAGCCAGATCCTAACCCAGGGCAGCTTGGCCAGGAATTTGCTGTGAGGGATGGTGTTAAACGCCTTGCTGAAGTCTAGGTAGACTACATTGTCCCCCATGACATCTTCTCTAAACTGAAGAAACATGTATCTGATGTGTAGACTTGTTTGGTTGTTAAGAAATAGGTTGTGTGGTCATATCCAGAGGGTAGTGATCAATGGCTCAATGTCCAGATACAGATTTGGGACAAATGGTGACCCACAGGTTCAGTAGTAGGACCAGTGTTGTCTAATATCTTCATCAGTGACATGAAGAGTTGGATTGCCATCCAGAATTACCTGGACAAGATTAAGAAGTCGGCCTATGTGAACTTGCTGAGGTTCTTCAAGGCCAAATACAAGGTCCTGCACCTAAGATGAGGCAATCCTCAGTGTCAGTACATGCTGGGTGATGGAAGGACTGAGAGCAGCACTACTTAGAAGAACTTGGGGATGCTGGTGAATGAAATATTGAACATGATCCAACAATGCATGCTCACAACCCTGAAGGCCAGATGTATCAAGAAAAGTGTGACCAACAGCTCCAGGGGGGTGATTCTGCCCTTCTACTTCATTCTGGTGAGACCTTACTTGGAGTACTGCATCCACCTCTGAAGTCCTGTTATGGGTTGGACTGGATCCCTCCAATAACTTTTTCTGGACTCTATCCCCCTGAGCAATTTCACCACACTCAGAATTTAGAAGAAAAAGTAAAATTGTATTTATAAAAGAAGCTAAATATAAAAGTACAGAAGTCAATAAACATGCACAAAGTGTATTTACATATATATGAACAGCTTGACAACAACACAGGCCACCCCTGTACCCTACTTCAGTTCTTCTATCTATTTGTCCCTCCTGGGGACAAAATGGCTGCAGAAGGCTGTATAACCACACACACTGCCCTTCCACCACCCCCTCTCACCCTCACTCCCCCCGCCCCTGTACCTTAGAGAAGCCAAAGTAGAGAAGGCCAAGGTCAGAGGAAGAATAGCACAGCCCAAAACCCAAGTGGAGCAGAGACAGAGAGCAGTCAAGAGAGCAAACACACCATGCTGCAAAATATAAGGTTTGCAATACATCAATGTGATGATGTTAACCTATTGTTATCACTCTGCATCCAATCCTTAACATCTTTTACTCAAAGTATCTGGAAATTTCCTATTTACAATTAGTGTCTAAGCTAGGTACTAGCTTGAACTGTCACAGTCCTAAGCACAGGAAGGACATGGTCCTGTTGGAGTGGGTAGAGAAAAGGGCCAAAAAATATTCATAGGCATGGAACATTTCTCCTTTTAAGAAAAGCTGTGAGAATTAAGGCTGTTCAGCCTAGAGAAGACTCTGAGAAGTTCTTATTTTGGCTTTTCAGTACTAAATGGAGATCTATAAGGAATGTGGGAACAAAGGATTTAGCAGAGCCTGTTGTGATAGGATTAGAGTTAATAGTTTTAGACTGAAAGAAAGTAGATGTAGACTATATATAAAGAGGAAATTTTTGACAATGAGGGAGATTAAACACTGGATTCTGTTGCCCATAAAGGCGGTAGATACCCCATAATTGGAAACGTTCAAGGTCAGATTAGATTAGGCTCTGACAAACCTGGTCTAGTTAAAGATGTCCCTGCTCACTGCAGGGGAGTTGAACTATATGACCTTTAAAGGTCCCATCCAACTCAAAATATTCTATGATTCTAAGAAGCTGTTTTATGCTAAGCCATAAACAATACATTTTGTGATGTAGGTGAGCTTTATCAGCTGATGAACTTAGATCTTAAAGGAGTCATTTGTGCTATTAGTCTCTTAAGTACCTTGAACTCTTCCATTCCATTTATATTACTCCAATCTGATTTGTCATTATTTACTGTCATATGATATTCAGATCCTATATCAGCAGTATTTCCCATCTTTATGCAACTGGCACATTTCCTTAGGAAGCTTTTAGTTTATATTCCAATGAAACGTATGTCAAAGTATATGTCAGCCTGTCTACAGCCTTGTACTTTAAAAGCTCATTCTGTCTCATCACAGGAAGAATGTTCTGTTTCACTGTTTCAAATGCTGTGATGACTTTTATAATATTTCTTGCCTGAAAGTGTGACAGAGCCTCATAGGGACATTTACTGGGCTGGAATGTGTCCATGTCGATTTGGCACAGTTATATACCCACCTTCAACATCATCAGTTAATCCTTTAACTTCATGTTGCACATCATTGCCATTTCTGTAAGATGAGGTAATGTATTTGTCTCTGCACCATACTTGAGCTCTAATTCGTGTTGTCTGCAAAGTGACCATCTCTTTTCTTTTTCTTTTTCTTTTTCTTTTTCTTTCTTTTTTTTTCTTTTTCTTTTTTTTTTTTTTTTTCTTTTTTTTTTTTTTTTCTTTTTTTTTTCCTTTTTCATTTTCTTTTTCTCTTTATTTTCTTCCATAATATGACACTGGTCTGGGTATTTTCCAATGGTTTCATTCATTTTACCTTTTAACAATTATTTTTATCTTTTTATATCTTCATCTCTGAAAAGTTTCTTTCTTTGTAATTTCTTCTGTCTTCTATTCTTTGTAAGCTGTCCAAGGAACCTTTAAATTTACTTTTACAGATGTTTTAGTATCTGGGTAATCCACTGTAGTCCTCTCCCCATGGTTTGGGACCATATCCACCTTGAAGTGTTTTGCTTTTATTTTTTTTCTGAATTGCAGTCTTCAAAATTTCTCCACTTTTCAGTTCTGGAAATTAGAATATCATTAGAGCTCTATATTTTTAAAGCCTTCTAATTTCAACAAAGCTAGTACCTGACTAATCATGAATACAAGATTTTACGGCTAGTTTCTCTGTAATGTCTCCCTTGCTTCTAAAAACAAGTTTAAAATAAAAAGTGTCTGTTGATTTAGTAATTATTTACTGAAGAAATGCTGGCTGTCATCTCCAGATAATCACAACCCTACTGTTTGTACGTAGCACATATTTTAGTTCTTTCTTCAGACTTTGACTCTTTATCATACCATTAGCAGTTACAACTACCTCAATACCCTTACTTTTATTGCACTCTGACATGACAAGCAGATTTTTGATAGGTGTGTTTCAGTTCTGTCTAACTATTCACCAACTTTTTGGTTTCTCTATAGCTGAGATGATTCTGATGCATTCATCTTGCTGCAATGATGTGTAAGTAGCTAGTATAGGAAAGATAGCAAAATGGATGTGAGCAGTAAGGATGATATTTATTCATCTATCTGAAATTGTATATAGTCTCTTAGTTGTCTTGCTCATTTTATGTTAGTATGCCATTCTTCTGCTACATCTTATCTGACAAAAAATAAAATGAGATTCCTAATCCTGGAAGCTTTTCAACAATTAGAACTTTCATGAATTTCCTTCTTTTTTAGAGGAAACTTTACTTTTAAAACCATGTATGCGTTAATTTAACCTTGGTACATGTGCCTAGCCAGAGGCTAAGGAATGAAAAGTTCACTATTAAATGACTCATTAATCAGCTTAAATCTGATGAATAATACTTTACAACCTCTTTGACATATGGTAGGGTCTGCAGCAAGTTTGGCATAATGGTTTCACTTAATAAACACCTGATTAGCATTGTTTAACAGGTTTGGACTGCATGAAAACAGTAAAATGGCCACATTCTATCTAGTTAATTCCTCATTAGCAGCCTTATATTCACTGTGTTTGACAGACTGTATACTGGCTTTGACACAAGGTGACCTCTTGCATGGGCCTGTTCATCACCTTCAGTCTGTCATAAATGGAGTCAGTATAAATGTCAATATGAATGTGCCATCACCAGAGATTTTTGAGAATTAGAATCCATCTGGTATCATAAAGGTTATTTTTTCAACCTTATCATTGCAGACATGATGAAATTATATCAAGTAATGGGAAAAAATGTTAGGAGATAAAGTGAAATGTCTGGGTGGAGAATTTTATTTAATAGATGTTGTAAAAACTTAAAGTTTGCAGTATGTAATTCATTTCAGAAAGTAGAGAAAACTTATCCTGGCTTATAAATGCGTTGTTCCTAAATTTTAAGCAAATATGAAAATACTAATTCAGTTAAAAGTTTTGGAGACTTCTTTACTGCTATGATTTGGATAAATGCATTTTTAAAATATTTTCCTTTTTTACATTGAAGAGTTATTAGAGCTTGACATCTCTTTCAATTTATTTCCTCCCAGTGGGGGTTATCGTGGAGCTAATCACATCCAGTCCTGTTATGCAAGACAACAAATTTAACTTAAATGAGTGGAGAATCTGAGAGCTATTCTCCAGTATCAGCTCATCCAAACATCTTTCCTGATGTGTACTCTATCTAGCAAATCATAATGTCATATCAAGCAGTGCAATGGTCTTAGAGGATTAGTCACCACCATGTGGCATGTATTACATCTACAATGTAGGAAATAGCTCCTGCAGATGTTCTACTGATTGAACGTCCTGTGAATTTAGTGAAAGTAAAAAACTTAGCCCATTACTAGTTTTTATCATGAAAACTTTGACTAAATATTCTGTTGCCCTTGACATGTTATTTCTGAACTAAACATAACAGCCCATTCTGTCTGCAATGCAAAGCACAACACTTCCTACAGAAATTATGGTCAGCTGGTAAATTGGAAAAGACACAACAGTCATCAGAAAAAGCTAGTGGTAAAAGTAAGCTCAAAGGAAATGAAAGAATGAGTTCCAAGTTCTCTGACCTCTAATCCCAGTCCTCAAAAGAGATTATCACCCATCAATACTACATCTGTCTATTCTGCTATCTCTCATGAACAAATGGAGATGCCTAATGAAGGGAAAAGAAAAGGAAAGTCTGTATGTATCTAAAGCAGAGTGATCAAAGACAGTCCTATCAGAACCAGAAGAAAAAACAACAACAAGCAATACAATTTAAAAGCCTGAATCAGCATTTACTTACTCAAATATTCAGTACCTCTGAAGTCAGTATTGGCATTCCTCCACTCAATATAGCCAGACTCCCTAACAGTGCCCCAAGAAATTACTCAAATGTATTCTAATGTGTGTCACTTTTTTTCAAATGCCTGTGTAGAAAGAACAGTTGTACATGAAATAAAATGGGGGTAAAAATACCCAGTGCAGGAAGAGAAGATGAACTTATTGTCTTATGAAGATTTCCTTTTGTTCTCTGATTAAGTGCTGTGTGCTACAGAAAAAGCCTAGAAATTCAGCATGTAGGATCATGTTGTCCAAATTTAGAATACACCATTTTGTTTCACAGCAGTGATTGCTTCAGCCCTGAGGAACCTCAGTATCATCAATAATCTTCAGGAATTCAGCCTAACTAAGAGAGACAATGTCAAGAATGGTCACTAAATCCTGCTTATCTTTGTCCACATGATTACTTTAATTAATTTGATTGAGATTAATTATCTTAGTAGGGTGGATATCATGGCCCAATACATACGCACAGCACTTTGCCTTCAAGTTCATATTATTTCCATCTGTTTTGACTATCTATACCAATCTGGAATTGTTAATTATAGCCTACTGGTATGTCTAATATCAGAGTGAATACATACTAAAGAATCCATTTCTACAAAAGATTTTGAAAAAAGAGTTACCTAAGAGTAATCACTGCTAGAACATACAAAATAGGTTATAGTACCCATTTGAATCTAAGATACAAATTTAAGTATGGGGTATTGTCTTGTATATCTGGTTTTTCAATGACATTTTAATCCCTGAATATGAAGAAACAATTATAAGACAGGATACTCAGTCCATTTATATAGAATCTGATGGTTGTTTATAGTGCTGACCTTGCAATATAGCACATTGGCCACAGCAACCCCATGCAGAGCTACAGGCTGGGGTCAGAGTGGCTGGAGAGCAGTCAGGCTGAGAGGGACCTGGGGGTGCTGGTCGACGGTAGACTGAACATGAGCCTGCAGTGTGCCCAGGCAGCTAAGAGGGCCAATGGCATCCTGGCCTGCATCAGGAACAGTGTGGCCAGCAGGAGCAGGGAGGTCATTCTGCCCCTGTACACTGCACTGGTTAGGCCGCACCTTGAGTACTGTGTCCAGTTCTGGGCCCCTCAGTTTAGGAAGGATGTTGACTTGCTGGAACGAGTCCAGAGAAGAGCAACAAAGTTGGTGAGGGGTTTGGAACATAAGCCCTACGAGGAGAGGCTGAGGGAGCTGGGGTTGCTTAGCCTGGAGAAGAGGAGACTGAGGGGTGACCTTATTACTCTCTACAACTATCTGAAGGGAGGTTGTAGACAGACAGATGTTGGTCTCTTCTCCCAGGCAAGCAGTACCAGAACAAGAGGACACAGTCTCAGGCTGCGCCAGGGGAGGTTCAGGCTGGATGTTAGAAAAAAGTTCTATACAGAAAGAGTGATTGCACATTGGAATGGGCTGCCTGGGGAGGTGGTGGAGTCGCCATCACTGGAGGTTTTTAGGAGAAGACTTGACAGGGTGCTTGGTGCTGTGGGTTAGTTGCTTGGGCGGTGTTGGATTGGTGATGGGTTGGACGCGATGATCTTGAAGGTCTCTTCCAACCTGGTTTATTCTATGTATTCTATGTATTCTATGTATTCTACTTGTGAGATTTGTTAATGTAACACTTAATGTAGAATTATTTACAAACTCCAACATCATTTCTTTAAAATGCTTTACAAACTTCAGAACAAAATAACATAGAACATTCGGGCATATATGCCTTTGGAAGTACTCCTTTGGACAACTTTCTGCAATGCTAGCAAAAGTACAAAGAAAGTTGCTGTGCCTACAGAAACATTATTGTTGAACACAGCCTTATAGTTTAAACAATTGTTTCTGACAGGCCATAGTAATATAGAAGAGTCACTTGAGGCATAAGTTCATTTAGTCATGTCCAGTTTATACACATCAGACAGGACTCTGACCTACAAAAAGCAACATTTCAATAGGATTTCCACAAATTGAGGACTGAAATCTTGATTATTAAATCCATTTTGTGATTATGTTTAGAAATTACAAGGGTTAATTTGATCTAATTTTAAGGGTAAAAATTTTATCTGATCCAGTAAAAATTTATATATTAAAGAGAAGTTTACCATGATTAATCTTCTATCACAATCAGTGGAATACAAGGTTCTTTTTAGTATACATCTTACTGATAGTAAAGATGGAACCTCACAATCAAATATTGGAGTTGTTGCTTAGATAAAGACAGATGGAGCAATAGAGACTCTCTCACACTATCTGTGGGTTGGTAAAAAAAGATGATTCTATGTTCATCACACAGAATTTAGACTTGCTTAAATCCAGACCATTCCATTTAAAGCTATTTTATTGGAATTGTTGTTTTTAGAAGTTTTTGAGGTAATTTTCTACCATCTCTGCGACCGTTTGAGGTTGTGCCTTTAAGAAAGGGACAGTGTTGGAGCACTCTGGCTGAATGTTTTGGTAAAGACAATGAAAACATCGATATTCTAAATGAATTTCATTGGTAGATTGGTAGAATGCAACTTTAAGTTTTAGTGCAGTGGGAACTATTAGCACTTCTAGTCTGTTCTGCCGTTTCAGCCTGTTTGCTTCTGAGCAAACTAGCTGGAATGGCCTTGAGATAAGCAAAACTAATCCCTGCATGTGCTTTGAAGCCTAATAAGAACTCTCTTCCTTAATAACTGCCTTTTCTCTCTTTCTAGCCCCTTTTTGGGAAAAATGGAGGTAGGAGGAGAGAGGGGGTACGGGGGGGGGGGGGGAGGGCGAACCCTCCTCTGTCCGGAGGAGGAAATTTTGTTGTGTTATTTTTTTCTTTGCTGTATATTTTTATATATATTGTAAATACTGTATATATTGTGTATATATAACCTGCATTCTATATATGCTTGTAAATATAGCTTTGCTTCTCCAACAGAGCTAGCTGTGGAATTTCTTCCTCTGTGGGGGAGGGAGAGCTGGGCCCTCACTCTATCCTCCACAATCTCAAAAAATTTTGATGAAAAGCAACAAAACAGTAATTTCTATAAACTTAGGAATTTCAATATGTATATACATTATTAATATAATGCAGGTTTTAGTTGGCAGTTTTTAGTTTTACTGTTGCTCACAAATTTCTATTTCTTCATCTTGTTCCCATGGTAGCTGAGAAGTCAAACAGAAAAAGCAAAACAGAGCAAAGTATTGTTGACCAGATAGCAAAAGTTCAGAAGATTTGACATTGTTTTGGAAAGAATTTGGGAAATTATGTTTTATTTTAATTCTTTCATATTCTACGTTTTTCATGTTCTGCTCATCAATATGAGAATTCATCATCACATTATTATACCTGCAAATAATTACATTCACAATAACTGTCACTACAAATGATAATATTTGCATATCTGATTAAATTATATGTATCTACACTGATAAATCACACAATTAGCAACACATTTCCATTTACACTAACACTGAATTGTACAAATTTTTGTGGGAGTAGCATTGTTTAGAGGCTATTTTTCTGGGAGTAGCATTGATACTGGAGGCTATTTAAGTATTTAAGGATAAATATATAATCTTAAAATCATTAGATGGAAATAAACATGGTCTAAAACTTGAAACAGTGACTGTTAATTGTAAAAGGCCGAAAGGCTGAAATTAACTTTTCTTTATTTTTTATCATACATTTATCTGGTACGATTTTCCTAAAAAAATATAAGCATGAAGTTTTTGTTTGTTTGTTTATTGGTGGTCTTTTTCAGTCAACAACTTGCAGCATTAAGGTAGTATCATATCAGCGCACAGATATGTACATGTTAGCTTTATATCCATGTTTTGTTTCTTAATATGAATAATCTAGTATTCATCAAAGATAGAGAAGATACTTCACAAAGTAATGTAAAATCTTGATCCAGACACATTTAACATTTAAATTCATGCTGCTTATGCATTTGGGCTTCCTTGAGATGCAGTTGCTATATGCAAACACATTCATGAACAGGGAAACCTGCTTCTTCAGTCAAGCATGAATAGAATGGAAAGAATTAACAACTACTGCTGTGAACAAGAACACTTTTTGGGGGGCTTTTCTTTTGTGTGTGTGGTTGTGGTTTTTGTTTGTTTGTTGTTTTTTTTTTAGTATTCCTGTTAAAAGCAAAGAAATATGAACATTCTTCATGTACACAAACTCATTTTTCCATCCTGACACTGCTGTACATTAACTATTTTCCTTTCATTATCTCTCAATTTATCTCTGCTCATTCCAGATTAACCAAAGTACAACTCTCAATCTTGCACAAGTCTAGCTGTGTCATTCCTCTTCTTCCTCACATCCACAGAGTGTTCTTTCATGTGTTTTGAGTGGGTCTTGGTGTTTTGGCTTTTTTAGTTTGGTTTGGGTTGTTTGCTTCTTTGGTTTTGTGGTGTTTTTGTTTGTTTGTTTGTTTTGTGGTTTGGTTTTGTTTTCTTTCTCTGACATTGCTTAATTCAAGTTCCTTCCCTGGTCAACTCTTCTTTTTAAAATTTCTCATTTTAACCATGTTCTTGAAAGGAAATCTCATATTAAATATTAAGAACAGTTGCTTTCCAGTATGTATCAAGAACATTTGAAAAAACATTTTTATTTCTTAATTATGTTTTTTGCTTATACCTCAATGCTCTGTGGAAGTGCAAGAAGTCAAACTCTTTGCAAAATGCCCAGTATTTTAAGTAAAAGGTAATTGTTCTGTTTTTAAACTCATCACCACTGTAATACTCCTCAATGTAGCACTTTAAAGAAAATGTTGATAGCTAGCTTTTATGAAATTTATATCTTGCACTGTCAAAATTAGTTTCGAAAGAGCTGAAAAGTTTTTGTATTTTTAATTTCCAAACAATATCTTTAATAGTGATTCATCAGTTTTGTTATAATTTACAGAATAAACCATGAAATACAATCTACATTTAATAAATATGGGATTCAGGTTCCTACTGATGCAGAATCTTTTTTCCATGAAGTTTGTAGTCATCCATCTTGAACCCAAAGCATGTAGCAAGACGTAGGTAGAAGTATATTAAATCTGACAAATGACCTCCCGCATGCAAAGGAGGAAATAAAGATTCATTCTCTGTGTTTGTGAGATCATTTTGATGAAGGGAAGGCTAATTGAGGATGACATATATTCTAAATCTAATTCAAATCAGCATTTTTACATGAAGACTCATCACATTTCCAATGGTACACTCTACCATAAAACAGCTTAGTAAAGACATTCTGAATTTGATTCTGGAATTTTTTTTTAAATGCTTCATCAGATCTGACACTTTTAGTGGTAATGAGTTTCCAGTCTTAGTATTAGTACAAACGAGATACCTGTGGTATTTCATAGCTCTTATAACAAGAAGCTGTTGGAGCAAGTCCAGAGGAAGGCCATGAAGATGATCAGGAAGCTGGAGTGCTTCACCTGTGAAGACAGGCTGACAGAGTTGGAGAAGAGAAGGCTCCAGGTAGATATTATATCAGCCTTCTAGTACCTAAAAGGTGTGTACAAGAAAGCTGGAAAGGAACTTTTTACAAGATCTAGTAGTGATAGGGCAAAAAGTTATGGCATTAAACTAAAAAGGGTAGATTTAGGTTAGATAAGAGGAAGAATTTTTTTACCAGGAGGCTTCTGAGACACTTGAACAGATTGCCCAGAAAGGTTGTAGATGTACCACCACTGGAAGTGTTAAAGGCCAGACTGGATGGAGCTTTGAGCAATCTGGTCTATTGCAAGATGTCCATGGCAGGGGTATGGAAGTAGATTATTTCTAAGGTCCCTTGCAACCAAAACCATTCCATGATTCTGTAATTAACATAACTGATCATATTTTATTTATAATACTTTATTTCCTCTCACATGATAATCATTCAGCGTTCTCTCCATCATAAAACCAAAAAACCCAAACAACCCAAAACCTTCAGGTTTCTTTAGGGTAGCTCTGCTTTAGAGGTGGCTGAGTACTAAAACATAGAAATAACATCTGTGAAATACAATTTTTATGTTGGAATCCAAAACATATACCTGTTATATTCCATAGAAAACATGTGAAGACCTGAGAAGGTACTTTTGGGACTGCAACTAGTATTGATTTCTTCTTCATCTTTATTTTGACCATCCAGAGGTACTCTTCATAGTAAATAAATAACTATATATAGAGAACCTTTATTTTCTGAAGGTGGAAAGGGAGCACAGATACATGTAAGTCACATAATCATGCCTAAAAAAATCCCCACACCCAATCAAACAAAAGCCCCAAACCTTTTTTCTTTAAATGAACAGTAGTATTTGCTTAAAAGTCATGTTACTTGACTCCTGTAATGTGCTTCCCACTCATGCTGAACAAATTAAATAGAAAGAAATACCATTTAGTGGATACTCACTTAGCAACAGAAATTTCAAATCACACCAAGGTAGTTTACTTGTGTTTTTGTCACCTGGCCAATCCATTGATAGCAACTTTGGATAAGAGGGGAGCAGAAGGACCACTGTAGTATATAACTTCGATTCAGTTGCTTGTAGTGATTGTGTTCTTCCATAAGGCTTCATCTATTCTTGGTAGAAACAATTATGTGGAATAATTACATCAAAAGATGCTATGTAGTATTCAGTTTGGAATGTAAAGAGCATTGTTTGACTGCTACCTAAAATACCCCAAATAATGAAAAAGAGTTTATATCAACAGGTAACAATATTATATCTTTGTAATTTATTATTTAACTCAAATATCTCACTAAGCACAACTTAACTAGACAATATGCAGAAAGAATTCAAGCACAAGTCCAAAGCTAGGTGGTACTCTAGACTGAGATCACCACCTACATAAATAGATTCCCAACCATTTTGAGCCAGGCTAATTGCTCCCGTGTAGGATTCTAGCATCATAAATGCAGTAAAAACCAGCACAATTGTATAAAACTATATGATCTATATTCTGGATTTTCCATATAATTAAAAAATGCATACATTTACTTGTAGAAAAATACTTGAGTTAATACTCAAAAGTATGTATACATGCAACAATATTGGAGAAGTAGTTGATTGTGGAATAATTATGTTTTAAGATAAAAGAAGACAAAGTGCTTGGTTTACCACCCTATTTTCATCCAAGGTTATTGCACAAGTTTTCTTATGTTTTAGTTGCAACAATAGTAGGTAGAAGTATTGAAATATTAAAACAAAGAACTACCCCAAAAGTAATGTTAGTTGTAAGTAATTTGCCTCTTTTGTAATGTACAAAGAATCAAAAGGAGGGAAAGTTTGCTTACATTCACAGGAATTGCATATTAGCAACCAAATTTGATCTTATGTAAACAAGAGTAATTTCATTTAGTTTGACTTTATGGGAGTTGCAGCAGTGCAAGAAATATTTCTGTATCAGAGACTGTAGAAAAAAGGAGCTATTAACTTATTTTTTTTTATTTTTACCTGTAAAGCAGAAAAGTGAAAATCTCATTTATGAAATTGAATTTTCTTTCCTTAATAACATTCCAATATATTTACATATATATGTGAGTACTTGGCAGAATGTTGAATCCTGGGGAAACAAAAAAAAGAATTGTTAAAATAAGATTTAATTTTTTTAAGTACCAAGTAAAATATTATGGCTTTACTAGAGGCATCTGTGAAATCAGGATAATTAATGTCTGGTTTTTGCTGATGTCTCAGTTTGAAAGATGGTTTCTTGCTATTCAGGTGGTCTGTTTGCCAAAGCACTAGTCTCTGTGTTGGAAAGTACAATTTTTAAGTTACTTTTTCTCATTGCAGAACATCTGTTTCCTTTTTAAAAAGAAAAATGTTCCTTGCCACTTCCCAGTAAGGCCCTTTCCATTGTAATTTTTCCCTATGTTAAAATCCTTTTTTGACATGTATCATCATTAATCATTAGATATTAACTGAGTTTCCCCTTCACTGTCTGCCAACAAGTTAAAAAAAATCAGAAATTAATGTTGCCTACTTATCTACACAGCTACATTTCTAATTTTTTACAGGCATTTTAAAAGCTGAGTATTCAGGTCCCATGGTTTATTCTTCCATGGGGCCAAACTTAATGACAATAGAGCCTGGCATAAACAAGACCTACAACACTGGCTTCTGAAGATGTCCCAGTGAGTACAGAGATTAACATAACTTGTAGGACCCTCTCCATAAAAGTAATATTGCACACTCAATTTCAACATCAATGAGTTAATGTAAGTAAATTTGATGTCACTTAAATTAGTTCTTTTACATGTTGTTACATCTCACTATATTTAGGCCTACAGTAATGAAATTGGTTTTCAGTCTGACAACTTACTGAATTACACTGATTTATTTTCTCTTTATTTTATTGATAAGCACTGGACGTGGCTTGCAAGACAAAATATATAAGATCAATTTCCTGTAACACGTCTTTCTAACAACAATTCATAGAATCATGGAATATCCTGCATTTGAAACACAGGGCTCCTGACTCCACACAGGGCAACCTAGAAGGTAAGTCATTTATCTAAGAAAGTTGAAATGCTTCTAGAAGACCAGTTGAATTGAGGCCATGGCCATTTCTTTGGAAAGCTTGTTCCAGTATCTGGCCACCTCAGTGAAGAACTTTTTCCTAATGTATAACCTGAACTTCCATGAACACAGCTTTAAGGCATTCCTTTGTGTCCTATAACTGGACTCTAGAGAGAAGAGGTCAACATCTCCGTCCCCTCTCTCCATCATAAAGAATTCTTAGACAGCAATAAGGTCATCCCTCAATGTCCTGTTCTCTAACCTGAACAAATCTAGTCTCCTCAGCTGCTCCTCATAAGCCATGCCTTCTAATCCTTTCACTGTGTTTACTGCTCTCCTTTGGACATATTCTATCATTTTCATACCCTTCTTACATTGTTGAGTTCAATACTACACAGTAAACTCGAAGTGGGGCCAAACAGTACTTGAAATAGTGGGACAATCACTTGTCTATGCTGTAATTGATACAACATATGATGTTGTCGGCGCTTCTGGCACATTGGTGTCTTCTATTGAATTTATAATCAATTAAAATTAAAACAAAACTGCTCCCTTCCTACAGAGCTGCACTCTAGCACCTTGCCTTGCAATCTAAATGTAAAACCAGGATTATATCATCCCAGCTGCAAAATCTGATAATCATTCTTATTTAATGACTATATATATACATATATATATGTTTCTAACATCTGTAATGAATATATATACAACATATTGTAACTTACCTCTGAATATGCCTAGACAATCAGTTTCAAAGTAGACAAAGAGAAAAATGCATCAGCAAGACTGCAACAAAAATAGATACAGGAAAGGACCTGGAATTCATGAGTTAAACTGGAATTTATGAATATTTTTTTCCAATAGACATTGATAAGGAAAACTTTTGTATTTTGTATTAAACAAACAAACAAAACCCCCAAAACAACAAAAACTATAATATACAATTCTGCTAAACTTTATCTAAACAACAAGAATGAGAATGGAGTAACAAAGACGTTTATTTACTGATTAGAAGTGTGAGGCACACAGTGGGTAAAAAGCCAGTTAAAAATTATATCTTGAAACTTGGATCCATTGTTGTACTTTTGAGACCTCTATTCTTATTTCATGTCAGTAGAACTAGATTCAAAGATGCCGATAATAAAGACTACAAAGCATAGGAAACAAAATTTGTAATGAAGTGTTTACCCAGCAGTACAATCCTTTTTTGGCACCTGAAATTTTAACAGAGCTGTTTTGGATCAAAAATAAATGTTGTTCCTACCTAAAATACACTTTTCTCTGTGTGTGCTCAGTGTTCTTTTTTCCTCCCACATATTCCCCACCCACACATCTGTCAGCTTGCTCCAGACAGCATTAAACCATAGGTCTTTTTAATTTTTTTTTTAAATTGAACTCACAAACACAGAATTGTATTTTAATGTGATGCCTCACAACATTAAAAAAAAAAAAAGGTTATATCTAGTTCCTCCCATGTAGAGTGAAACAATATGAAGGAAATGGATTGCAGCGGTATGAAAGTGTTGCTGTAGTTCAGATGTGTGTTTCCATTGGCAAGATCTTTGACTCACCACACTCATCACACAGTGCCAGAGTGTTTAATGTCTTTCAACAATTTCTCCTAGCTTTTGGTTCCATTACCCTCTCTTCACTGCTTTACCATGAAATACTGCAGTGGGTAGGTTTCTTATATTTCTTCCATCATCATGCATCACTTGATTTTTTATTACTTTTTAAGGAAAGTGGACAAAAGACCAAAAAGTCAAAGCACAGAATTTTAGACTGTATGAAGTGCTAAACAATATCACCATTTTGCAGATGAGCCTTGAACTGTAAGAATAGTATTAATAAATACATGCTTCCTTACTGTTGTTTTCTCTAGAGATTACGAGAAGATTTGGTCTACCTGACATAGAATCATGTCAGAATCACAGAATTGTAGAATCAGAATGCTCACGGTTAGAATGGACCTTTAAATGTCATTTTATCCAGACCCCTCTTCATTGATCAGAAACGTCTTCAACTAGATCAGGTTGTTCAAGAACTTCTTACATGAAATAGTTTTAAGTTCAATTCATTTGCACAAGGCTAGGTAAACATTAAGAAGGCCTGATACATTGGAGGAAAAGTAGCTCAGTTTTGCATATTAATAGCAGAACATTTCAATTGAATGCATTGTATTGACACATTTGACATCTTAATTTTCAAGGAATATTTCATTTTCAAATTCCACACAATGCTTTCCTGAATAATAGAATTTACTATAGCACATACCACTGCATAGATCTACTAAATGACTGAAATGTTATGTCCATCCTGTTTTGAATAAGATTGATCTCTTTTTAAGCTACAATTTTATTATAACTATTTATATTGTAGTGGCATTTAAAGCATACTGTTCACCGTGTAAACAATTAAATATTCACTTCTTATTTAATAACATATTCTGCCATCATTACATGTGCAGACCAGATCAATGGCAGGATATAGTTTCACAGTACTATGGGGAATTATGTTACAGTATGAAAAGTGCTAATTTCCTAGCATTGTAATTAAAGTTTCTGAGTGACAAACTTTTGAAATTAGATGTAAGTCTCCAGTGTTTAAGAATGTCTGAATCATTTTCCATCATGCTTGAGTACCTTTTCTCCTCAAAGTATTCTCTAAACTGACTCAGGGGGTAGGAGAGGGAGGGAAATTACTTCTTTATATTTCTCAGCTTTTCCTTTGGTGATTTAGAATTATATACATCACATGTCTCAAAGGTAACAAATCTGCTGCCATCTCCTGTGAATACCATTGGAGGCACATCTGCATGTGTTGCAAAGACAGGATTGGGGAAGATCACCATGAGAACAGAACTATATTTTGACAGGGTTTTTCCCCCAATATTTTAGTGAAGATCTTGCCAACTATATTATTCCTAAGCCTTTTAAGCCTCTTGGAATTTTAAAGTTGAATGTGAAGTGTCATGAAAATGAATTTACTTCTCTGGTTCAAACAGTTTTCAGTGTGGCATAGATGTGAAAATTCTAGATTTTTTTTCTTTTTTCCTTTTTTTAAATTTTGAAAACCTTTTTCCTTTTTCCTTTTCTTTTTGCATTCATTTCAGAGTCATAAGAATTAGTGATATTTTATACCAGATAAATTGTTTGATATCAGAATATTTATTCTTCCCCAGTTTTTGAGCATGCTGACAACATGAAAACTAGATTCTAAAAAGATAATTCAAATAATGTTCAACTTATCCCTATAAATATTACTTGCATGTCCACAAATTAGGATGGCTTTCTGATAGCTGGAGCATCCAATGTGCTGCCTAGGAAAGGTATACTTTGTATTAGTACTTTTTCTTCATGTAGGAAATAAATAATGTTTAGACATTTCTATTTTCAGAGACATAAAAAACATTCTAATGTTGGAACAAAAATATGGTCTATAATTTTTGTCCTAGTATTGCAATCTAGAATTATTATTGCTATTACATGTTCTTCCATGTACTAAAAAGAGGCCAGAATCTCTAGCATCTATTTACAGTATATCTGACTTGTGGTGATTTATAAGGGTTAGAGGAGGGAGCTTGGGAGCTTCAGCAGCTGAACCTCTCTACAGTGATCCTGGCCAGACCCTTGCTAATCAGAAGGCTATATTGTCTCTTTTGTAAAGCTCCAGCAAATCTGAAACTCATCTGTTTTAATAGTGCCTTAGACTTCATCTTACAAAATAAATATTGAAATAGAAAACTCTTTCAGGGAACTCAATTAGAAAGAAGAGCTGAACTCATTCTCCAGGAATCAGTAACCCAGAAGTTGGTTTGAAATGCACGATAACAAAGTTCAACTTTTCAGGTTGACTTTTGTGAAACAAAAACTTCAGTCTTATTTTCCTAAATGCTCTTTATCATTAGTTATTTTGCTACAGAGACTATTCTGATATGAATAAAGCATTTTTTCCATCTTTTATGTGATTTAGACAATTTTGTACTTTCAGAATATACATTTTTTTACAGTTATTAAAGATTAAAAGGGATGGCAAAATTGTTTGTTTGCCGCTGTGCACTCCTTTATGTCTAGTGTGTGAAGGAAGTAGTTGAGAATACTGAATAAGGTGCATACTTACAGAAGACATTTGAATTTCCAATCTAAAAATTAGGGGTATATATAATCTAATGAACTTTCACCTTATTCTAACATAAGTCAGTGTACTGTCATCCAGAATTTCTTGTAACATATCAGAATAACTAAATCCTTACACTGGGCCAGATGAGCCTATAGTTTATGTTGGAAATGAATATTTGAACAAATTTCACTTGGCCCTGATTGTTTAAATTTAGTTTCTCTAATTTATGCCTCAGCTTGAGCTACTAACCTCCATTTTGTCCTATTAATACTTAAAACAGTTGTTTTAAAATTATATTTACTGGAAGTTTTTTTGCTTCTGAAGAAGATTTTGAGTGCTCAAAGTTTTTTCAATACTTCTTTCTGAAGAAGGTCTTGTGTATCAAAAGTTGGAACAAACTTTTGTAACTGTTGCTCTAAAAATATTGGCTGTCCCTACCTTGCTTAACTTGCTATAATTCAGAATGTAGAAGGAATGTAAACAGATAGGAATGGTCATACTAAATCAAGCCAAAGAGCTATCCAGACTTGTGTCTTCTTTCTAACAGTGCACAAGATGACAACTAAGGAGAGTAGAGTGGACAAACAGATTAGAACTTCTAATATTTTATTTCCTGAGGAGCAAGCCAGCACATGCTGAGGTGCCATAATGTTTTTGGAATCTTTATCTTCAACAGCTTTAGGACATTTTAGGAAAATGTAAGGAAAAAAACATTAGACATTTATAGCCTATATTTAAAACTCTAGAACAGCCTTTTAAACCTTTCTTAATCTTCAAAATCTTCTGGTATGATTAACTCTGCTTGTTAGATGAATAACTCTGGTGGAATTTCACCTGAAGACAGTTGTATTGCAGAAACCCTTCTAACTTTTAGCTTAATTTATGGTAAGTGTTTTGTAAATGAAATTTCTTAGTGTGCATTTATCTTTTGTGAAGTTTTTGTCCTTCACATGCTTCACTACCAGACTTTTGCTGTGAGAATTAATTCTGGGTTTCCTAAGAGAAAATTCAAATGTTTCCTCATAACACATATAACATAAGTTATATGTTGTTGGAACTTTTAGTTGTAGCTCTCTGTTATGTTTCACACAATGGAATTACACTGAGGTGAAAAAATAAGTTTCAAACCCTCAACAGTTTTGATTTAAAAGGCTTTCCTGTTTCATTACTTTTTATTCTTCTGTGGATCTACAGAAAACTGGAAATGAAGCTGTAGAAACTGAGTGTTAACTTTATGCATCATATATTTAAGGTCCCTTACCAGAGTTCCATAAAGAACATCTGTGGGAGGTAAAAAAAACATAACAAACCAAAACCATACAGGCTGTACAATAAAAGACACATTCCACATTAAACAGTGATTTTTCACAAAAAGAATTAATTTTGCTTTAGAGGCTCTTATTTTGATCTTTTGGAAGTCTATGAATGTGTTTTATAGTTGCCATCCACTCTTTTGCCATTCTATCATCTGAAATACACAGTGAAGTAATGTGAAACAGGTTTAGTGCTGTATTCATTTTTCAAACCTGTAACAGGTGAAATACACACTGGTTTATAGGATTAAGCAGATGACACTTCTAATCTGGTAGAAACTGCTAAATTACTTTGAACTCCAGATAAAATTAAAGCAAACAAACAAAACCTACTAAAGATATATTTTATTTCTGCTTGGTTGTGGGCTTCTTTTTATTTATTTTTGTGAGTTTGGCTTTTTGTGTTGTAGTTTTTGTATTGTTTTGTTTTGGGGTTTTGTAAGAACCACACAATTGATCACTAATTTGGACTAATTTGGACTTTGAAATAACCACAGGTTATCTTATGTAACACTTACAAGGGACAGCTGCTGGTTCTTTTCTTCAGGCAGATCTCTTGACTATTTCTATCCTTACAAATGATTATACAGTACCTATGCAAAAATACAAAGCATGTATGCTTTGGGATACATGCATAAAATTGCTAAATATGTACATTAGATTAAACTTTTAAACAATGACAACTAAATAAAAAATGTAGTCACAGTGTGCAATAAAGTTTTAATTGATTAAAAAAAGAAAATATGTTGCCATGAGTGAATTAACATTAAAAAATATATTTTTCACAATTTTCCCTACATATTTCCATATCCAGTATTACTTTCAAATTTTGTGATTTCAGGACTTCTTTGACTCTTTTCAAAGCATCATCTAGACAAATTTAATCCTTCAAGAAGAATAACCCTACACCCAAACCAATAAAAGCTGCCCTTTTACAGAAAATATTGTCTACTTTCTCCTTTTTTAATAAAGTACCAAATAGTTTTTAATTACTTTGACATTGAATCATACTAGAATGCCACAGAGTTTGCTGTGATCTTGCTGTGACTCAAAGACTTTCTGCTGCAGCAGCTGCACTTCAGAGACAGATTTGGGGATAGTGTTCATTTGTCCTACATGTAGAAGCCTCCACTTGGGCATGAGCATGTGAGCTCTTTATAGGTGCTTTTCATATGACTGTGTGTAGGGTAATGAGTGCAGTCCATTTTTTTTCTAGGAGAGACATTCAGTTCATAATAGGAACAGATGAAAAAAATCCCCGGAAGTCTACAGGCTGCGTATGAGAAGACAACAGTTTAGTCACAGATAAGCATTTAAAGTTAGGTGAGAATTCCATTCTTGTTGCTTCAGTAGGCAGGCCTATATAAAATTAAGGCTGTCTGAAATGAATCATTTTGATTTGGATAGTTTGGCTAAGGTAGTTTCCTGAACAATATGGTAAATATAGTTGAAGGAGTAACAAATCTATTTAAAGATAAGGATTTTTACCCAGAGTTCTGATTTGTCTATTGCGTACATTATATTAAATGAACATGTAAACAGCATTTACAGTAGCTCAGGACTGAATTTAGGACTAAACCAGCAACTAATTCATAATGAAATAAGAAAGACGAGTTACACGCATTGGGGAAAAAAAGGCAGGATCAGTGACATAATCCATTGCAGAGAATGACAATTAAGATAAATCATATGGTATGCTATTTAACATATTTTCCACGAAATATATTAGACACAAATGCACATACTTTTTTTTTCCACCCTCTTTTGACAGTTTGTGACTGAGTGCTTTGTGAAGCCATGAACACTGTTGGCACAGATTCTCTGGATCTCCTCTGGGTTATTCTTAGGTTTTTTTATCACATTGTTACTAAAGCGCTGACACTAAGTGCTGAATATGTAACTTGTTTCTAATTAGATACCCTCTGTTTGCAAAATCTGTGCCCACAAAAAAAAAAAAAAAAAAAAAAGAAGTGTGTTTTCTCTAAATCTAATCTGGATAAAGGCAACTCATTATAAGCATGTGATATGTCTAAAGGTTCTGTCAAACAAAAGGGGGTGTTTTCATGCATTCCCCTGGAGCCCTGCTACACTGATGGTAATTTAAAATTTGAAATATATTATCATTTAAAGAGCCTGAAAGATGTAAAGAATTAATTCTCTCTACTAAAGTCAACAAATAATTATGAGTACAGGATTAGATTGATAGATTAGTGGCATAGTAAATTAAAACTAAAACAGGAAAGGATATATTAAATCAATCTAACTACTTTGAAATTCTTTATTAATACTCTGTTTGGGGATTTTAAAAGTCTGATACAGTAACAGTGTCTGTGGGGATAAAAGTTTAAGAGATTTAAAAAATATAGCTCTTTCTGCCCCCCCCCCATCCCCTTCTCATGTGTGCTCTCTAGCCTTTTGAATACTATGGGAGTACATTCATTAGTTTTCCACTTCTGATCAGGACTGCGCTTCTAAAAAGAATGCAGTATGGTTCAAATCACAGTATAATATCACCCTGTATGATTTGCTTCTTTTTTGGATGAACATGAATTAAGAGCTGCACCAAAGAACCTAATCTAACATTATCCCAAACACTAGTGAGTATTTAGTCTGCAAGACTATACAAGGCCTCACTGGAAATAAAACCTCCCAAGATGCATGCACTGTGAATGAGAAGTCTTCAGCATTGTCTGTTTTGACGTAGTGATATACTTCCGTTGTGTTACATAGCTAGCTAAGAAAACATACTTTAACCTCTGGCACAAATGGGGACCATGACAGAAAGATGAATCCAGGCTCCTACTCCTGGATGCTGATGACCTCTGTTCTCCTTGTGGCTAAAACCAAGGTTCAACCAAGGTGCTTTTCAGTACATCTTATTTTAGCATTTAAAAGCTGTTTGGCATACCAGCAGAAAAAAATATTATGTACAATACTGTGATTTGCATCACTGATCAGGATTTCATACAAATTCACTGACCTCTAGCTCACTTTGTATATTACTGCTGTTGAGTACATCTGCCCTTCCTTTCTTCATGTCTTGACTGAAACAACGTGGGGAAGAAACCCCAAACACAAACATTTTGACTTCAGCCTCATGTTTCTTGTTTTATGAGTTGTGAAACTGTGTAAGAATCAAACCTTTATCCATAACTTTGATTTTTAGGCTACTAGATATTTTTATAGTTTTTATGGTATGAATAAGCTGTGGAAATGACAGAGCAGTCTCTTATTTTATCCAGTAAATGGAAGCCTTATTCATTCCCATGATGTGCTGTTGGCAGCTGCTAAAAGAGACATTATCACTTTGCCCTTTTAGTAGTTTGAGGTAAACCGGAGCTTGAGTATGGTGTGGATTAGCAAAATATGTGGGATGAAATACAGCACTGCTCAACAAAAGGCTTTCCTCTAAACCCTCAGATGCTAGAAAAAGACTGTGACAAAGAGAGGGTGCGCCTGAAAGGGTTGCTGAACGCTTGAGTGGCAGCTCTCTGTATGACAAGTCTTGGGGGATTGGGTACTTAAATCTTAATTACAAAAAACAATCATCATCAGGTATTAAAACCCTATGGGGAAATTGAAAGACTCAGAGAAGAGAATCCCAATAGTGGAGAACTGCTCTACGCAAATTTAATTGACTCATATTATACAAATAAACCTGATAAATTAAAAAAAGGAAAAAAAAATCTATAAGAAATTGTTGAGTGATTCTACTACAGATCAGATGCTGTGAAAAAGACAGGGAGTGGGATTTTCAACCCAGTGAAAATCAGTGACTTCTTAATGAAGAACCAAATGCCACAGCTGACCAACTTTTTTGGAGCAATCTATAATTCATCTGGAAGCCAAAAGTCTTTTAGATCACTAGATGTCAAGAATTTGCAAAACATATCAATTATATGTTACGACTTTAAGTCAAGTGCTTCCTTTGTTCCAAGGCATCTCATAACATGTTATTTGGGGTTTGTCATGCTTCTGTGATACAAGCACATAATAAAGAAATATTTTGAAGAAACCACACTGGTGGAAAGCATCCTTAAAAAATGAGAGCGCTTCATTGCAGAGGGTGCAATAAAAAGAGTAGATTATACTCCCATTTCTTGAAACTGAAGAAGAGTGTCAGTCAGTGTTAGTGATGAATTTTGTGGTAGCATTGAGCAGGATTCTAAAACAGGACTCAATATGGAGGAAAGGATTTTCTACTTAAACAATGGCCAACTTCAGATTTTTTCAGAAACAATTAGTAGAATAGAATAGAATAGAATAGAATAGACCAGACCAGGTTGGAAGAGACCTTCGAGATCATCACATCCAGCCCATCATCCAACACCATCAAATCAACTACACCATGGCACCAAGCACCCCATCAAGTCTCCTCCTAAACACCTCCAGTGATGGTGATTCCACCACCTCCCCGGGCAGCCCATTCCAATGGGCAATCACTCTCTCTATGAAGAATTTCTTCCTAACATCCAGTCTAAACCTCCTCTGGCACAGCTTGAGACACATCACACACAATTCACAGTATAATTAACAGCGGAAGATTTTTTCCTTCATATTTACTAACCACTTCTGTTAATGTACATTACTGATCTAGTATAATAGTAAAGTGTGAGAGTCTAGTTCCATACTATACTATTTTTCTGATGCCAAAGCCAGCCCACAAGGTTACTACCCTCATATGCTTGATCCTGGTTCCATGAAGTGATTTATAGTCCTCAATATCATGTTCAATTAAGCTTTAAGGGGAGGTCTGATTTTGTTTTTAACCTTCATCATTCCTAGTCCAGTTTACATCATACTCAAACAGTTCATTCAGCTGAAGTGGTGAATCATAGGAGAAATAGTAGGAATATCGAAGAACTGCAGAATCCTACTGAGCTGCCGTTGTCACTAGAGGAAATGTAGACTTGACGCATGACTCAATACATGTAAAGCACAGTATCACAGCTGTCCATACAGCCATGACCGGCTTCCTTTTGGAATTTTTCTATTCAAAGACTGTGAAGGAGATACCAACTATGTTTTTGTCACTATGACTATTGATGTCATCAGTAGGCTTAATAAAGAAAGACTAACAAATGCGGTATGCTCTAAAAAGAACTTTCGATGTGGTTAATCTACAAACTCAGGGGAGTGCACACTATGGAAGAAAGATGTCTCAGCCACCCTATCATTAACTTGTTATGGTTCTGCCTGACCCTGCTAAGTGGAGATGAATAAAAATAAGAAGAGTCCATAGTTCTTTGTCACTGGTATACTTTGGCTGTATATGGCACCTTCAATCCAATAAAACGTGCTGCTGAACACTTCATTGACTTCATAGTGCTGCCTCTTTGATAGCTGTACTTGATAACATTTTTGATGGAAATCTTCCACCAAGAAACTCAGTTTCAGTGTGATGTAAATAATCTGCAGGGGGTCGTTAATTTAGAGGAATTTTTGCAATGCAAAGTCAAAATACAATGCTTTGATCAAGCTAAAATGTGTCATTTTGACAGTTCCATTTTTATTTATGTCATAATGATGATGTATGTGTACATTACGCTTGATATTATGTTCCTAAAATCTAATACTGTTTATACTACTATAATATTAGAACTTCAGTTCAGATATAAAACTGTGTGAATTAAAATAACACTGAAAATAAATGCTTAACTGACTCAACCTAAACCAAAAATGTTGTTTCACATCCAAAAAAAACCAAACAAAAAAAGTAAGTTTATCATCTGAACTAGAGAAAAATAGTAAGGACATTTCTTCCAATATTAAAATTTTGCACAGAATGGAAACACAGGTTTTGATTTCACCTGATATTAATCACACCAGAATGCCTCAATACTTTGCTTTTTTAAAAGTTACTGAATTAAACCAGAATATATTTGAGCAATCTGCTACATTTACACAGTCTGGTATGGCCATTCAACAGAAGAGAGAAGATTATGTTACAGAGATGCTTGCAGTATGTACAAATGGGGAATGCTCAAAAATCTGGAGAAAGGCAAAGACAGAAATACTGATGCGAGGAAAAAGAATATCATGGAAAGGATGCTTTTTTCAACTATATGCAAAGCACAGCTTCCTGTCTTCTTAGGATGGACAACATTACTCTTTAACATTATCCCAGCTCTGAATTTACCCGGAGGAAGATTGCCATTTACTTAATGTAGTTTACAGCCGATTCCAATTCAGACATGGCTTTCAGCTTTGAAATGAACTGACAAAATGTTCCAAAGTGGCTTTGAAAGAGAAACAGAGAATTGTTCTGTCATTGGCTTTCCTTCTTTATAGATTTCTTCATTAGAGCCTTTTTAACAATGAGAGTTATCAGGGAAGGATTCTGGTTTGTGAATTTTTATTATTAGTTTGTTGTTGTCGGGGGAGTTGTCAGCAATAAAAGGCGGGGGGGTAAGGGGAAGTTTGAAGGTAGATTGTTTTTAAAAAGATTGTTTGCAGTCATAATTAAGAAAGTGGTTAAACCTGCTGTCAATTAACTTAATTGATTTAAAAAGTTGATAAGCACCTGGAATGGAAGTATTTTGCCTGCAGCTGAGCTGAATACAAGAACAATTTATTTTAATAATGAATGGTGAAGGAAAGAGTGAGAAAAAAAAATACTGTGCAGGAAAGCCTTAGAGGGTTAAAATAAACCTACACAATGGCTGGGGCCAGTGTTTCTAATAGTGGACAGAGATTTATTAAACCTTTTAATATTAGTGCAGTAGTAACAGTTTTAAAATAATTGGTCAAATGCATTTTAGAGTAAAATGGATCATCTTCATTAGAACTGAGGCAAATTTAGTAGTGATGTGGAGAGTGGCAGTTTACACAGTAAGGGTCAGCCAATCAATAAAACACTATTTGATACAGGGAAGTAACCTAATGGGTATCAGTATGACATTTTGTGAGCATGCAAATTCTTAAGGAAATACAATTCACTTACCTTGAGATTATGGGGCTGCAGTCAAATCAGTTCTTCCAGTCTTCACATCTGAGCCAGCAGTGTGCCCAGGTGGCCAAGAAGGCCAATGGCATTCTGGCATGCATCAGAAATAGTGTGGCCAGCCAGAACAGAGAAGTCATTGTGCTCATGCACTCAGAACTGGTTAGGCCATACCTAGAGTACTGTGTCCAGTTCTGGGCTCCTCAGTTTAAGAAGGACATTGAGACTCTTGAATGTGTCCAGAGAAGGGCAACGAGGCTGGGGAGAGGCCTCGAGCACAAGCCCTATGAGGAGAGGCTGAGGGAGCTGGGATTGTTCAGCCTGGAGAAGAGGAGGCTCAGGGGAGACCTTCTTGCTGTCTACAACTACCTGAAGGGTGGTTGTAGCCAGGAGGAGGGTGGACTCTTCTCCCAGGCAATCAGCACCAGAAAAAGAGGACAGAGTCTCAAGCTGCATCACGGGAAGTTTAGGCTTGAGGTGAGAAGAAAGTTCTTCACATGGAGAGTTGTTAGCTGTTGGAATGTGCTGCCCAGGGAGATGGTGGAGTCACCATCCCTGGAGGTGTTCAAGAGGCGATTGGATGTGGCAGTTGGTGCCATGGTCTAATAGTCATGAGGTCTGTGGTGACAGGTTGGACTTGATGATCTTTGAGGTCTTTTCCAACCTTATTGATTCCATGAGTCTATATTCAGAATGAATCATAGAATTATTTTGGAAAAGACCTCTAAGATTATCAAGTCCAACCATCAATATAACACCAACACGGCCATTAATCCATGACCCAAAGTGCCATGTCCACATGTTTCTTGAACACCTCCAGGAATTCCACTACCTCCCTGGGCACCCTGTTCCAATGTCTGATCATTCTTTCAGTAGAGAAATTCTTCCTATTATCCAGACTAAATCTCCCCTGGCACAGTTTCAGACCATTTCCTCTCACCCTATCACCTGATCCTAGAGAGAACAGATCAACCCCCACCTCCCTACAATTTTCTTTCAGGTAGTTGTAGACTACAGTGAGGTCTTAGTCTCCTTTAGTCCAAACTAAAAACATCGCACTTCCCTCAGATTCTCTTTATAAGACTTGTGCTCTAGACCCTTACCAGTTTTGCTGCCCTTTTCTGGACACACTCCAGCAACCCAATGTCCTTCTTGTAGTGAGAGGCCCAATACTGAACACTGTATTCCAGGTCTGGGCTTACCTGTGCCTCAACTCCATCTCCGGAATGGTAAGGGAAGAACTTATCCTTGCTGCTGTCCTTAGGCATATCAAGGACAATAGGGTCATTAGGAGCAGTCAACATGGCTTTACCAGGGGGAAATCACATTGACCGACCTGATAGCCTTTTACCAGGGCATAACCAGGTGGATAGATGATGTTAGAGCAGCAGATGTGGTTTATCTTGATTTCAGTAAAGCATTTGACACAGTCTCCCACAGCATCCTTGCAGCTAAGATGAGGCAAGAGTGGTCTGGATGATCAGGTAGTGAGGTGGATGTGAACAGGTTGAAGGGAAGAAGTCAGAGAGTTGTGGTCAACAGGATGGAGTCTAGTTGAAGGCCTGTATTTATTGGAGTACCACAGGGGTCAATACTGGGACCAGTACTATTTGATATATTCATCAATAAGCTGAATGAGGGAACAGAGTGCACTCTGCACATCATCAAGTTTGCTGATGACACAAAACTGGCCAGAGTGGCAGACATACTGAAAGGTTGTGCTGCCATTCAGTGAGACTTAGACAGGCTGGAGAGTTTGGCAGGGAGAAATTCAAAAAGAGTACATGTAGAGTCTTGAACCTGGGAAAGAATAACCTCATGTATCAGTATAGGTTGGGGACTGACGTATTGGAGAGCAGTGAAGGGGAAAAGGGGCCTGGGGATCTTAGTGGATGGGAGGCTGACCATGAGCCAGTAATGTGCGTTTGTGGCTAAGAAGGCCAATGCCATTCTGGGGTGTATTAGAAGGGGTGTGGTTAGTAGGTTGAGAAAGGTTCTCCTCCCCCTCTACTCTGCCCTGGTGGGGCTGCATCTGGAGTATTGTGTCCAGTTCTGGGCCCTTCATTTCAAGAAGGACAGGGAACTGCTTGAAAGAGTCCAGTGCAGCGCCATAAAAATGATTAAGGGAGTGGAACATCTTCTTTACAAGGAGAGACTGAGGGAGCTGGGGCCCTTTAGCTTGGAGGAGACTGAGGGATGACCTCATTCATTTTTATAAATACATAGAGGCTGAGTGCCAAGAGGATGGAGCCAGGCTCTTCTCAGTGATGCCCAATGACAGAACAAGGAGCAATGGGTGGAAGTTGAGGCATAGGAAGTTCCATGGAAACAGGTGGAAGATGTTTTTTTTACTGTGAGGGTGATGGAGCACTGGAACAGGCTGCCCAGGGGAGTTGTAGAGTCTCCCCATCTAGAGACATTCAAGACCTGCCTGGATGCATTCTTGGTGAATTTGATGGTAACACAGTGCATGAAAGAAAAGTATATTTAACTAGTAGTAACTGTTTCCAAAATATGCAGTGTATGGCTTTGAATGTTTTAGGTACTGCTTTACATTTTCCATATGAATCACCCTTGCAGACTTTACAAGCAGAAAGGAGGAGTTGTTTATCACAGCAAACAATGCCATCTTACATGTATTTCTATTCAGTTATTTCCTACTCAAAATCCAGTGAAAATTTCTGATCATATTTCACTTGCCATTTAGTATTTAAAATGTTTTCTCATACTTCTTTTCACAGTTAAGATATTTACTCTCAGGCATCCAAAGCTGTGCTATGTTCAAAAGCAAAAAGCAAGCAATTTTTAAGAAACAGAATAGTATTACTGAGGCACTGTGTCTTTCTTGAATATACAAGCAATTTTTTAAAGTCTTTTAACACCACCAAATAGACCCATTGTGAAAAGCAGTTTAGCCAAACCATGTCTTAATACAACAGTGCAAAATGCACTAAGAGAAGGAAGGATTACCAGACCCAATGGATTGGCTTAAACATTTTTGACACATGCCACAAGTTCACATAATCAGCCTGAGGCAGCAGGAAACTTAAAAGCTAGTCTGATAGTATTTCTTGCAAATATTCTTTGAATTTTATTACTTGTCTCCCACATGAGGCGTAATAGTTTCAATGTTCTAATTAGTACTTGTGTATATTGCTATTACTTTGTCTCTTTAATCACGTTATTAAGTCTATTATGGAGATTCCTTATACAATCACACTTTATAATAGTGTTTCTAATTTGAATATGTCCTTTTTTTATGTTGTCTGAATCTGAAACATCATAAACTCTTTTTATGGGTCCTTTGATAGTAGTCACTTTCCTGGTTTATGCTTGATTAGAACATACAGTACTAAGTAATAAAGAAACTTCGTGAAGCTTTGGAGTTTTAGTACCAGAAAACATTTCAACTTCTTCAGGCTTTGTTTTTTGCTTTCTTTTTTTTTCCATTCTCTGATGTTATCAAATAAATATATCTATTTGTCCATATTAAAGTATTGAGCAGGAAATACATAAGAAAGAAAACATTTTTGTTAAATGATGATAGATTTTATACAGTTGAACAGATTGATTTTCAGTCTGCTTTCACATGAGATATATAATAGGAAATAATCTAAAACCAGAGAAGAATTCTGATAATTTTCACAAATTGAAAATGTAGATGCATATAAACATATATGTAATCTGAAAAATTATGTTTAAATGCCACAAAAAAAGGTAAAAAATATTAATAATTTAAAAAAAATAAAATCCTTCTCTCTGTCTTTTTCTCACTCAGCTTTTCTGAAGTGGTAAGTACTCCAAGAAATTCAGGGGAAATAAGTTCATTTTTAAAAGGCTTCATTATAATATCTCCCTTAGCTTGATACTGCATATAATAAAGCAAGAAATTATGTTGGATTTTATAAAAATTACAAAACTAATACTTTTGATAAAACATAAAAACAATTGCACAGATCAGAAAGTGTGAGATATGCACAAATGACAGAAGGAGTAAAATTATCTTCAAGGCTTCATGTGACTGAACAAAGGTGAAATAATTCTGGTTTACCTTGCAAGAAACAGCTTTATTAGAGCTTAAGAAGCAATAGCCCATTTAATATCCTCACTAAATGCCCCTGAAATCATAGCAAAGTTGTTTCTGTCAGCAGTGGGGTTTGGATCAGAACCAAAATTGTCAATGGACTTTGCAGAGACTTTACTAGTAACTCTTGTATGCTCCCTTTAGTTAAGGAACATAAGGAAATGGGTGAAACAGAGTGTGTGATGAAGGATTTATCAATGGTGATTAAAACATACTTATTTTTTATGAATACATTATGAAGGCTGGGGATAGATGCAAGAATTTTTGCTTGCTGACAATCATCTGGAAATTAAGAAAGAGTATAAGTTTTAATTAAAACCTAAAATCTGCTCAAAGGAAAATAATGGGGAATAGACCCCTCCTACAGTTTCCTTCTGAGTGAAGCAGAAACTGTCTGCTCAAGCCTTTTGCAAACATGTACAAAAATCATTTATCCAACAAAAATATGAGCAGTAATTATTAGTAGTTATTTATATGTGACATCAAAAAGCCCAGGAACTATATTATGTTAAAATTATGCCTATTGAAACCTCATGACCTCATGCCTTAAACTTTCTAGTGGAACTTCATAACTACAATTTCATGTCTGGTGACATTCAGTATTTACTGCATTTTTGTAAGCATGTTTTTTGTTGTTGGTTTGTTGCTGTTGTTTTTGTTTGTTTGTTTCCTAGAACTCTTAATAAAAATAAGTCAGGTGTCTGCAATTGCTTTCTTTCAGAGTTCAAATCTGGCATAAAAGTCACTACTTCCTTGTCCTGTCAGGATGAAAAAAAGAGATAATCTATTTTTAACACTCCTTAGGAAATGACAGCATTTTCAAGCATCCTTTTGAGATTTCTCAGCATTTTCTGAAACACAAAAGCTTGGCAAACAAAAAGAGGGTAATGCAGACAAAGAACTGTTCTGAGATTTCTCACATCTCTCTATATGCGATTTTTTAATGCTTTGAGGGAAACACTCATAAATTACAATACAAGACACTCTTGTTCCTTATGAATTTTCTCAGGTATGCTTGTAGGAAAGAATTATATTAATTTGCAGTCTGGAAAGTTAAATTTATTCACAGCTTTTGTTCTTTCCGTTGCAGTGAACACAACAGATGAATGATAAACTAGCAAGTTTCAGAAATACAAGAGTTAGAGTACCTAAAGTATTTACATGATTTTTTTACTTTCTCTCAATATTGTCATTGCCTTTTAATCACCACTAAGTGTGAACAGTCTTACTGCAGTTCCTCAAACCATAAAGAGCACCATAACAGTTGATGGCAGTTGTCACTTTTTTGGTAATCTCAGTAGAAGTAGTGAATAAACTGAGAACGGGTTAGCTTCTCTAGAGGACAGTTCAGGAGTTGAGTGAAGGAATGTACTTGCAAACTATTACTGCTTGTGCTTTATTTGCTCTATGGATTTGAAATAATTGCCTGGCTTACCAGTCCTGAGTCTCCTTATGAAAATTAGTGATCTTTAGAAAAATTAATGTTTCTTATTTTCACAGCTTATTACTATGTTTGTACAAGACAGAAAATCCTGATAAACTCTGAAGACACTAACATACATTATAATTCAACAGCAGAAGTAATATTATAGTTATTTACTTACCAAAAACTGTAGTAAGACAAATATTATATTAATAAAAATATTAATAATTCTTTATTGATGTGAAAAATTGCCCAAAACTCACTAATAGGTTTGGTGTAGCCAGGTACTTACAACTGCTCCTCTGTCTGGTATCTTCCCAGATGCTGTGGCTGTAATTCAAGCAGTCCTTGGCTCCAAGAGGGCTAGGGGGACCTCTCTTTTGTGTGATCCATTGCCTGGCTGTAGCTTCTTCTGGGATTCAATTCTCTTGGAGCTTTTCCCCTTTCTGCCTTGGTCCAGGTGCAAAGGCTGTGTGTAGTTGCCTGTTAGGACAAGTTCTTCAGCTGCTACTCAGGCAGCTTTTGGCTCTTGTTGCTGTCTGGGTGAGACCAAGGCAAGTTGCCTAATGTCTTGGTTGGTTTAAATACTGTCCCAAGACAGTTAATGCCCTTTGGTAACACAGAACCCTGATAACTGGACCTAGAGGATGGAGTATATCCAAACATGGCCAGGAACACACACAGTCCACAGAAGTGTTACAAAATTAATTGCATGTGGTACATGTTTATCTGGACCCCAGGAAACATTCAGGTTTGCACATTCACACGTGTTTACAAGGTTAATTATACATGCTGCACATTTGCCTTCACCATCTGTACCCCAGGAACTGTCCAGATTAGCACGTTTGCAGGTGCTTAGCTCATTGTCTGGGCCAGGGTGTGTTTTGGGGTTTGACCCTTCAGGACACCATTAAACCAAGGAGGCAACAAACTAGGTACTCAAAATGAGTTCTACCCAAGTCGGGGAGTGCTGCTGCTGTATGTTAGCCATTAAGGCTTTTGAGGTGTTCTTGTGAGTGTGACACAGCAAGGACTGGTACTGTATATTCCTGTGCCTGGCAAGGTATGTCTGCCTCCTTCTGGGCTTTTATGACACATTACTGTGAAAGGCACTTGCGTCTTTCTGGGTAAGCTGAGGGATGGCATGGATTCTAAGTTGCAAGGCAAGGTTTAGTTTCTTAAGCTTGCAGGGTAAAGCTCATGGCTTCTCTCCCAGATCTTAGTCAAGTCAAGGCAAATGTACTAGGCAGATGACATCATGAGAGTGTGACAGCCCAGTCCTCTGTTGTCTCAAAACAATGCATGTTACAGGGCAAGCCTGATAGCTCATATAGACTCTGTAGTTTCAAACAAGGTGTGACAATACCTGGTTTTGAATTGACAGGGTGATGGTCATAACAACTCTGGAAGAGAGCTGCTGTCTGGGCATATGGCTTAACAATGAAAAGAGATAATTTCTGCTGAGTCAGGAATTCACTCTTTAAAACCACTGTTGCAGCACCACTGAAAGGCTAATGACAGACATTGCACTGCACACCTCTATGTCATTTGGAAAGACTGTACCTCACCCCCGCCAAAAGGGCATTAAAGGACTACAGATTCCAGGGTCCATGTATTGCATTTACCACAGAAGACCCTGTTGGAATGGACATGCATAACCAAGACCTTGGACTATTCCTGTGAAATCATTCCTGGATCCAAGGAGTGGTGATAACATAATCTTCTCTCTCTCCATCTCTTTCTCCTTTTCCCCTATCTTCTTTTTCTTCCCATTTTCCCTCTGCTCTGATCCATTACCAGGAGACAGCTTTGGAGAGGCAGCAGAGCCACGACCAGCTCCGGCTAAGCAACACTTTATTTTGGCTTTCTTTTTGGGTGAGCAGGGGCTTCCCCTGTGTGGGGGGATGTGGAGTGGGGCAGAGAGGCAGTGAGGTTGGCTCTTCTCTCATTTGCTTGCACAGGAGAGTGACACAGCTGGAGGGACATGGCCAGGGTAACTGCCAGAAATTTAAATGTGGAAAAACACGTGGAAAAACACGTGGAAAAACACATGGAAAAACAGGTAGTGCATGGGGCAGCTTTGGGGAGGCAACTAACTTTCTCTCTAAATGCAGCAAGCAGTGGGGTCGGGCAGCAGAGCACAGCAGTCTCAGAGGTAGCCTGAATGAAACATAGACAGCAGTCAGGCAGGCTAAAAAATGAATTTAAAAAAACCAAACAAACCAATAAACAATTTCACCATCTCCACTTAGTGACATGGTCTATGCAATAGGGTGCTGTTAGGTCATAGGCTGGACTTGAGGATCTGAAAGGTCTATCTCAGCCTCAATAGCTCTGTGATTCTGTGAACGAAGAGTATGGTTGTGAAGATCATAAAAAAACAACTCTGGAATTAAAATTTTACATCACAGAAAACACTTCATAAAACAGAAATTGTGCTCCAATTGTGGATTTATTAATCAAATGATTGTTAATCATTTTTCATGAGAAAAGCTGACAAACTCCAGCTTTATCCAAATATGTTGGCTCTGCACATTATTCTGTCTACTGGAAAAGTATTTTTAGCAGTGTTACTCTGAGAGTGGATTTGTTCCTTTGAGGACATGAGAGAAAAAGGTTTGTGTTGTTCAAAGAGTATTCATATTCATGTCAACACGTATGTGACTGTTAAAACATGTTACCCAGACATGGCAGCTTGTAAGGCATCTTTCCAATGCCAGTAAGATGACAGAAATTAAATTGTTCCTGCTTGGGCTAATATGTTTTGTGACCAGCAGATCAATGTGTTGCAATATCCCTATTACTGCTGCACCAGAGATGTCCAAGTATTTAAAATTATTTCCATTAATTTTAGGCTGGGATACTTTTGGGATTTTGCTTTTGTTTGTTTGTTCATTTGTTGTGGTGGTTTTGTTTGTTGAGAGAGAGAAAGCCAAGATATTGAAAAATTTAGACAATGACCAGACAAAAAGTCAAAGAAATGCAAACAATGGATAAAATTGGTGCAGATCTTCTGAACTTAAGCTCTAATAAAAATGATGTAAAAAATGTTTACACTTCCTGTAAGCCCATTTTCACATTGAATTCAATTGCCATGTCAGACAGCAGCAGCAGCAAAGAAGCTCTGAAGTTTGGTCTGTTTAAACTGTTCATGTTAGATGAAATGTACCTTTGGTGTGACATAATGTAATGATTCTTCTGTCATTATGTTTTACTGACATCTGCACTTTTTTGTCTTCAAGAAACAGATGGACTTGCCTGCAGTATGTGAGCTGAATTACTGATAATTTAGACTCAACAGTAATTTCATATCCAAAAGAATTAACAGCCTGGAAAAACAGCTGAATCTGGTCAAGTATTTAGGTTCTAGAAACTGCAACGATGATAGAACTTCTAATTTAGAACTTAAAAAATTTTGTTCAAGTGACAGGGAATTTGTATGAACTTCACTTTTATACAGACTGCACTTCCATTACCTGCAGAAATGACTTAGCAAGTTGAAACAATCAGATCAAATATCCTTTGTCCTATTCATCATGGAACTAAATGATGATACTGCACCTTTAATGAACTGAAAATGTGTATTTTTCCTGATTGCTTTGGTCTACTAGAGTCTACATAAGGATTGCACAAGTTTAGTATTAGCATATAGATCCCTCAGACGAAACTCATTAAATAAGAACTTGTGAAATCTGAGGCTGGAACAGAAAAAGGCTGGATATGGTAAGGCCTTTGCAAGCAGCTGGTGAAAGTACAAAGCAGTGAGTACATATTAGCCTAGAACAAATGTGAAGAGCTTGAACAACCATCTTATTGTGGCTATTGTTTATGGTCTATTGTGGATACCCAGTTGTTTCAAGTCTCAGGGAAGTTGCTTCTCCAGGGAATCAAATGGGGCATAACGAAATGTAGTAGAACATGAGAGGTAAGCCTTCTAGCTCTTTGGGTAAAACAAATGAAGAAACAGTGGACTGGCCTGGAATAGTTTTGAGTTTCTTTCTTGAGATAAGTAACAGATGGTAGTATCTTTCTCTTTGCTTTAAAGTACATAGAACTAATTCAAGTTACCAAACTTGCATGTACTAAAACAAAACAAAACAAAACAAAACAAAACTACAGCCACAAAAAGCCAAACCAAACCAACCAACCAACCAAACAAAAAAAAAAGAAAAACACAAAAAAACACCAAAGCAAAAATTAATACACTTCAGGATTAAGCTTTTACCTATATTTTAATATATTTTATTTGTTACTGAGATGTGATTAATCTAATTTTACTTCAATAATCCAGGTCTCATCTAATCAGATAAATACCTTATAATACTTTTAAAGCAGGTGGTCAAAAAGAAGCACTAGTAAAGAAAGTACTTAAAGTAATTTGTTAAAGTACGTTATAGGAGCTGTACTCTAAAGGCACCTCTGGGTTTTCTGTGAGCACTGTAGCTCCATTAAAGACTTACTTTATCTATTATGAGAGTAAGAGAACTTTCTGTTTTACCAAACTCAATTTCAATTAGATTTCTTCCCCCATATCTCCATAGATAAAAAAAGGAAAGATTATTGAAATGGTCTTAAAATACCTACTTTGGTTCTGTTTGCAGTATTTCTCTACGTTTTGTTTAAGTGAACATATATTGCAATTGAATATTTGTGTTTGACATTAGCAGTGAATTAAAAGTGCAAATAATATAAGGCATTCGGTGCTCCTCACATAGCAAACATTAATTCAAAATTCCATGTCTATTTAGCTATCATGATTCCCATACCAATTTATTTTTGTCCCCTGGACTCATCATAAATTTAGTCTTTTAGATTAAATACATTTAATTTTAGACAAATAAGCACAAGGACCACGATTATTAAGGAGCAGAGAAGGACAGCACAGGAGGAAGAATGGCTGTGGGACAGCACTTATTTCTTAGAGATTTGCATAATCTGGGATGAATTCAGACACCATTCCTCTTTTCACTGCAGAAACAGTGTTTGGCATTGGTTGTCCTGTTGGCTGTGGCCCTGCTTAGGAATGCAGAATGGCTGGGGATGGCAGTCATACTGAATAATCCTGTTATTACTGAAAGCTGAATTATGTCTCCTGGGGTACGCAGAAGGGGTCAGAATGTAGCCTGGGTATACATCCCAGATACACAGCCTTCCAAATGTGTTTAGGAGACATGCTTAGTATTAGTTCTTGAAATTGTGGCATTAGTATCTCCTGAAGGGCAAATGTGAATTTCACCATTATAAGGCAGCTAGCATAGGAGTGATTTAGCATTGTAGTTTAGCAATGAAATTGGTTTATCTAAAATTTAGGCCTGACAATGCCTCACTGACTAGGGAATAAGTCAGAGTGCCAAGAATTAGCTGACCATAGGCCAGACTTTGGGAGAATCTAGAAGCCTTGGCTCTTTTGCAAGTATTTCTTCATTACAGCAGCCATGATTTGGCCATTAGGATTTATTTGTATAGCTTTTGTTTGTGTGTTCACTTTATTGAACATGTAAAACATTGGATTAATCCATAACAGGGCTAAATTATTAGAACATGAGCTAGCCACAGAGGTTAATGAAAATATAATTAGTACTGCTTGTGCTACATGCAGTTGAAAAGGGGTCATAAATCCTATTAATCCTTCTTAGTTCAGGAATTATTGACCTGAAAGACCATAATGGGTATGGTCTATAGTGTCAGTGATGTTGAAGTGCAAGCAGATGATATGTTACTGATCTTCATTCGATTAATTTTGAATATTGGGAGGGGCAAACTGAAGTGGTTTTGCATCATGTTGATGCAGCACATCTAAAGTAATTCCCCATAATTAGTTATGGAACTAGAAATGGAAACTAGAAAAGCTTAGGTAAATATTTTCCAATTAATAATAAAAAAGCAGTTGCAAATAGCAAGCCACAACAATGCAGCTCCATCTTTAATTATGGTACACATACATTAATAGTTTAATATATCAACACTTGCAGCTTTCCTCCATTCTTAAATCACAGTTAAGGAAAATTAAGGCTTCTTTTTCTTTAGACTTTTTCTGACTGTTTGCTCCTATCTCTATTTTCAATTGTATGTAAATAATTGTCTTCCAGAGAGTTCACTAACAGTTGAGAAAGTTAATATATTGTAAATATTGTAAATATATTGTAATTTAGGCACTACAATAATATGCATTAAAAATAATTTTAGAAACAGGTAAATGTAACTGAAAATATTCTTTTTTGAGTTCACTCTTTAATTTTTTTGTAAGTGTGCTAGGCAGTAATGAGTCTCTTTAGTTCATTCTTGGACACAAGAAAAATGTTGCTAACATGAAGCTATGACCCTCTTTGGAATTTCGTGTTGGGTTTAGAGGCTTTCAGGGTTGTTTTGGGTCAACTGCTCTAGCTATTTTATGCAATCTATAAAATGTTGTTCCATTTCTAGAAACAGACAGTTGTCTCATAAGGCCCCAAATCATCAGCAAGGTTTTAAAAAAAGATATCAAATATCATGATGTCATTATGGGATTTATAGGACTTTTGTTAAGAAATGCATTAGATAACACATTCAACTAACACACTGAAATACTAGTGTAGATTGGATTTGTGCCTTTAAGGGTATTTGATTGTTGTGGTCAGCCCTAGGGAGGAGTAAATAGTTACTGAATAAAATCATCCCTATGAAATTTAATAAAGGTTAAATATATCCCCTGATAGTAGTAAAGTGTTAAGTTAAAAGTTAATGCCTTGCTGTATTGCACTACTACAGAACAGGAGCAGTACTGTGGTGTGACAAACTGTAGCCAGATAAAGCACATTAGAAACCACTCCTTTCCCTATACATCCTCACTGCAGAGCAAAATTATCAGGAGCTGGCATTCTAGTAATCCAAATAGAAATTAACCTGTGTAACTTAAAAATCTAACTAGAATATTTCTTTTGCTATGACATATGTGTTCTATCTTCTTGTAATGGTGAACAACAGACAAGACTTGATCTCAGCTGGCATTCTGAATCTTGATTGACTGGATAGGAACAAATGCAACGGGCAAACACTAAAGTTATGAAAATGATCTTCCAAAAGGCAACTGAGTATTCAATATCTCTATCATCTTAAATGCCAACCACAACAGTTATTTTCTTTAACAAACTATAATAATATTTTTTTATACCTATATATAGCATAACTTATTAGTTTCTTATTATCTGGATAATACTTTTTTTCTTTTTTTTTTTAATCATTCAGAATCAAAACTTAGATTTATACCTGAGTGAGCTTACAAAAGTTTGAAGATAGCTTTAATGGTCTTTTAAATTTTTATCTTCCCAAAATAAAACCTAGGTAAGTTCACCATATTTCACTTTGTCAGAGAACAGCTTAGAAGGATAATAAAACATGATTAGCTTGTTTAACAACAACAACAAAAGATACTAAGATCTACTTTAGAAAAGAGTTGGTTTAAGATTAATGGAAAAATTGTCTTCACAGAAATAGAAGCTGTGCACTGTTCTAAATTCTGGCAAGATTTGAATGCCAGTGTAGGTTTGTTTTTTTTTTTTTCTTTGAAATATTGAACTCTTTGACTTGTTCCAGCACTTGTTTTTAGAAGTCTGGGAAAATGTGTCTATTTATCTTCTCTCTATTCTGTGGGATCAAATTGTGAGGTAGAATTTGTGGTCTAAGTTCTACATGCTATGTCAGTTTAGAATAGAATAGAATAGAATAGAATAGAATAGAATAGAATAGAATAGAATAGAATAGAATAGAATAGAATAGAATAGACCAGGTTGGAAGAGACCTTCAAGATCATCGTGTCCAACCTATTATCCAACACCACGTAATCAACTAAACCATGCAAACAAGCATCCTATCAAGTCTCCTCCTAAACACCTGGAGAAAGTTCTTCACTGAGAGAGTTGTTTGCCACTGCGATGGGCTGCCCAGGGAGGTGGTGGAGTCACCATCCCTGGAGGTGTTAAAGAGGGGATTGGACGTGGCATTTGGTGCCATGGTCTAGTCATGAGGTCTGTGGTGACAGGTTGGACTTGATGATCTTTGAGGTCTCTTGCAACCTTGGTGATATTGTGATACCTCCAATGATGGTGACTCCACCACCTCCCTGGGCAGCACATTCTAATGGGTAATCACTCCCTCTGTGAAGAATTTCTTCCTAATATTTCCATTCCTATTCATTTTTATTCCTCCATGTAAATACACATATTGGTCTAATCAACACAACAAATATTTACTGATACACAACCACCCATGTTCAACAATCATTGTTTTTTAGGATGATTCTGTCATGTTTTGCAGATAGCACCATTCCAAATTACTTTCCAAGTACAACACTGTGTCTTGTAGTACAGAAAGTTATTTCCTTGTCTCATCCCAGTCACTAGAAGAGCATATATTCAAAATAACCCTAACAATCATTGAAATAAACTGAGAGTCTGGATTACAGTCTTGCAGTAGTGGATATAGTGTGTAATTGATTCTGAAATCAAGGATTAAAGGAGGCTTCTAAGTGGTGGGTGTTCTCCTTGCTAAATCTAAGAACTGGGATTCAGGTCTAGATTCATATGCCTAGGTGTAACTTACATTCTTATAATTTATAAGTTAAGGAACTTCACTCAGATGCACAGATACAGTTGTCTGGTATAATTTGAAATTACCTAGGCCATTAAACATACTAATAAGGGACTGGCTACTGTAAGAAAACAAGTAGGAATGATGCATTCTCCTCTCCTGAGTGGTAGCTGGAGGCAGAAGGACATCTTTCAGTCTCTAAAGGCAAACAAAAGGATCTCCACTAGGTTACAATGGAAAGTTAGATATCTAATTCACATATTTAGATATTATTTAGATATCTAATTCACATAATTCGCAGCAAGAAGACCTCCACTCTGGACTTCCAGAGGGCAGACTTCAGGTTGCTCAAGGAAATAATTCAGAGGGTTCCTTGGGAGAAAGCCCTTAAAAATAAAGGGGTCCAGGAGGGCTGGACCTGCTTCAAGAAAGAACTGATGAAGGCTCAGGAGCAGGCTGTGCCAGTGTGCCGGAAGAGGAGCCGCCGGGGCAGACGGCCAGCCTGGTTGTGTAATGAACTTTTAATAGAACTAAGGGAAAAAAAGAGGGTGTATCATCTTTGGAAGAAAGGTGAGGCAACCCATGGAATGTTTAAAGATGTTGCTAGGGCATGTAGGAGGAAAATTAGGGAGGCAAAAGCACATTTGGAACTTAAACTGGCCTCTGATGTGAAAGACAACAAAAAGTCCTTCTATAAATATATTAATAGCAAGAGGAAGGGCAGGGACAACCTCCACTCCTTGGTTGACATGGAGGGAAATGTTGTAACACAGGATGAGGAAAAGGCAGAGGTACTTAACGCCGCCTTTACCTCAATTTTTACTAGCTGGAAAGAACGTCTACCAGACAGCTGGCCTGCAGAGCTGGCAGAGGGAGCCAGGGAGCTGCATGGTTTCCCTGTGTTCCATGAGCAAGTGATAGGAGCTCTCCTCAGCATCTTAGACCCCCATAAGTCCATGGGACCAGATGGGATCCATCCTAGGGTGCTGAGAGAGCTGGCAGATGAGCTGGCCAAGCCACTCTCCATGATTTTTCATCAGTCCTGGCTTACTGGAGAGATCCCAGATGACTGGAAGCTGCCCAACGTGGTACCCATCCACAAGAAGGGCAGGTTGGATGAGCCAGGGAATTACAGGCCTGTCAGCCTGACCTCAGTGCCAGGAAAGATTATGGAGCAGGTCATCCTGAGTGCAATCACAGAACACTTAGAGGATGGCCAAGGGATCAGGCCCAGCCAGCATGGGTTTAGGAAGGGCAGGTCCTGCCTGACCAACCTGATCTCCTTCTATGATCAGGTGACCCGCCTGGTGGATGTGGGGAGGCCTGTGGATGTAGTCTACCTGGACCTCAGCAAGGCCTTTGACACCATTCCCCACAGCAAACTCCTGGCCAAGATGTCAGCCCATGGCTTGGATGGGAGCACACTGCGATGGGTTAGGAACTGGCTGGAGGGCTAAGCCCAGAGAGTGGTGGTGAATGGTGCCACATCCAGCTGGCAGCCAGTCACTAGTGGTGTGCCCCAGGGATCAGTACTGGGCCCCATGCTCTTTAACATCTTTATTGATGATCTGGACGAGGGCATTGAGTCCATCATCAGTAAATTTGCTGACGACACCAAGCTGGGGGCAGGAGTTGATCTGCTGGAGGGTAGAGAGGCTCTGCAGAGGGACCTCGACAGGCTGGACAGATGGGCAGAATCAAACGGCATGAGATTTAACACATCCAAGTGCCGGGTTCTGCACATTGGCCACAACAACCCCATGCAGAGTTACAAGCTGGGGTCAGAGTGGCTGGAGAGCAGTCAGGCTGAGAGGGACCTAGGGGTGCTGGTTGACGGTAGACTGAACATGAGCCTGCAGTGTGCCCAGGCAGCTAAGACGGCCAATGGCATCCTGGCTTGCATCAGGAACAGTGTGGCCAGCAGGAGCAGGGAGGTCATTCTGCCCCTGTACACTGCACTGGTTAGGCCGCACCTCGAGTACTGTGTCCAGTTCTGGGCCCCTCAGTTTAGGAAGGATGTTGACTTGCTGGAACGAGTCCACAGAAGAGCAACAAAGTTGGTGAGGGGTTTGGAACATAAGCCCTACGAGGAGAGGCTGAGGGAGCTGGGGTTGCTTAGCCTGGAGAAGAGGAGATTCAGGGGTGACCTTATTACTCTCTACAACTACCTGAAGGGAGGTTGTAGACAGACAGATGTTGGTCTCTTCTCCCAGGCAAGCAGTACCAGAACAAGAGGACACAGTCTCAGGCTGTGCCAGGGGAGGTTCAGGCTGGATGTTAGGAAAAAGTTCTATACAGAAAGAGTGATTGCCCATTGGAATGGGCTGCCTGGGGAGGTGGTGGAGTCGCCATCATTGGAGGTTTTCAGGAGAAGACTTGATGGGGTGCTTGGTGCCGTGGGTTAGTTGTTTGGGTGGTGTTGGATTGGTTGATGGGTTGGACGCAATGATCTTGAAGGTCTCTTCCAACCTGGTTTATTCTATGTGTTCTATGTATTCTATGTATTCTATGTATTCTATGTATATCAAAACCTGCACTATAGACACAAACATTATGTTTCAGATGCTTAAACAGAGAAACCATATGCTATAGTAGTTGCCCTGTGGTAGATGGCTCTATTTGACTTGGCTAAGATGGAGTTAATTCTCCCCAGAGCATCTCTCTAGTGCTGTGTTTTGCAGTGCTGTAGCTGGGTGTTGATAACACATCAGTGTTACGGCTTCTGTTGAACCAAGCACTAGGGCTGTGCTTTTCCTACATTTCCCCACCCCAAGAGTATGCTGAGAGATGAGTAAGCTCCTGGGAGGAAACACAGCCAAGCCAGCTGACAAAAATAACCAAAGAGTATTCCACAGCATATGATGTCACCTCAGACATATAATCTAAGTGAAAGAAGGAAGTGTGGGGATGTTTGTTGATGGTGTCTGCCCTTTGGAGCAACTGCTACATGTATTGGAGCCCTGCTTCCCGGGAGTGATTAAATACCATCCAACTTGACGGGAAGTAGAGAATAACTTTGCTTTTGCTTCCATGCATAGCCTGTGCTTGCATTATTAAAATTGATTCTATCTTATTGTGGGCCTTGGGTTGTATTTTCCCCTCCCCTGTGGGGATCCCCTATGGGGATCACCCATAGATGCTATGTTATATCTGCTGGGCCCTGACATATTTATAAATGGCATTATATATACATTTTTAGGTAACTGAGTAAAGACTTTTACATTGTGCTTTGATTTTAGAGGATTTCAGCATTAGAAAAATATGGAGCCATCTTTTTCATCCTGACAAATATTTACAGCTATTTTAAATCTCTGGAATGAATTTACCATAGACATTCACCATTAGACAACTCCACTGCCAACTACATCCTAAATACACGGCTTCCTGTCATTTTTATATCTGAAACCTGTTCAAGTGCTCTAAGCTACCCCGATGGGTCAATAGTAGATTCTTCTATATAACAGAAGAGGAAACAGTGAACACGGTGGTGTATGAAAACTTAAATATATAATGATTGAAAAGCAGCTATATACAGAATTCTATTATCTACTTATACTCAATGTTAAGCTTTCTGAGCTGGGAGAAAGATGAGGAATTAGTAATTAACATTGCATTTTGTCTTGACATTATTTCCAATCTTGTGGTTGGGGATTTTTGTGATTTGTTTGTGTTTTTGTTAATCATGGTGATTTTGGATATTTGTTTGGTTTTGATCCCCACTCCCCCATCCCCCCTTGTTTTAAAACAAATTAATCACAGAATTACAGAATGTTAGTGGTTGGAAGGGAATTCTGGACATCATCTAGTCCAACTCCTGCTGCTAAAGAAAGTTTGCCTAGGTCAGGTTTATAGGAACATGTTCAGGTGGGTTTGGAGACTGCAGAGAAGGAGACTTCACAGCTTTTCTGGGCAGTCTATACAAGTGCTCAGTCACCTTCCAAATAAAGAACTATTGGCTTATGTTTAGATGGAACTTCCCATGTTCTAGTTAGTGCTCATTGCCCCCTGTCCTGACACTGGGCACTACCAAAAAGAGCTTGGCTTCGTGGCCTTGACACCCACCCTTTAGATGGATGATATGATATGATATGATATGATATGATATGATATGATATGATATGATATGATATGATATGATATATGATTCCCCCCTCAGTCTTCTCTTTTTTAGGCTGAAGAGGCACAGGTCTCTCTTGCATTGTAAGAGAGATGCTTTGGTTCCCTAATCATCTTTTTAGCCCTCCATTGGACTCTACACCAATTTCCTGATTATTTTGAGCTGGGAGCCCAGAACTGGGCACAGTTCTACAGATGTGTCTACACTAGGGCCACTAGTAGAGATGGTGGGGAACTGTAAACTAGCTACTCATCTTAAAGATGTCTTGTGATTGATTAATGGAGTACCTACACAGAAACACCCACAAACATATATGAGTCATGCATAGATACATACATGAAATAAATGTTTATATATAACAGATATCTAATAACATATTACAATACACTGTTTACTTGTTACTAACAGACTCCATGAAGCTTGATTATTATATGTTTTTTGTAATCCCCAGATTTGATACATCATCTCTGGTTTCAGTAAAGATAGGCTGCAGTTGAGAGCCAAAGAGAAGTGTTAATTTTCTTTGGATAAAGTTAAGGTTTCAGTAGCTGCTAAACAGTAGCTGCTAAACAGTACTGCAAAGTGCAACCTAAACATATTTTGTCCTTAGTCTGTACTAAATGCCTGAGCAGGCAATTTTGTGTGTATATAGTTTTCTCAATAACGTTAGATAAAAGTTTACCCAGCCTACGTGTAATCCTCAAAAGACTGATCAGCAGATTCTGCAGTCACTTACTTCTTTCTCAATACATTATGCAAACTTTTTGGAAAGGAGATTAGTTTCTTTCCAAATAGCAATGAGATGTTGTTTCATTAAAACAAGTTAATGAATTACTGAAGCAGCATTTTATGGGCAAAGTTAGAGAAGACTCTTTTCATGCAATTAGTGATTGCAGACTAATATCTAAAGTAAGTTCTTAGTTGTGAAATGCTGACTTTCTGTGCCTCTTTCACAGTCTACTGAAATAGTACAGATCTAAGTCATAGAAATGTCACCCAAATGGGAACATTTCCAGAAAGCAGAAATTAGTTTGGCCTGTGCTCTGAACATATGAAATAGAGGCCAAAAATCTAAACATATTGAAGTTTTCAGATAATACTAGAAAACACAGGTCTGTGCTCAATTCTTGTAATTCAGAATAGGACAGAATATTTGTGGTCACCCATTTTAATAATATTACATTTAATTTTATAATTTTTATATATTTTTATATTTTATAATTTTATATATATTTGTTTTGTTTTTTTTCCTAGCAGACATAATTATGTTTCTTTAGCTATCCAAACTATGCTACTCACTATTACTGGGAAGGTTGATTTGTGCTAAGATCCTCCAAATAAAATTGTTAAAATCAAAATGGTTCCATGAGCTGATTATGAAGGGTGATTAGACCAACAGATGCAAGGAATGCCAGACAGAAAGTAGATACTACTTGGAATCCTCTGGTCCTCTTTATCTCCAATTGATTTAATACATTGATGTTTGGGCTCTCGAGAGAGAATAGACTGCACATTTTTGATGTTAGTGTGAGATTTAGCTTGAGACACAAGTTACTTGTTATGGGATATCTACTCTTTGACACATTTCTGTGCACCAGGAGGTTACTTTTAATTTTAAGGACTGATTGCATCGCAATTTTTGTTAGCATAAAATGCTCCTGATGGTTCTAGTATCATATTTATCTTATACCTCAGCCTTTTTATCTGTCTGCTATTAAATAATTTCATCAACTTACTTTTATCTTCTAACTCCAGAGATAGGAAAGAACATTTATTCACTCCTAGTTGTAAACAAACCTTTATCCTTTCTGTAACTGTCAATTAGAAAGTACCATAACCACACACTACCAGAAACCAGGTATTATACTAAATATATATAACAAACACATAAAATGTAGTCTCTAAGCAGTTTGGATTATGCTGTGATAAAATGTAGAGACCACACTTGCTGTTGGCAATTTACCTGGGAACTATTTGGAGAAATATAACAGCTTTTGACTAACTCCTCTGTTAGACTAAGAAGAACTTCTGTATGCTCTCAGTGAGCTTATGTCTTCCTAACACAACACAGGTTCCTTTCATTCCATGAAATATATATATTTTTATTTCAATTGCAACTTTGCCTTTGTCAGAATGTTTGGCTAATAGAACCCAATAGTTGTGTGTTACTTATATGCAATTTCAAATATATCAACATATATGAGCAATATAAAACATATCAATGTATTATTTGGAAGGAACAAGGTGCTTAGAAAAATTCAAAATATGGTGACAAATTCTGTTAGAATTTAATATATCTCTTTAAATCTAGCTTTTCAATTCAATTGGCTCTTGAAGAGTAATAGCATAAGTTTCTGCATGTCTCAGGACAAGTTTTCATAAGACTTAGCATTAACAACGTTTAGAGAGGACCACTACAGGATTCAGTGTTCTGATGCAAGACTACAATTTAGAGCAGTAGCAAGGTCATTAGGGGTATTTGTCAGTCTTTCCTAATGAGCTGATCAGTCTTTTCATCATTCACATGTGTTGTTGCTGACACAGGTCTCCCAGATCATGGTTTGTCAAAATTGCCAGTCTCACCTGACTTGAAATGTTTCAACCATCTGTACACATTTCTCAGTTTCATGGCTTCAACCTTGTACAGTTTGCATATTCTTGTGTCTTTACTGCCTGAACTTTCACTTTGCAAAACTTCTTTCGCCATGCATTGCCATTTATGATGCTGGTACCTCCTCTTCTGAACTGAATGTTCAGTTCATTAGCGTTCAAACCCTCAAAAGCTAAAAAGATACAGATATAGAATCCTGAAAATAACTACCTCTAAACACACTGAGAAGGTTTTTTTCCTCATTTTGATGTTAAAAAGTGTATGACAATCAAGAAATTTTATTAGATCTGTTTGCAGGTCATGATAACAATAAACTCTGCCTAAAAATTTAAGAAAAAAAAACCTATTGATTTCTGAATTTCTGTAGCCTCCAGCTTCAGATGATGAAAACTTAAAAAATATACTCAGATGTGACACCATACACATGCAATCTGGTTTTGCATTCTTCTCTCAACCTTTGATCTGGGATATAGTCAGAGACATGACTCTGAGCTAAGTAAGACCTTTTGCAGTTGCTGTATATTTGTGTTTCTATACATCTATTTTATGGAAATTAGCCATCTCAGTCACTCTGATTTGAAATGAATACAAAAAGGAAACACATGTGAAATTGCTAATTAAATGTTCTGGTTGAAGAGAAGAATCAAAAGATTCTTAGAAACCAAGAAAATAAGGAAAACAGTCCTAGAACAAGATAAACTGAAATTAAATAGATTGATGAAAAAGCTAGAATAAATAAACAAAGAAACAAGCCAAAATCAAACAAAAATACTCCAATTCTTGGTTTCAGAAGAAAAAGAGATACTGAAGTGAAAGAATTCTGGATTTGTTTCAAATTCGCACTCAAAGAGAAGGTAATAAAGAGAGGAGGAAGAAAACATCTAAAAGGGATGCTAGACATAGGAGAGCTAATATTACATATATACCTCAGCTCATTTATTTATTATTTTTTTTTACTCTTTGTGGTATATATGAAGACAAACATACTTTTAACTTACTTAGTAGAAATGAAACAGACTTTGTATTTCCCTGGTGAAATGCAATATTGATTGGAAAAGAAAAACAAAAAGGAAAACCTAAAAAAAATCTTAAATGCTGATGTTCTTCATCTATCTCCAGATGTTAAAGGCCTGTGACCAGCAAACCAGAAATGCAGATACTTCTGTGTGCTTCCATGACTGCATACTATGGGGTTCCTTTGGTATGCCTTTCTTTAGTAGTATAATCCAAATGCATTTTACTTGATAAGTTTTTATGCAAATCTCACAACACATTTTTCTACCACATGTTGGAACATTTGTGCAAAAAAAATTTCTCATCTTTATGTTTGAAATTTATGGGAACACAATTAAAATGAGAGGAGTCCAAAGGTATCAAGATAATTACATTTTTCTAATCTTACTAAACAAGATAAATTACCTGCAGGCCCTCTTATAAAAGATGAAATCTTCATAATAAGTGAATTAATCAAGCAGCAGCTTGCTACTGCACATGCATTTATAACAGGAATGATTCAAAGACTTATTTTATGGGGAAATTAATGGAAACAGGCTTTTCATTCTTCTGCACCAATTGAAAACCTCAGCAACCAGCTGCCCACTTGTCAAGAAAACAGAAAGAAGCTGGAAACAAAGATAAATAAAAACACCTTTTTCCTGGCACTTTTGAAGAGAAAAAGCAGCTCTCATTTACAGCAGCCATCTGTTTGTTATTTAATATGGGTGAATTACATGCTGTAATGAGTTTGTTTCTGCATCACTCAGTGCAATGGAACACAAGTTCACTCTCATAATGTGCAGCAGTTTTTAAAAGCTAATCATTTAATTGGACACAATAGTCAATGACAAATGGAGATGTAAAAACTCAGCCAGCTGTAGAGTGAATATGTAATCATTGTGAAATCATATTATTTTACATGCATGAAGACTCTTTAATAGTAGCTGATGTTGGTCATCACTACAGACTGAAGAATGAAAGAAACATGATGAAAAGCAGCATTTCAAAACCATTCTTAATATAATTGGGCTATATTCAGGCCCATGCTGTAGCTGCCCTTAGATTTAGGTACTCTATAATCTCCTAATTGTTTAGGGGCCTATCCCAGTTTTTGTTTACATTTGCTTTCAACATTTATAGTTCAGCAGGCATGACCTACCGTTTGCTGTGAGTCATCTGATTAGTTTGTGTTCAGGCTGCTTCATAGTTCCCATTGACTTGCTCCTTGTTTTGTTTACAATGTTACATTAAAATAAACAGAGAAAAGTGGAAAGAGTGACTCACAGGAACAAAAGTGGTTTCAGGGAGTCTAAACTTTGGGTTAGATATTTTTTATCTTGTGGTAAGGGATTTACCTATTTTCAGAACTTCATAAGGAAGCAAATACATTTTCAAATGTTTTTTCTTTAGACGTTTTACAGATTCAGCCAGTCTGTGAGCTTTAGCCAGTTTCAGTAGAATGTAGCCATTTTCTGGTGCGTTAGTTTTATCAGTTCTTCACTTGCAAAGGCTGACACAGCATCCTTTATTTTGGCTTTAAAATAAAGCAAGAAATGCTGTTTCAATGTTAATATAATCTATTTTTGGATAAAGCAAAAAATGTCCAGGTTTTGGTTAACTTTTAACAGAAATAAACTTAAATCAGGATTCCACTATGTTAAGAATCAAAGTCCTGAAGAGATTAGATGAAGCATATCAACTTTCTGATAGCACGTTTGACCGTATAGTTCCATCCTGTTTGTCATTGTTACATAAAGGCCTGTGTAATTGGATACATCCAAAGAAGTAAGAAGTGAGAAAAAAAATATTCATAGACAGAGATGAAGCAAAGTTTATTTCCTCCCTCTAAGCTTTAGGGAATTCAAAACAAGGAAAATACCCCACAAAGAATGAAAGTGTTATCACCTCAACAGGTCTGGGAGGTGGTTTAAGAAGATAGAACAAAAGGGAGAAAGTGAAGCTACAGAGTAGAAGAGTAATAAATAGGTTATCTCCTTAGGCTCAAAGAGAAAATGAGGAAAGCAAATTATGCATGGCAGAAACATGCACCCAGGAAATAAGATACAGAAATGCACTGCTAATTGAAAAAACTTTTCAAGCCCACATCATAAATACAGTCAGTAGGAAGGAGATGTCACAAAGTTCCTAGTGGGTGATTTAAAATCAGATAAGGAGAGTAAATTGTAAAATACTTCCTAATAAAAAAGTTGGAAAAAAAGTTCAGAAGAGCCAAACATGTTAAACTTACTGATAATGCATGTAAGATGGAAGGCATAACCATTTGCATAGAGCAAGCATGACTTACAGGGAAAATGTCCAAGGAAAATCTGAATCAACATAAGCTGCCATGTGGCTGGCTTTCTATTTTTTATTTTTTTTTAAAGGACAAGATGTTTTCCATTTAGTGCAAGCAGGCTGAACAATCAAACCACTTCTCCTCCGCCTATTCCAACTTGAGAGTGATACCTGGCTTCTGCTCCCTCGAAGTCTCTATCCCTTCTCTAATCCTATCATCCCTGGTAGTAGCAGATACTGGAGTCATCCACTGGTGAGTGGATGTAGGTTAAAAATAAGTTAAATCTATTTAAAAGTCATATGGAGTTGTAGCTTAATCGTGCAAGGAGAAAAAAGAAAAGTAAATGTGAAGGAAAAGGTTCAACATTTGCATAGCACAGCCTGAGACGTGGCACAAAAGCTGTAGCTGTTCTGTTGGACCAGAACTGCAGAGAGAAAATAAAAATATCATAACAACAAAATGATCAATTTTAGAAAATCAAATTTAAGTACCTTACGTTTTGTTTTTAAAACTAGTTTCCAAATTTTGCAGAAATAGGAAATGGAATGTATACAAATCCCTGTGACTAGGTAACGATTTATTTTCTGCAAGAGATATAAAGTATCATCATATTATTTAATCTGATGTCCTCATCCAATCTACATGGATGACACCAAGCCAAAGTTCGTGCATTACTTCACAGCATTTGCCTGCAGGTTGAAATGCACAGAATGGACATAGATATTCCATGAACAGTTCACTGCAGGAAAAAAATTAGAAAAACAAACCCAACATAGATTACAGTAGAAAAATTCTTAGTAAGAAGAGTAATAACAGTTTTAGTATCATTTATATTTTAAAATGTTTTCATGAGGTCCTTCTATAAGCTTTAGACTGGGTTTTGAGAGGTGCAGAGGGGACATTAATAAGAACACTGATACAGAATAATTACCTAACCACTACTCAAAATTCTAGTTTTAATCATAGTTGAGTGCTTAGCCTGGTTAGACATCTTCCTCAGTTCTGCTAGGACCTATAATTATGTTTAAGTACCAACATAATTTGGAAAACCTAAGCTTGGCTGACTGTGATGATGAGTGGTTTAGAAAGGAGAAATACAAGAGAAGTTGATTATTATTTTAGATGTAAAAGAATTTAAAATAATAACAAGACTGCCTCCCATCAGCTATTTTCCTAGATCAAGTAAATATTTTATATTGCAAAAATAACTGTGCTATATATTTGTAGGTCGCCAAGAAATTTGAAAGTATGAATTTATTTGCAGAGATTAGTACTTTATCCTACATGTTCATACATTTGCCTTTTATGGTGATGAACATTAGATACTATTCACATAGATCTAATGTCAAAGTTAGAGTAAGGCACTTGAAATTTAAAAGAAGTCTGAACAGAATGTCATTAGTGTGTCTACCGCATAGAACCAGATCAGGCCAAAAAGAAATCACAGAATCACAGAAACATTCATGTTGGAAAAGACCCTTGGGATCATCAGGTCCAACTGATAACCCTATTTTAAAAAGTCCACCCTTAAACCGTATCTCCAAGCACCACATCTAAAGGACCTTTAAACACATCAAGGGTTGGTGACTCAACCACCTATATGACTAGAGATAAGATCACATAGGTAATTCCTTATACACCTAACAGTTTTGGGTTTACTTTCCTTTATTGCTATATAAAAAGAATAAAATGAATGTAAAGAGCTGACCAAACGAAAGAGAATAAGCTGATCCAGTGTGAAGAGAGAGATAAAACCAACACCAAAATGAAGTCTGCAAAAGCAAAAGGGTGGTTGTAGCCAGGAGGGAGTTGGTCTCTTCTCTCAAGCAACCAACACCAGAACAAGAGGATACAGTCTCAAGCTGCACCAGGGGAAGTTTAGGCTCGAGGTGAGGAGAAAGTTCTTCACTGAGAGAGTCATTCGCCATTGGAATGGGCTGCCCAGCAAGGTGGTGGAGTCACCATCCCTGGAGGTGTTCAAGAGGGGATTGGATGTGACACTTGGTGCCATGGTTTAGTCATGGGTCTGTGGTGACAGGTTGGACTCAATGATCTTTGAGGTCTCTTCCAACCTTGGTGATACTGTGATCTATTTATTGCTGCTGCTGTTGAACTGTTTTTGCTCTAGGCAGTTTGACCATGTATCCAAGTACTGGAAATGACACACTATGTTCTTTTCAAAAAATGTCTGGAATGTAATTCTTTTCACCAAATGTTGTCATTGGCAAGGCAGACACTGGCATCACAACCAGTATCCATTTATAGTCTGTGAGTATTCATCATTACTCCTTGCTCTTTAAGAACTGCCCAAATATTCAAATATATTAAATGGAGGCTTTTGAAATGGGTGCTATAGATATAAATGAGAGAATCTTTCTTCCTGAAAGCTAATAAAAAAGCTCTCTCTGCTTTTGGAGTCTAAGACTGGGACTGAAACCAAAAATGTAGGCTAGTAAGTCATACTTCCAAAAATGGGCAATGACTCAACTCTTCCAAGATTTTATCCAGCCAAAGGTGGGAATTTATGCTCTAGGAACCAACAGCACAAACATCTATGCTAAATCTTCCTTTTGTAGTCAGTGAAGAGGAACACATACTGCAAAGGTGTGATTTATCTCAAACCAAAGTAAACATCTAAAATGTGTTAGGTGAATTGACCCAAGAATGGCCTGTTTCTGTTGTCTATCTGTAAAAGCAGTTTAGATTAACATAGAGGCAGATGTGTCCCCTCTAGATGTCTAAAGCTGGAGAAATTCACACCACAGAAATTCTATACCCCAGCTTTTACATTGCAGCAGTGTTAAAAGCAGTCATCAAAAAATGAGGAACAAGTGCAGTTCTTTCCCTAATCAGTGCAGATTTAAGTTCAACCTAGACTTCTCAAAAGGCAGTATGCTGTGAGGCTAGAAGCTGAGGTTAGTTTTATTAAATGCAAGGAATATTCACCACTTTCACCACCTCTGTAGCTAAGAGTTCAATATCGTCTCAGCCAAAGGCAAGGAAAGCAAGCATCCTAGCTTAATGAAGAGGACACTCATAGTAGGATGATCAGAAACTTGGGTCCTGATATGTAAATTCTATCATAGTTCTATAATTGTTTATATATTTCACCCACTGGCATGTACGTATTTTACCCAGTGGAATGTAATTATGTTGCCAGGCCCTTTATGAGTCTGGGCCTTACAGTCAAAACAAGACCAAGATATGACTGGCAAATCTCAATACAAAGGTGCCAACAGTCATGAAAATAGAAACTTTTGATAATTACTGCTGCATTTTTCTGGGGAAGAGAAAGCAAGGAACTGATGAATCACCAACAGGTCACTTGTCTAGAAAGACCATTGCTTGTCTGAGCAAAAACTATCAGCAGAGAGTTTTATTTAGATATTAAAATATGTATCATGTTACATTACAGTTGGTGTTACTCCATATGATGAATTTGTGAAAAACAGAGCATTCCTGTTCTAGATAAGTCAGCAGTAATATTTTATGGTATATGAACTGACATTTTGCAGGCATCACAGATTCAATTAGATTAGCTATTTCAGTATCTGTTGATAACTATAAACATTTCATCAAAATGCAATCTGGATATTGTACGTTATATGACATAATATTACTTTATAAAGTCTGGTAATACACCAAACAAAAAAGATTCACTAATTACTTTGGGTTGGAAAACTCCCTCAAAGGTCATTTTGCCCAACCCGCCTGCAGTCAGGAGGGACACCTGCAAGTAGATCAAGCTGCCCAGGGCCACATCAAGTCTGATCTTGAGTATCGCCTGGGACAGAGCCTCAACCACATTGCTAGGCAGCCTGTTTCAGTATTTCACCACTCTCATTGTAAAAAACTCCCTCCCTCTAAATCTATCTTGCTCCAGCTTAAAACCATTGCCCCTCATCCTATTGCTACAAGCCCTTCTAAACAATCCTTCCTCAGCCTTCCTGTAGGTCCCCTTCAGATATTGAAATGTAGTTATTAGGTCTTCCCAGAGCTTTCACCTCTCCAGCCCCAGATCTTTCAGCCTGTCTTCAGACAGATCTTTTGTTTAGGCACCAGTGTTTGCTGTCTGTAAACTTTCAAGCCACCTGCATGAATCTGAGAGCAGAATTTATAATGACACTGCCTAATCCAGGGTAAATCTTTTACTCCCTTCTAATGGGATCTCTATCAGCCATACCCAGAATTACAATCAATCATTGAACCAAAAAGCATGTATACAGAGACTGAAACATCCAGCATGTTTTTTCTCCTCCCACTTGATACTTACATCTTTATTCTCAAAATGTTTCTAACTGAATGTTTGGATGAATTATGCTTAAGTCTTCCACAGATGCAAAGAGAAAGGAGGCATTGTATTTCCATTTCCTGTCTTTATCAACATCTACTTAGAATTATATGGAGAGATTCTTAGCTAGTGTGAATCTCTCGAGCCCTGTGAGGCCAGCTGTGGAGCCCATGACTTTCTCACTGTTGTCTGCTCAAAGGAATGCTTATGGCTGAGAGTGTTTCCATATCCCAATTAATGCTTGACAGAATAATTATCTTTTTTTTTTTTTTTTTTTTAATATAGATATATAAGGAAGGCAATTGTAGACATACTTCTAGCTGCATTCTTATCTATCTTGACAAAGCATCTCCTATGAAACCCTTTCGTGCTGTAGCAGAAAATTGTCATGAGGTATGTTTTTTCAAGAGTATTTATATCTTTGATCTTTGCCTCCAAATAGTGTTCAACTATTGTGAATTTTCTTTAGGACCTTTATCTTTTAGTGTGTTATAAAAACATCCTGAATTACATTGTAATTGTTTGTTTTCTATCTTGTAACTGTATGTAACATGTACAACTGTAACTGACCTCAACTGAAACTACAGGAATGACTGAAGAGCCATACACCCTTCATCCTTCAGTGTCAATATAATGAACCTTACAACATGGAGAAGAACAAGGAGTGGCAAATATTATATTTTCCTCTTGGGGTGAGTAATTCTAAGGGGTATTGGAAGGACATACATAAGGCACATACAGAACCTTAATTCTTTCTATAAGATGCCAAATAGGGCAATTCACAGAGGGGAAGATAAAACATGTATTATTAAAATCAGCAGTAAAATTACTTCCCCCTACAGCAAAGGGAAAGCCAAGAAAGAATTGTGACTGTCTGTCCCTGGGTTTCTCCTAGCACTGGACTAAGTTTAAAAGCTTGATCTCACTCTATGAGTAGAGTTTTTAATCTTTTTTTAGCTACTTTGCTTTTAAAATCAATGAGTATATTTTGCTAAGGGCAATAGGATGTTCAAATTTCTTTCTGATTGATGTGACCACTATATACAGTGGTGGAAGTTTGTCTTAATACTTATTTACAACCACCACAAAATAAATAAAGGAAATACAGAATAAGAATGAAAATCTTAAAAGATGACAGAACTTAAAGGAAAACAATAATAAGAAATAAAGCAGCAGAATCAAGAGATCTGCTGATCTACTCACTTTTATGATGAAACTTCAGGGATCTAGACTGAATTTTGTCTCTAGTTATAATGGAGATACAGACTACAGTAGCTTATGGGGTTTATCTTGTATATGAGTCTCATAATTTACTAGTTCCAGAAGCCGTAATGAGTTATGTCACACTACTCTTGCATAGCCTCTAAAGCCTGTAACTCACTACAAGCCATGAGTGTTATCATTAATTCAGTACTTTTCCAGTCTTAGAGATTTGCATCCAGATTCTGAGATTTTTTTCCCCATACTTCACCAGTGGTGCATGAACACGAGAAATGAATATGAGAAAGTAAGGTTGATACAAACCCCCTGACCTGCCATTCTCTGTGCAGCCAAGAAAGTACTTCTCTTTCTCTTCAATTTAGTTAAATCTAGAAGCAAATAAATAAATAAAAATTTTTAAAAATCCAGATGTTTTCAAGATCTTTTTTTAAAACTGTGAGGTTTTCAAGATGCAAAGTATCCACTGTTTCTCAGTGGCTTTCATGAGATCTGAATGCTGGCCTGCAACTAAGGCATCATCTTCGTTCTCTTATCAGCATGAATTTATGATCCAGAAAATTTGAAATCTAACATATTTTTATCTCATTGCACCCTAACTCTGTGTGGACTTCTCTTTTAATTATTTATTCTGGCTATATTATTTTTTTGACTCAGTCCGGTATATTATGAAACTTTTATGTAGAGATAACACTCTAATTTGAAATATAGTGAAATCTGATTTTAGAATACATAGAAGGAAGCTGGGTTGAGTATTTTCATTAGCACTCACTGTACACTACTGTATATATTTAGCTATATCAGCTAAATGCTGAAGAAAAGCCTCAGTGGAATAATTAATGATTTACAAAGAAGTAAACGAAAAAAGAATTAAGGCCAGTAATTTCAGCTTTTCTAAGGCCCTACACAAGTAACTAGAACTTCACCTTATCATAACCATAAGTATTTATTTCACTATGTTGGAAAATATAGCTAAAGCTTACACAGAATTACACAGTTAGCTATTGTTATTGTTGTTTTATTGTTGCTGTTGAGGAGTGTCAAACAGCATTCAGTTTTACATGGGGTAATCTAGTTACTGGTTTGTAGTTATCCTGTGTTGAGTGGGGTTTTTTATCATTTTTTTTTAGTTCAGTAGTATAATTTAGAAAATAATAGAAATGTCCATTTATATAACTAAAGCAGTAAAAACCCTCTTTAGCACTTAAAAAAATCTTTCTGTGTTATGTGAAATTTCCTGCCCGTCTCATTTTCATTATATCTCTGGTTGTGGTCATTTGTTCTGGATTTCAAAGGGCAAGCACTAATGATTGGTTTCTGGCACTGTTAAGAAGTTAATTTCAAAAGATTTACCTGATTTAAAAAATGTATTGACACAAGAATAAAGACATTTCATTTCAACTCTTTCTCTGAAGAAGGAATGCATGACCTAGACAGAACTACATGCATCTCAGAAATAGGGCTCTTAATTTGTTTGGTGCCTTGCTGATGGTTCATACTGGTAATCTAGTAGGGTTAAAACTCTTGCTCAAATAGTTCCACTTAATAAGATTGCAAAGTAAATCTTAGTAATCTGCAGGTGTAAGCAAAAAATAGAAGAATTCAATTGGCTGCCACAACCTTTAATCTACCATACAGGGTGTAAGCATTATGATATAGTCTTTCACAGCAACCATGAATAGAATAGAATAGAATAGAATAGAATAGAATAGAATAGACCAGACCAGGTTGGAAGAGACCTTCAAGATCATTGCATCCAGCCTATCACCCAACCCACCTAATCAACTAAACCATGCAACCAAGCACCCTATCAAGTCTCCTCCTGAACACCTCCAATGACTCCACCACCTCCCCGGGCAGCCCATTCCAGTAGGCAATCACTCTCTCTGTGTGCTTACAGAAGCCTCTCATAATGAATAAACTCATGAGGTAGAGGTCAGAGTGCTTGATCAGCCCTAATTCTGGTGATCCATAGCTTTCATGTATATGATTTTGAAACTTCAGTTTATATCTTAATGTTGTTTCTTTGGCATTTTTAGCAGATACATCGGTGTTTTATCACACAATTCTGTCACACAATTACTTGATCAACAGTAGCCTAGAGCTCTGCTGTCTTAGCACTTCACCAAAATTCCTTGAACTAAGTCAGCTGATATCTAAAGGCAAAGTAGTTGTGTTCCGTGAATCAGAGAGGGGTCATGTAACAAGCCAATAGGAAGAGTATTGTTTATAAACAGTCTAAACAGGTCAAATATAATCTAATAACTCAGAATACCAAGTATGAGGCCTTTCTAGCCAGACTGCCATCTTTTCTCTAGAAGAGCTGAGGGAATTTCAGAGATGGCTTTCTCAGTTGCATCTTCTTTTTCATGTGGTCATCTTCAAGCCAAATAAAATTGGAATGATAGGGTAATAATTTTACCCAGATATGAATGAAAGACAAAATGTAAAAAACAAAATGTGGGTTTCAGCATGTTTTGGACAAGAAGAAGCTTTCAAGTTGCTATCATTTCTACTGAAAAACATGTGAAATCACATTCTTATGGTCACAGCAGTAATAGGGGGTGGGGGTGGGGGGTTGTGCGTGTGAGAAAACATGGTTAAAATGTCCAGAAATTTGGCCTATTCTAATTGAGATTCAGGTTACATTTTTATTATATCTCTTAGGGAAATAGGAGATTTCAGAAAAGATTATATATGGGGGGCAAAAAAATCAGTAATATCACAGACTAGAAGAGAATCTAGTATGCACCTCTCTCAAATCAACAGAGGGACTAATAACACATAGTAGCAACTGACATAATTTATTAGCATCAATGAGAGCGCTTTCCAAAATATCTCCTAAAAGTTTTGTACAGCATAATGTAAAGCAAATAAGATGAAAAAATCAAGTGTATGCTCACAGTTCACATCTAGATTTTTAATAAGCTAGGAATAAGGTGAAGTGGATAAAATAGAAATCACAATATCACAGTATAACTAAGGTTGGAAGAGACCCCAAGGATCATCGAGTCCAACCTGTCTTGGTAGACCTCACGACTAGACCATGGCACCAAGTGCCACGTCCAATCTCCTCTTGAACACCTAAATCCTTAGGAACCTGGAAAATGCAAGGAAGTATGAATCAGAACAACCAAATTTCCTGTTTTCTTGATCACAATAAGATGTTTGCAACATATTTCTGAGGATTTTAATTTACCTATAAGTCCATTTAACTATGGATAGGTATGTGGGGGGAAAAAAAGGCATCAAAGTGTGAAATGTGTACATATGAGCAGGTGCAATTTAATATTGACTGACTTGTCCACAGAATAATTAGAACTCTTTTGGTTCAGAGTAAGTATTAAAGAAATACTTGATTATGTAAAAACTAGTTAAATATTTATATTTATACTTATACACAGTAAATTTTCTCTGTTTAAAAAAAGGATAAATAATTAACTTTCTATGCTAAAAACAATGAACCTAAGTCAATATGTTTATTCTGGTTTTATTATCTCTAACTCTCTTATGTAAGATATGAACTGAAACAACAGAACTTTTATAGAGTAAGAAAACTTGGGTCAACTTGCTGGGTGAGCAGATATACATACATATGAAGCTTGCCAAACCTGTGAGCCATGATGAAGGAGCTTAATTAAAGTTCATGGACAAATTAAAAGTGAGAAAAAATAGAGCAGCAAGAAATACATTAATTAAGAAAACCTGTATCTTAAAAAAAAAAAAGCAGACCCTAGAGTATCAGTACAGTAATAAGTAACAGCAGGGGTGACCATCAGGCAGAAGATAAAATGGAGTAATATGGGGTGAGAGAGCAAGCTGTCCAGGTGTAAAGTTGTTATAAAGTCCATTACACTAAAGCTCAAGAGTAGCACTGAAGAGTTCCAACTGAGTTGTCTGGGAAAAGCTATCCCATGAAAGTATCTCCTGTTGGACATCAGAATAATTTTTGGCTATCTTTGTTACAGCAGTATTACAATTCTGTGTTCATGTAAGCATTTTCTTAGGTTTTTGGATCTCTTTAATAAATAAAAGTCAAGGTGTTTATTTAATGCAAAACAAATAAAGAGTACTCTGCTGCAGTGAATAGATTTCTATGAAAACAACATATTTTCAAGGTACTTTTATATTTTGGCCTTTGGAAAAGCTGCTTGTTTTTTTTATTTTCCAGATTTTCCACAACTTCTTAGAAACTTTTTGGAGGTTTTCCAATTTGCTTATGGGTTGTTGACATTTTACTTTGCTCTCCCCCCTCACTCTTATGGCCTGAATATATTGTTCTATAAATGTGGGTAGAATCCACAGATAGTCCCCACAGTTTCTCTCTAGAGGAGAAACAGGTACTTGTTCAGATTAGTTCACTTAATTTTCCTGTATACTTATTTCTGTCTGTAATAGGTAGTTCATTAGTGATGTTTACACTGCGCTGATGCTCATTGAGAGGAATCTCATGCTGTTTCATGTTAATAGAAAGCTGATGAAAATTTGCTGTTTCAAGCAATTAATATTAACAATTTTTATCGCATCTATTGCTGTCATTCTGCTCTGTATTAACAGCAGCTGTAGCAAAGCTGTGGTTAAGGCAAAATAGGCAGCAGATCAGAGACCATTTTGTAGCCCCTTTTAATTTCCTGCCCTGACAGCAACATCTTTGTTTATGCAGAAATGGCTATGGTTTAATACGTTGTACAGAAATTTTCAGAAATCACTTGAAACAGTTATTTATTTATCAAATTAGGACAAGAATTAAATTTTAGTTGTGTTACTTGCAATATGCCTTTTGATTTTAAACAACCTACCCTGTATCTAGTTAAAATTAATTTTTAGGCTGCTTCATGTAAAAATAATAATAAGCATGTGTCAGATGTTTCTTTTCCTCACATTCTTCCATGAGAGAGACAGAATTGGAGAAGATGACAAACATCCCTTAGTACCAGCTGTAGTCTGTTTGTTTTGTTGTCATTACTGTTGTTGGTTTTGTTTTCCTCATTCATTTTTCTCTGTTTTCTGTGATTCTGCTTTTACGTCTTTCAATTTCTAGGAATAATTTTAAAACATTTAGAGAAAGAGAAATGAAAACCATTAAAAAATGCAACTAAAAAAAAAAAAGGAAGAAAATAAACCAAAACATTTATTTTAAAATGTTTTTTAATGTAATCTAATATTTGCTTTAACCTTGATCTTCTTAAGATCTGAAGTAGGAAGCTTCAAAGTGTTTTAAAAATCATATCCTTAAAAAATCTTGCTCATTTGAATGCAAGCACCTTACAAAGTCAGTACTGGTTGTTCTCATTGAAGTTTATAATGCCTTAGATATTCAAATTAACTTTGTGCTTTCCATTTGTTATGCAAATTTTCAAACTTGATATATCACATGTTTTATCAACATTAATACAGCTTTCACTTACAGGATTTACAGGAATAGATGCATATTCTGAGGATGCACATTTTTACCTTGAATTATCAAAAAATTATAAAATTATTGTGCATTGCTTTAATCAGACTTGGGTTTTATGTGGTAATTGAAAGCCCTTTTACATTCCATTCTGTGTCTGGAGGTCTGTGTATAAAACCAGTTCAGGAGAAACCAAAGTGAAGACACCTGCTGGCTTATAACACAAATACTAAAATATCTCAGAGCCTGCTGAAAGGAGAATTGGAACAATATGTCATTACTGAAGGCTTACTTGCAAGTTCTAATGTATTATAATGAAAACAGTATGACAAACCTAATGAGACAGTGAAGATTTGGGTAATTGTTCCTACAATGTATGGTAACTTTTGCAGCCGTTATTGGCAAACATAAAACCTAATGAGACTTTATTAATTTAAATGCAGTACATCTGCAAAACATTTCCTTAGTTGCAGTCTCTTCTGATACTCTTCCCTCACCCATGTACTAGATCTTTTTAAGTTAATTGTTCTGCACAGTACACCTTCTAAACAAAACATACACAACATACATTGAGTAATTCTGCCAGGCTTACTTTTTGTGCGTTCAATTTCATATTGCTTGGATAGACTACAGCTTCTTTCCTCTCTGTGAAAATATGTATACTGAAACTTGTATTTTTACTTGGAATTTGATTAAGGCAACAATTTCACACAGAGATCCATTTTGTCACTGTTCTTCACATTACTCTTCCAAGAGTCCTATGGAAGCAATTCACATTTTGGAAGAGTAATATTTACTATGGCTGAATAAGGTCAATACGGTCATACTTCAGAACTCAATTCTTTTTTCTGTACAAATTTGTTGATAACTAAAGCATACATCATGTTTATTATCTGTCTTTTTATTTCCTCAGCTTAATAAAACCAAAATATTTTAAGGAAGATTTCATAATCTACCATCTGATGTAAAGTCTAACTGTGTACTTAACATTTCTAACTCTGACCAAGCATGAAAACATCAATAACTAAATTTTGCTATTATATTTTCTTTGAATAACTAGTAATTAAGCTTCAATATGAAACATTCATCAGGATTTCACTGAAACATTGATCTTGGATCATATTCTAAGTTTTGTTTTCAGAATTCTGGCATCTCCTTGTGGCAACCTCATCAAAAGCTCAGGTTCAATATATCTGGAAGACAGATCCTACTCTTTCTTTTCAGATCTTCCTGCTGCCAGTTTTAGCTTTCAAAATGTTTCAGATGAAGAAACTGAATGTCATCTTCGATCTGAACCTCCTTTCAGATAGTTGCATTTGGCCTATCTATGATCTTTCTGCATATTAGTTTTCAGACAGGATCCTTTTTATGCAGCCATATGTCTGAATTAATTTGTTAAAAGTTCAGATGATCTTTCTTAATACTTGCTTTAATTCTTTTGCTATGAACACCTGTAAAACTACACCAGTCTTCCTAGAAATCTCTTCAATTAGAATCACACAAGACATCAATAAACCTTACTTACTATATGAAGACAACCACCAAGGATGATGGCATTTTTTGATTCATTGGTTGGTTATTTTGGTAGTTTTATTTGGAGGTGTGTGTAGGTTTTCTGTTTGTTTGGTTGTGGGTATTTTTAATATTTCAGTCCTTTTCTATCTAATTTAGGGGTTGCAGTTTCCTTGAGGTAGAAGCTATCTTCCTGCCTTGTATTTGTGTTATGTGTGTACTTAAGTGTTGTAGGTGAATTCATCTGACATAAATGGCCATGACACAGCTGTATAAATCTGAGGTAGTTATCTTGTGCTGTACACTCCTTTGAAAGCAATAGGCACCTCATAAGAGAGGCATCTAGGAAAGATCAGATTAACTGCTTTCTGAAAGCACTATTTTTCTCCACTACCTATAAAAGCAGACAATGTTAGCTAGCTTAGACCTTGATGCCACATTTCAGGTATATATATTTCAGGTGTGATGAATCTCAAACACAGTATTACAAAAAGCATCACTCTTTTCCTTCTCTTTTGTAATTCTATATAATTAATCTATTTTTGTAACCCAAGAGTTATCTTTCAAAGAAATTAATTTGATTTTTAACATGAAATCTTTCTTTTAAAAAATACTGTCTGATTTTAAGTGTTTTCATGAAGAACAAAGATACACAAAATCATTGCCCTTGCCATAATGACTAATTTCTTACTCACTCAGAATTAAATGCACTTCAGATAGCGCTGATTTCTGGTTCATTTTCTCTGCTGTATTTAGTGTTGGATCTTTTTCAAGTTACAATGTCATAAAAGGATGACAAAAAAAGTCTTGACTTTGCAGTCTTGGATGAAAGAGCATTTCTGGATGAAGGTACCCATAACAGACTGCCAAATCATGGCAGAAAAACCAATAGAGCTGTCATGAAGTTCAAAAATTATATTGTCTCTGATAGAATAACTGGAAAGAGATCATATGCACTTTTCCCTTGAGCTTTGCAGGTCATTTTGGATCTATAGCACAGATTTTTGTTACAGGTTAAAAAAATTTTAGGGAATGTATTCTTCTTTATCACAAAATGTGCCAAAATTAATTAATAATTTTTCTTAATTGTACATGCTCTTGACAATCATTTTAAAAGACAAGACACAGCCAGAACTCAAAGTCAAAGCAAGCTGCATGTATTACAAGCATGGAGTATCTGGGCATGTAGGAGGCATTGTTAACAAGACACATCTTTCTTGTAGCCTAACTCTTAATGGAATCATATCTGACCATAGAATGATTCTAATCTGGTGAAATACTTGGTGAAACTATGGAAAATAATGTCTTTTGCTCTGGATAAGGAAGATATTCTCCTAAATTTTATGAAAATCAAGATTATTGCAAAATATCTGACTTCCCTATATAAGCATTATTTGAACACTAGTTAGAATTGGAAATGTCTGAGTTTATAACAAAAGGTGAAATCAGGAAGTATTTCTCTGCTTATGCTACTAGTAGTCATAACGATTAAGGATTATACAGACTACTAATTTACTGCTGCCATGAACTTACTAATAGAGATGAGAGAATGTGAAGGCAGTTACAGCATTATGTAAACACTATGAGTCTGCAGTAGCACATCAAAGCTACAATATTTTTTAATGGTAGCAAATGTCTATTGATTTCTTTCCATTCCTGTGTTTGAGTGTTAAGTTGAAGTGCAGAATATTTTTATAATAATTAAAGCAACATATTTTTTATAATAATTCTCCTAGTTCAAGCACCAGTGAATATATCTGAAAAGACAGTTTTAGAATTAAATCTTTGGTAGAAGCTTCTATACAGAGCTTCCCAGTGAAGTATTCTGGATATCACAGTTTAGGATCTTGCAACGTTTGTATGACTACGTACAGCCAAAAGGAGGTGAATGGAGCCTCTGTCTTTATCAAGACCCTGTGGGCTAATTGTAGAGTAAAGTGTATTAAATAACCAGTAGAAAAAAAAATAGGAAGATAGTTTGCCAGCCAGGACAACAGCCAAGGGAGGCTTTAATCAGCAACTGGCAGCCTCCTTTTTACCCCAAAGACTGCATAAAATAAGAACAGTCTTGGAGGCCTGCCAGAAAAAGGGAATTCTGAGGTCAGTAGAAGCATGACAGTTTTCATTTTGCTTGCATCTGTCTGTGCCCAACCCTGTCACCGCCTCCCCCACCCCCTCCCAGATTCACAGGATTTCTCTGTTATATTATGCAGCATTTGTTATTGGATTTTGTTTGTTTGGGTTTGTTTACGCAGCATTTAGTACTGGTTTTTGTTTGGTGTGGTTTATTTGTTGCACCTGAAAAGTTTTATTCTCAAAACCTGAGAGAAAACAGAAGATATTCCCAAGAAAAGTGTTTATGTTGGAATCTATGGAAAGTATTTTTACTCATTATTTCCATATAATCAGGCTAGTTTACATTGCGAGAGACCTCTGAGGGTTTCAAAGAAAGATCAAATTAATTTTCAGTTTGGGTTGCTGTGAGAGACTAAAAGCTTGTCTCTCCTGGTGTGACTCAACAAAAATAAAGTCACTTGATGCTTGCCCAGAAAATAGCTGATGTGTGTGGGGCAGAGCCACTGGAACGACTCTTGGAAGATGCAAAGATAACATCGCTCACTGCACCACAGCTGGCCTGACAACAATGGACCGAGGCCACCTTTGGGAATATGCATAAGACAAGATAATCTCCACCCATCAGGTACCCTGGAAAGGGAGGATGGTGAGACAGTGGATTCACCACCTGTTTCCTGATGTGTAATGAGTGGGCAGGTTGATGGAGAAGGAGAGGCGGAGGCTCCCCCCCTCCATCCAGACCCCTGCCCAAACACACAGGAATACACAGAAAGGTTTCCTGGGGAACGATACCTGGATACTTACCTAAGGATGATTTCCTGGCCCCTGATTTCCTGAGGGACAATACTTGGACACATACCTAAAGACTAAAAACTGTATAAAAGACTTGAGCAACTACTGGCTCAGATGCAGAAGAAAAACAGAGATGAAGGAAAACACAGGAGAAGGACAATGCCACTGAGAAGGAAAGCACGAGAGAAGGAAAAGCCCAGGACAATGCTGCTCTGAAGAAAAGAGGCCATGGAGCCTGGAAGAAGCAGACTGAACCCTCTCTCTGTGTCCTAAGATCCGCCTGCTGCAACTCATGGAGCTGAAGAGGCTGCCCAGAGGACCACATCTCTTCTCCAGCCAAAGCCTCAGCACCCTTTCTCTACAGACCCAACATCTCCTGCAGCACCTTTCCTCCACAGACTCAAATTGTCTTGGGGTGGGGGTGGGTGAGAGGTGTGGTAATATAATTCCTTTCCTCTTCTCTCTCTCTCTCTTCTCTCTATTTTCTCCCTCTCCCCTTCTGATCCATCCACTTTATGTATGTAATAAATAGTCTAGCTGTTGATATTTTGGCCTTGTTTGTGCCTCTCATTTCACAACACAGGATTATTCAAAAGAACTGAGTCTCTTTCCCTCTCCGGACCGAGGCTGTTGCTCAAGATCTTTCTCACCTATATGACACTCATTTCTGCTCTCATTTTTGAATGAAAACTACCCTAGTCCCCTTTGCCTAAGAAATTAATTTTAATTTGTGCATGCTTCATTGTATAATATTTAGTATTTTTTTATAGTGAATACAGTCTTGCACGACTGAGACATCTGTCTAACACTGGATGTAGCCTTTGTGCAGCCCCTATTCATGGCACTTTTCATGACTGACATCATGGGCCCTGGTCTATTTTAAACTTAGCAGTTTTCCAAACAGGGAAATCTCAAGAGACTAGGAGCAGCATTTTTTACTGTCCCATACCTTTACATTGGATAGATGTGACAGCCAACCTTAGTTTTCCTCTCCACCACCCATGAGGACACAGCTACCAAGGAAGTGATGATTGTTCTCTTCCTAACCCTGTGCAAGTGAGAGTACATATGGCCATTGTCTGATGGGCTGCCCGAGGAGATGGTGGAGTCACCATCACTGGAGGTGTTCAGGAGGAGACTTGATAGGGTACTTGGTTGCATGGTTTAGTTGGTTGGGTGGTATTGGATGATAGGTTGGATACGATGATCTTGAAGGCCTCTTCCAACTTGGTCTATTCTATTCTATTCTATTCTATTCTATTCTATTCTATTCTAATTAACTTCAACTATCTGCATCTTAAAGTAGTAAAAGTATCACAATGGCAATCAATTAGTAGAGAGACTGCAAGTAACATGATCTAAAGTGCATGATAAATACACGTTGTCACTAAGTTTTATCATGTAGTTATCACCATCACTTATATAATGTCTATGTGATAATATATCTCTTAACATAACCTTATTTTAAACACTAGGGACACAGTGATCCTACACTGATTTTTGACTCTAGAGATATCATATGTATTCAATACCTCACTTATGGTTCCTTTTTAACTTTTTTCCAAGATTTTAATAACCATACTCAAGACACTAATTTATTTGATTCTGAGTAAAATCTTAATCCATGCTGATGGTGTGTTCTAAACTACTGAATCCAGAAGACTGCTTATTTTCTCCAATCCAGACAAACTTTAGAATGTTATAAGTATGCCTTTTTATATGTATCTATATTCTGTCTCAATCTGATTAAAGTCTATAGGTATATTTTACAGTGTGTTATAATATCACCCAAGCCTGATTTATCTTTCATGTAAAATCCCCATTGGCAAAACCTGTAAAACACCACCTAATCTCTGTATACCACATATATTCTCTTTTAACATGTGAAATTTTGTAGCTCTTGTTACTTAAAAATCTGACCTTTATTAGAAAGTAATATAGTTTTGTACTTAACAGGAAGGACCTACCAAATCAAGAGCAGATGATTGCATTCTACAACCGAGACATCAAAAGAGAAAGTAAATTTTCTGTCCATTTACTATGAGACATGTCATACCTAATTCACATGCTGTTTTTATAGTGGTAGAATAATGTGCAATAAATTCATAGATTAAACACCACTCTATTCCAGAACAATCAATCAAAAATGACAGCCAATTGATTTATTATTTAAAATGAGCATTTACTTATTTTTTTTAAAATTGGTTTTAATATTCTTCAAAAGGTGTTTTGAAAGTCATGTATTTAAAGAAAGCCTATTTGCAAAGCTAATGCATTTTTTTTCACATAAATACAGAAACATGACTGATTTGGACTGCCATTGTCTCTTCTTCTGAGCATAATGCAAAGAAATCAACAGTTTCAAATTCACAGTCAGCAAGTATACTAATATAATTAGAGGATTTGTCAAGAAGCTTCAGTTTTAAAAGTTTGCAAACATTTTGCTGTTACCTACAGCTTCTTAACTTCAGTTGACATATTTCTTTCAAATGAAGTAGTGAAGGCTGCTATACCATGAAGAAAAAAGAGGTGAAAATCTCCCTTGGGTCCTATGATTGTAGAACTCAGGTACTATAACTAGGAAGAAACAGATGGTTGCACAGCACAGAAGCATTTTAAAATAAACATTAATACAAGTTGGGATAAAATTCTTATTAGGAATGCAGTTTTAATCATGTTAACTGTTGTTGACATTGGTACTTAAAACTGCTTCACAGATCCTAACAGGAAGAAAAAAAAATCTAATTAATGCGAACTATGATGAATGCGTGCCATTAAATGTATTATTTACAGTAAATAGTCACCTCCTGAAAAAATGAGTATTATTTTAGTTTCATGAAACATAGTCTATAAATATTTTTAATTGCTTTCCTGATATTTTCACTCTCCTTGTTACTAATGTTTAGTCATTTACTTGTTCTCAAATATGTTTGCTGATTTATACGTCACACTAACCTCAAGTATATTCTGTAAGGAAAGCTGTGATTCTTTGGCTATGTAATCATAAGTGTTTAATTGACCATAAAAAAGGCAGCCATTTCTTTATAGTCAACTTGACTAGACACAGAAAAACAGTTTGTTTTCATTATTATATTCTAATAAATATACTACAGTACTGGAGTGTAATACTAAAAGGGATGTCATTGGAACACCACCTAGAAGGTCAGCTTTGAAATCTTTCTGCTGTTTCTGGTGTTTCTTCTGAGCAGGCATCTTTGTCATGAATTGAAAAACAGTCCAAGAAATGTATTAATCAGCCTCTTTTCATAAGCTATGAAAGAGATTACATTTTGGTGAATATATTTCTCTTCAGGTTTTTTGTTGTTGTTCAGTCCAGGAGAAGTAAAAAAAAAAATCATCTAAGCTGCTCATATCCTTGATATGATATTTAATTTACCAAGTACTATTTTCAAACCTGTATTTCAGTTGAGATCTATATAAGAGAACAATCTCACTACTTTGAATTTCAGAGCTGGACAATAAGAAGTGACCGAATTCCATCTTCCTAATGGAAGATATCAGTGTATTTTTGTATTTCATTTACCTTCATTTAACTCCTGCTACACCTTTCCATGTGCCTTTCAATTAATGGTTTAATTTTATGTTGAGTCACATATTCTTCAATTCAGTGAACACCTGTGAAGTTAACAAGGATAGTATTGATTTCTGTCAGCAATTAATTTCAGTAGGTAGTGCTTAAGAGCAATTCTTCCTAGATACTTCCATCCTGAGTGGAAAATTGTGTGATCCTTCAGCATGACCTGCATTCTTACTTTAGGAAAGTTTGTCTGGGTTGTTAGCTCACCCATGAGTTTGGACTTGCAAGGCAGTCAATAAGGAGGCTAACTCTGAGATGAGTTTTGAAACATCAGTCTGGAAGGCAATGTGACAAAACTACAAAAAGATGATTAGATATTTCAGTTTTAGGGATTCATCATTGTATGGCAGACTCATATTGCCAGGAAATTTCTTTACTTCTGCTGACAGGTGAGTCCTGTTTATCTGCATAAATCTTGTTGGTAATAGAGATGTCCAAATCACAGATAGTTATGTTATATTTAAAAGATACCTTTAGTGCATGGTTCATCTCATCCGAGAGTAGACATACATATTCAATCAGGTAAGTTATGCTCTTGAAGTACTTATTGCTCTCCATTGACTAGAAAATGACCCTGCAATGACCATCTAGAAAGTAAAAGTATATATTATAGGTGTCTTGCTCCATCCTCCTGACATTTGTTCCTTTTCATATTTATAAACATTAATGAGGTCACCCCTCAGTCTTGTCTTCTCCAAGCTAAAGATACCCATCTCCCTCAGTCTTGTAAGGGAGATATTCCACTTCCTCAGTCATCTTTGTGGCTCTGCACTGGACTCTTTCAAGCAGTTCCCTGTCCTTCTTGAACTGAGGGGGCAATAGATGACATGTAGATATCAAATTTAGATGTTCATGAAATAAAATAAAATTTACTTCAGTACAATAGTAATCTGGAAAAGAAAGTACATACTTTACATATGGAATTACTTTGTAAATACTTAAAGGCAGAATACATGGATCAGTTTATATTTTCTCTTGTCAGCATATTTTCATACTATAGCATTATAATAAAGTGGATTTCATACAATCATAGAATCATTAAGGTTGGAAAAGACCTTTAAGATCAAGTTCAACTGTAACTCAACTCCTATGACCACCAAACAGTGGACAGTCTCAAGCTGCACCAGGGGAAGTTTAGGCTCAAGGTGAGGAGAAAGTTCTTCACAGAGAGAGTTGTTAGCCATTGGAATGGGCTGCCCAGGGAGGTGGTGGAGTCACCATCCCTGGAGGTGTTCAAGAGGGGATTGGACCTGGTACTTGGTGCCATGGTATAGTAGGCAGGAGGTGTTGGGTGACAAGTTGCACTTGATGATCTTTGAGGTCTTTTCCAACCTTGTTGATTCTATGATTCTAAACCATATCCTGAAGTGCAACATCTACACGCCACATCTGCAAGCTTCTTCAGCACTTCCAGGGATGGCAACTCCACCACTTCTGTTACATAGTGTCATAATATAGTATAATATGCTACATATCTATACATTTTTATATAGAATGATAAAACATTAAAAGATCTTCTGAATGGAAAGTAGTTAGACATTTACTTGGTAACTGACAGTCCTTTCTTGTGAATCTTTCATTTCTCTCTTGGTAAGATGTGGCAGTTTCAGTCTATGCCTTTAAAATTTAGGTAATGTGACTTAACACTATGACAATAATCTGTATCTAAAAAATAATTAATTTTCTGGTACTTACAGCAGAGATTCCACCTCTTCAATAATCTTCAATTACATACATTAATTTACAATAATATAAAATAAATACCTGATTAGACCAGGAACTTTAAGAATATTTAAGTCTAAGGTCTGTTCTGGTGTAACACAATCTGTTCTCACAAGCAAGCTCCCCACCACCAAAGACTGGAAGGAAAAGTAACACCAAAATCCTTGCATTGAGATAAGGAGTTGCATGAAATGACTACAATGGAGTTTACCTTAGCCTATTTCACAGAAAAACACAGCAAAAGCAGAAGGGGCAGCAAAAGCCAGCAATAAAATGACTCACCCACCCACCCCATCCCCACAGCCAGCCTGGAAGAAAAAGCCAACACCCCCAAACCAGAAACCAGAAGCAGCCATAGGAAACAGGAAAGCTCTCGTGTTACAATCTGAACTTCAAGTCCATGATACTTTTCTCCAACAAGCACTTTAGTTTCAAAGCCGGCACACCATCAGCGTGGTATAGAAAACTCACCAGTAGCTCCCATTGGCTAAACCATTAAAAGGTTTCACACTGGTTTGGGCTTTTTAAATTAAACAATACTTGGCTTTCTTCTGTTTGGCTTGTTTTGTTGTGGGGTTTTATTTGGTTGGTTTGGTTTAATTTTGTTTATTTGTTTGGTTGATTTTTTTCATTATTAAAAAATATGGATTGGAAAATTAGGTTGCATTTTAAGTTACCATTATTTGTGCCTGCAGCCTCTGCCACAGTACCAATTATATTACCACTTTTCAAGATGACCTCTCTTTCCAGCATTTTACAAGACAATTAGAAATATTAAAAAAGATGTTATCTTCAGACATTATTCCCAGCAATTTGGGGATGAGGAAATAAGACTGCTTCTCAGGTTTTTTATTCTCATCATTTTCTGCACAGCTCAAGTCTAATCATGAAAGTGATTACATCTAGATAAAGAAAATATCAGATCATTTAAAGAGATCAGTCATTCTCAGTAGAGAGGGTAATACATAAGTTGGAGTGGAAAAGTCATAAGAGTTTAAACCTCTGACAAACTGTTGTAATCCTATAATATGAAGAAGAAATAGCTTTCCTCCTGACAGAGAAAAGAGATGAAGATTTTCAATAATTTCTAATAATTATAAGGGAAAGTTCTATATAAACATTTTCACACAAATTTCTCATCTGCTTTTTAAAAAAGCTTTGACAGAGTACCAAGGTGCAGTCTCATCTCCTTGCAGTGATTCACCCAGAAAACCTTTTTGGAAAAGCTGTATTACAAACAAATCACATTTTTAAAATTCACATGGTTAGTTAAATGTCAAACTGAATGTTTACAATTGCTATAATGGAAAAATGTCAGGTGAATTTTAATTGTTTTGCTAAGTTCCCACAGATCACTTCTGCAGGTAATACCAACTAATAAGAATTTTTGAACGTTCAAATATGTCTTGTGGTAAATGCAG